>NC_134573.1:4614975-4928173 GCF_050947875.1 Dermacentor variabilis | reverse complement strand
TCTAGAACGTCTAAGGCGTCAATATAATCGCGAACAGAGCTTTAGTAACCGAGAAATTGAGGTAAATGCATGAGACGATTTGAGACCCCCCAGCGACATTCCGGTACTAGCCCGATGACGAAAGCACTCCTCATAATTTGTGTTACTAATACTCAACTACTCGTATTAAAAATATAATTTCATTCGATTATAAGACGGAAAAAAAATGCTACTTGTCTACGTCTATTCGATTCAAAGAAAAAATAACATTTTGACGTTACCCTTGAGTAGTATGGGTGATCGAACGGTTTCGTTTTCGCTCGACTCTGCGCGCTCGACTCTGCGCCGCGCACGCTTTAGAGTTTCAGTAGTTTCGTGATCGCGTCGTGCTGTGAGGGTTCTGCTGGCTCGCGAAACTTTCGTTTGGAACAAGCAGCGAGAATGCTACGTCCATGTGATGTCGTGGGAAGCCCTCGTTGCTTTCCCGCTCCGGAGAGCCGGTGTCGAGGCCGCCGTCGTAGTACGCAACGACGCCGGCAGTGCGAGCCCTCAGCAGCAGGTCGCGCTCACCGGTGCTCAAATCGCTGAAGTTGAGCCCACCATCGCGAGCCAATCTGTCGGTGTCAGGGTCCATTGCGACGTGCGTCGAAGTTTGCGTCATAGAATAAAGTACCAGCTTATGGGCGTCTTGCGCTGGAGTTTGAGGTATAGTAGCGGCGCCTGGTGGCGGTGCGGGAAGCGACATCTGGGTCGTGCCAGCTTGGGTCGTATTGAGCCCTGGCTGTGGCGAAGCACGTTTCTAGGCCGAGTTTTGCGTCGATTCGCACTTTTTTATGCCCTGTTGCGAGTGCGAAAAGGCTCGTCACTTCTCACAGACCACGCCGACCACGCTGCGAGCTCGCCGCAGCCTATAGTTTAACGAAAACGGACTCTCCGTGTGCCGTGGGACGTTATGTGGGACGTAATTCGTTTCTCCTTCCGCTAGCCACCATACTCCCGCTTTCGCTCTGCTGTCGGCTCTGTCTTGGCTCTGTTTCTGGCCGCGCGTTTGCGTTTTGCGCAGAAAAGCCGTAGCGCCGTCTGCGGACGCCGTTCTACTCACCGATGGCGCAACGTCACAATGAGACCATGATGTCAGTACTCCTCGATCGGAGGGGGGGCGATTTTAACTGCGCTAGAGGTACGCGGACACTTCAGAACGCATTTTCTCTTAAAATAAGTCTCTCCTTGGCACGAAACAAGCGTTTCGAGGTTTCTGTGATGGTATTTCAACAGTCCACGTTGACTTAATAGTAACCTTTAGTGTCCCTTTAAGGTATTGTGCAGCACCATGTAAAGTCAAATTATTGTGCCCCCCCCCCCCACTCTCGCTGGCAAAACCTGCTGGTGAAGCATTGCGAGCAGGCTTTCGAGGTACGCTGCGCTCTTTCCAAAACAGCGTCCGAGGCAGCCATCTATTTTGCCTATAGGACGAAAAGTCCCTGGCCAGGAGTGCATCGAACATACGGAAATAGCTGTCAATTGTGCTGCTGAACTTCTAGAGATTTATAGTTTTGACCTCAGGTTGCAGAACACAGCAATGCTATAGCAAGCAGTGTGGTGAAAGCTGTTTCACGGCTCTACCACGGCATAGCCAGCACTGCATGCATATACTATACACAAGCATGAGGTTTTAGCAGCAATACTTAACAGTAAATTGTATTTGTACAACTTCACTCTGTCTTTAACACTGCCAGGCTTTAAAATACATGAGAAGAGGTCACTGTCTTTCATTTGATGTGTTTATACAAAAAAAGTGTGTGCATGGAAGGGGTTAAGGCTCCTTTGTCAAGCCAAAATGCTTCCTGGCATGATAAAGTGAAGCCTTGTGCATTTCAGTCTGCAGTTGCTCACTGCACTTTCAAAAGTGCAATCAGCACAAAGAGCACAGGAAAACACACAAGCAATGGTTCAGCAATTTATTTGAAACAAATGCAACTTTGTTTTACAAAAAGACCACATTCCAAAAAGCAACCACATGCTATGCAGACAATACAGCCAACTTATGTTAATTGTACAGATGTTAACATGCCCTGCCTTTATATGTGGAAATGTTTCAAGTCTCAAAGTGTGCCCCTACTTTGTAGCTTGTCCTTGGAACAATGAATGATTCAAACAAATGCTAAATTTAACACCATTGCCACACTGATAGAAGAAAACTACATATTAAATCTTGGAGAACATAAAAAGGTGTATAGTAAACTTCCAATAATCTGACTCCGGTTAATTTAATTTTTTCAGTTAATTCGAACCTGGCCAACGCCCATGCATATCTATGGGATTAAACATTCATCATTTCGATCCTAAAACTGGCATTCGCCGGATAATGCGAACTTGACCAGACCCCAATAATGACCCCTTTTAGTGGCAGCGCATGTCTCAGTAGAGCTTAGGGGACAGTGAATGCATTAAACAAATGCCATCTCCTCTCTGAAATGCCTATTTTTGACCCACCCGAGAAAGATTTTCAAGCAGTAACGGTAGCTGACAATGTCCGGTTGTGGTACTTACCTGATTCTAACGAACACTTTTTGTTTTTGAAGGACATTGAGACGAAAATTGCCTAGCTGTGCAATCGATTGCGAAACTAAAACCGTGGTTGTAGCATTCATATGCTTTACCACATATCATGGCTGTAATACAGCGAAGCTGGCTTTAGAAAATCAGCTGCCATTCTAAAAAATGAGGTACGCGTAGCTTTCTACTTTGGTGTGGAGTTAAGTCATTTCTACTTTAGTTTTATACTGTGGACAAATAGAAATTTGATGCACATTCGTTTCAGATGCGTGTTACTCAAGCACATATTACCAAATGAATCAACGGTGCTTCAGCAGGTTTTTGCATCTTAATTTGACCCGTCAGTCTCGTGAGGGTAGAATTAATGGAAGTTGATTGTATAAATTGTGCGATGAAGCACCAAGAAAGTTACCTTGCTCAGGTAGTGAAAAAGCATAGAAAAAGTTCTTCACACAACATCCACTGATGTTCTGTTGCAGATGCAAAAGCTGCCTCCTTTATCTGGAACAGAATAAATTCCTTTCGAAAGCAAAATAAAAAACAGAAAGAGAAGTCATCAACGCATTCCACATCCATCTTATTCAGTCTTTACAGTGTTGCTACATCACCATTTGCTTAGCCTCCTATGCCAAAAAAAATTGTCGAAAATAAAATGACCTGATTCCCATGTTGTTCACCATCCAAGCAGTGTTTACTGCCAATTATTACTGCTTTCTGTAACCTCACCTGTAAATACTGTATTTTAACCTGTATGTTAACACTGAGCTATACGATAAGCTTAGTGAAAGTTAAAAAAGAATACTGGACGTTCATTTCTGTTTTTTTAGACATAAGAAAGGGTGCTTAAAAGCGAGCCACATTTGCAAAATGCTTGAATAAACAGCAACTACCCCGGTCATGCGCTAATTGTGGCCATGCTGTCCCTGCAAACTTCTTAATCTCATCCGCCCACCTAACTTTCTTCCGCCCCTGCTACGCTTCCCCTCTCTTGGAATCCAGTCCATAACCCTTAATGACCATCGGTTATCTTCCCTCCTCATTACATTACACAGCAAGACCTGCCACCCGCTCGTTAATGCTATACAATTCCTGTATGTTACCAGCTATATCCTTATTAAACAGGAATCCGACTCCTAGTCCTCGTCTCTCCGCTAAGCCCTGGTGGCACAGCATGTATCCGCTTTTTAGCACTGTATATGCTTCATTTGTCCTCCCAACCTCACTGAGCTCTATTATATCCCATTTAATGCCCGCTAATTCTTCCAATAGCACTGTTAGACTCTCCTCACTAGAAAACGTTCTAGCACTAAACATTGCCAGGTTCAGATTCCAATGGTGGCCTGTCCAGATCCAGAGACTCTTAGCACGCTCTGCTGCATCACAGGTCTGACCGCTGCAATGGTCAGTAGCTTTGTAGCTGCTGGGGACTATTGTTCTATTCATATAGAAGGTTGTGGCCAGGTACTGCACCAAGATGGGCAATCCTGCTCTGGTGAGGGAGTGAATTACCGGTTCTGGTCACCGGGGTCAGGCCACCAGGCCTGTTTATACAGCTGTATCAACATGTGGATTTTTTTATCCACCAGTGGAAAATTGCATGGCACCGAGATTTGAACCACAGTCCTTTTGCACGTGAGGCAGATGCTCTACCTCTACGCTATCGCATCAGGGCGCATGTAGTAAGTAATTATACAGAAACCGTTTTATTTACTGTAATTGGAGGATTGGAGTAGATTAGTTCGACCACTCAAGGAGTGGGAATGGTTCAACTGTCAGAACTCCGACAAAAGGACTGGAATCACAGAAACCACAACTCTGAAGGAATGAAGTGGTAATAGAATGGAGCGCCCCCACTCTGCAATTCTGCACCATGCCAATATATCCTGTTCTTGGGCAATGCCAGTGCAGCTCTAGAACCACAAAGACGACCGCACTACCAGGGCGAAACACATCGAAGGCCCGTCAGCTGCTGCATGAGCACGTGCTCCCAACGAGCAAGCCTGCACAACACACACACACACACGCAGTGCACAGACTGGTACCCTACGTAGGGGCTAGGACTCGCGAAAACTATAGTGTTCTCCACAAATGTGACGAGTACCAGGCCGCCGAACTCCTTGCCCTGTGCACGTTGCTGTCTATCAACATGAGCCTAGATCCTGATGCAACCACTGGTGCCACGCTGCTATTTTCAAAGGCCACCACTAGGTGAAGCGCCAGGGACCGCCCAGGCCAGGGGACATCGGCTTGGTCCGATACACAAACGACAGTAAACTTCGAATTGACAGGACTACGAATTGGATTAGTAAATTCTTAACTAACCGGTACCAATTTGTAACTACTAATTAACTTTCTTCTCTGCGATCGCTAGTAAGATCTGGTGTGCCACAAAGCTCTGTATTGGGACCAATTTTATTCCACCACAAACATGGCTCCACACAATAGTTTTGTTTGAAAACATATGTGAGTGCATATGCTTGTATTGGACAGCGAGAATAATGAAGAGTCAGTAAGCAATGTCAAATACATGCAATCTGGCTTACAAAACAAAAGGAACTGGTCACTATTTAGTAATAGTTTTCCGTTAAACAACTTCACCCTTGAAAAGTTCCTCATTCTACAAAGGTTTATATAGTGAAATATAGAAATATTTGGATGCATTTGAGTTATCACCTGGCCCAAGGAACTTCTAGTGGCAGCCTGTCTCGATCTCGCAATTCCTGGCATTGCCCAATATACAGCATGCCTGACTGCTGCAGAGGTCAAGTGCTCTGCAGCTGTAGGAAACCGAGGGATAAGAGTTGATTGCACAATTTATGGCATTTCCAAATTTTTAACTTAGTACCATCTCTATACTATGTCGACACTATGCCACTAGACCATTGCTGTGCTGCAGTCATCATAATATTAATTACTCATCGTATACACAAGCTATACAACTGTTTAGGCAAAATTTTAAGCTGCGCGAGGAAGACAGGACGTGAACTGAAACATAGACACACACAAAGCACAGGCTTCCAACTGGTTTTATTTTGTGAAAGCAAAGAATATATAAGGTACTTCAATATAGCAAAACAAGGAGCAATTGCAAATAGTTTGTGCACAAGGTATTGACGAAAAATATCAAGGCCATGTCTGCATTAAGAGTGCAGGAGAGTCTTAATGTGCCCATCTAAGACTTTAATTCTTTCCTTGAGAATCTCCTCTTGCAGTGCAGGAGCTGCGACAGCAAAAGCTGCCTGCCTTGTGAGGAACAGAATAAATTCCTTTCGAAGGCAAACTGAAAAACAGAAAGAGAAGTCAAGGCATTCCACATCGCTAAAAGGTGTGACAACTAAGTTAGCTCACCCTCTTGATCCCTATCAAGGAAAGAAATAGAATTCTTAGATGGGCACATTGGGACTCTACTGCGCTCTTAATGCACAGGTGGCCTTGCTATTTTTTGTCACTGCCTCGTGCGCAATTTCTTTGCGAATGTTCTGTTTTGCCATTTTGAAGAACCTTATAAACTCTCTGCCTTCACCAAACAAAGCCAGTCGGAAGTCTACACTTTGTGCATGCATCTATGTTTTTGTTCATGTCCTGTCTTCCTCGCAGAGTTTAAAATTTTGCTGAAGCTACGAGCTGACTAGCCCAAAACATGCCTTACTTCAGTGTACAGCCGGGCTTGTTGGTAAAGCTACACAATGCAGCTCAAGTGTGTGTCTGCTCTTCCGTGTTCTCATAATGTGGCTCAGCCTTGAGTGCATGTGTAGTTTCAATACTGGCTACTATATTTTAACGACCAATATAATTTCAATCTTCAACTTCAAGCCAGACAGAGTACCTCGTACTACATTCTGAACATTCCTGCAGTGTAGCAGGATTTCTGTCTAATGCATTGGCCTCTACCACCAAATGCCTGAGAAATTAAAAAAAATTATGTAGATTCCAAGCACAGTGGGGATTCATGTTACAGGAGGCATACTGCAGGTAAATGGCTACATAGTGTTGGTTCGGGTTCTTCCAAACATTGCAGTGTTGACCAATGTGTTTGTGTATGGTGAGTGATTGCATATATATTATGACACAAGCTTTGTGAGGAGAGTACGAATGCAAAGGCATGGTTTCTTTGCCTCTTTCCTAACACTTTGTGGCGGCTGCTGTTTTGACAAGTGGAAAACTTGGCTTATGCAGTATGTGCAAATGGGTTTGAGACTTTTAAGACCAATTTCCTTGAGGCAAAGTTTAGCATGGAGCCAGTTTTGTCACAAGGAAGTTATTCCTACTCACACATGCCTGTTTTTTTTTCATTTAGTTTCAGGTCCACCTAAATTATTGCCGTCATGACAGCCGTCACATATAATATGGTAGCATCAATCTTTGTATTAATCATTCGAGTATTGAAATCTAAAAGTATGCAGCAGTGTAAAAGGACAGGAGGACAAGAGGAGAGAGGAAAAGAGAGGTTGCAGTGTAACAGAAATAGGCAAGCACTAATTGAGCGACAAGACCACTGGACACAGGAAAAGCAGATTTAGCTGAAACACAGCAGCCTGTAAGGAAGAGACGGAACATAATTCTTTGTGAAGCTTAGTCTGCATCACAGTTTTATATACCATCGGAGATCATGAACATGCCAGAGGCAAAGCATACTGTTACGGGGATGTTGGGAGTATAGAAAGACTGTATTTACAATATATATTGTCACGTGGTAGTGACGGTTGAGAAGGCAGCAAAACTATGATTAACGAAACAAGCGTTTTATTGGGCGAACTTGTGCCCTCAAAAGAGGCTACACTCAAAGAAGGATGGTAGAGGCGAACACGATCGGCGGTCGTCGAAAATCTGATGAGCGGGTCAAGCGCGTCGGCTTTTATACATCTGTCGTCGAATGTTCCGGAGCAGTCACTGGGACCTGCGTGCCTTTCACAATGTTCAACATTATTCGCGTCGCGCACACATGCAATCAGATAACACAAGTTGAGGTGAAAGACAGTGGACGGAACCATCGATAACATTCCAGAAACTTCTTTTACATGCAGGCGCGTCCTGTGCTGTGGGATAACATTTATTAGGCGGCGAGAAGTGGTCGCCCAATAAAGATAAAGAAGTACACGTGTCAGTATACAAGATGAGGCAGAGTAGTTAAGATGGCTGACCACCAACAGCACGCAGCAGGCAGCGTGCTGCGGTCTTCTTCCTCTCTTTTTTCATCCTTCCGTAACAGGACCCCCAGGTGGTGAAGCGCCGTCTCGGCGCATGGTAGGCAAAGAATCGTGAACGAAGTATGGCTTCAGCCGCGAAACATGCACGACGTCAACAGGCGTCAGACTTGAGGATGCATCAAACTGAAGTGGCGAAATCTCATAATTTATGTCGTTAACTTGACTTAGGACTTCATAAGGCCCTGTGTAGTGAGACAGAAGCTTCTGGGAGAGGCCAACCCGACGACATGGTGACCAAAGGAGCATCCAAGCACCTGGTGCGAACTTAACATCGCGATGGCATCAGTCATAACTCTTTTGGTATATGCTGCGGGGCTAATAAACGAGATCGGGTGACTTGACATGCCCTGTGAGCGCGATCGATGACTTCATGAGCATGGTCAGTTGCAACACGTGGCACAGAAGGGATTATGATATCAAAAAGCAAAGTGGGGTTGCAACCATACAAAAGATAAAAGGGTGAATATCCTGCAGTCTCACGTCGGGACAAGTTATACACAAACGGCACGTAGGCCAGCGTGGTGTCCCAGTCACGGTGATCGTTGGAGACCTACATCGACAGCATCTCTGTGATTGTTCGGTTGAGACATTCCATAAGACCGTTTGTTTGTGGGTGGTAGGCGGTGGACAGCTTATGCTCAGTGGCACAAGAGCGGACGAGTTCGTCGACAACTAGAGACAAGAATGAGCAGCTGCGGTCTGTAATAACTGTCGAGGTGCACCATGGTGGACAATGACGTCGTAGAGGAGAATATCGACGACGTCTCTTGCACAACTAGTCGGAAACGCCTTTGGTATCGCATAGCGTGTCATGTAATCAGTAGCGATGGCAATCGACTTGTTAGCTCTAGTCGTCGTCGGAAAAGTGCCAGGTAAGTCAAGGCCTAAGCGAGAGAACGGTTCACAGGGAACTTCAACTGGATGGAGTCATCCGACAGGTGGTAGGGGAGGTTTCTTCCGGCACTGATACAATTCGCAAGTTGCGACATAACAGTGCACAAAGCAGTAGAGACCTGGTCAGAAGAACCCGCGTTGTACATGATCGTATGTATGCAAAACTACAAGGTGTCCCACCGTCGGTGCATCGTGAAGTTGTTCAAAAGCAACAGATTGCAGATGACGAGGACGGCCAAGGAGCAACTCAGGGCCATCAGCATTCATATTGCGGTGGTAGAGGATGCCATTGCGCAGCAAGAACATGCGGCATGTGCCATCAGTGCTGTCAGAGTGATTGCACTCCGGCAATGATGGACTGTAAGGACTCGTCGCGTTGTTGTTCGGTGCGCATGTCAGTCATGTCAGTGAAAGCCATCACGCAGGTCACCGGATCATGCACAGAAGGATCAAGTGGATCCACGGGGTGACGAGAGGCAGTTAGTGTCCTTGTGGAGGCATCTAGTCTTGTAATTGCCAATAAATGAAAATTCCTGGAGCCACGAAGCCCAGCCACTAAGCCGTCCTGTCGGGTCCCGGAGGGAAGACAGCCGGCAGAGTGCGTGGTGGTCTGTAACGACCGAAAATATACGGCCGTACAAATATGGCCGGAACTTGACGACAGCCCAAACTAAAGCGAAGCACTCCCACTCGGTGATGGGGTAATTTCTCTCGGCAGGTGACAGCAGGCGGCTGGCGTAAGCTATCACGCACTCCGTACCATTCTGTTGTTGATCGAGAACAGCGCCGATTCCATGGCCGCTTGCGCCAGTGTGGACTTTGGTCGGTGCAGATGGATCAAAGTGGGCAAGTATGGGAAGGGTGGTCAGAAACCTGATGAGAGTGGCAAACGCATGAGCCTGCTCCGGGCCCCATGAGAATGGCGTGTTCTTCTTTTTGATCTGTCAAAAGCCGAGCCATGTTGGCAAGGTTTTTGATGAAACGATAAAAGTAAGAACACAGGCCGGAGAAGCAGCGCTCGTCAGAAGCAGAATGTGGCACAGGGAAACTGCGTATGGCACGAACTTTTTCCGAATCTGGTTGGACACCGGATGCGTCAATGAGGTGCCCCAACACGGTAATCTGACGGCACCCAAATTGACACTTCGTAGAGTTGGAGGCCAGCTTTTCAGAAGACCGCAATAATGGCAGTGAGTCGGGTAAGGCAGCTGCCCAACATTGGAGAAAAAACAGCTTCGTCAAGGTAACAAAGACAGGTGGTCCACTTGTAGCATCACAGAAGAGAGTCCATAACAAGTTCAAATGCCGCACGAGCATTGCATAGGCAAAAGGGTATGACTGAATTGATATAAGCCATCCGGTGTGATGAAGGCTGTCTTCTCCAACCATTTCATCAACCGAAATCTGCCACTAGCTGGATCAAAGATCGATGGACGATAAGTATTTAGCTCTGTGCAAGCGGTCCAAGACGTCATCGATGCATGGTAGTGGGTAGACGTCTTTTCGCGTGATCTCATTTAAGTGGCAATAATCGACGAAAATGTGCCAGGCAACATCTCCTTTTCACACGGACGACAGGCATAGGGCTGGCTGATGGCTCGATGACCCCTCTGCGGAGCGTTTTGCCCGCCTCTGATTGGATGGCTCGACGTTCAGCATGCGATGCACGATACGGACGCTGACAAATAGGATTTGTGTCTCCAGTGTTTATATGATAGTGAACAACAGATGTTCATCCTAAAGGCCTGTTGCCGAAATCAAAGATTCCACGGTACGATTCAAGCAGGAGACGTATGTCCCTGGCCTGTGCAGAGGTGAGGTTAAGTGCAGTCATTTTCGCAAAGTCGTCCGTTAAGGAACTAGAGCTGGGCGCTGCGATTGGCACTAATAAACCACTCTCAGAATTCAGACTCTCAATATCAAATTCAGAACCACTAGAAACGCTGTCCAAGAACATGCTGGCCGGAATCACTTGAGGGCACAGGCTGAAATTCAGAAGAGGTAAAACAATGTCATTATTAGTAACCGTGACCGGTTCAAAGCACATCGATGATGGCGCGAATCACATATTCACCATCAGGAACCTGTGGCTGGGCGGTCAAAGTCACGTAAGTAACTGCTTCGGGTGACAGACGCACATCACAAAGCGAGCACAAGTGTGGTGGGGCGGTGCTAGGAGCATCGGCGAGTTGAGGCAGTTCTAACTGAAGAACGCCGGCCGTGCAGTCGAGAGCAGAATGAGTGGATAAAAAGCCAAATCCTAGGATAACGTTGTGAGGGAAGATGTTGCTCACAGTAAAGAGAACAGAAGTAGCTATACTTGCAGTACACATTCCAAGAACCAGCATTCCACCGTCAGCCATATGAAGCACTCGGGCAGCTGCTGGGGTGAGGACTTTCTTTAAAAGACTACGCAGGCTAGCACTCATCACAGGTATGTGGCCTCCACTGTCGATGAGTGCTTGGACAGCTATGCTGTTTATTTTAATGCCAATTACACTTCTCCTTGTGTGCATAGACAGGGGATTTGCTGCAGCATTAGGCAATGCAGCACCACCTCTGAGGGCTGCATTTCTTAGTTTTACGAACAGATGCGGCCAAACGCCACAGGGGACGAAAGGCGACGTGGCTGTGGCGAACGCGAAGATGGGCGACGTGTTTGCGGTGAACGAGACTGGTGTCCGTGCGGCGATGGTGAGCGACTGTACCACATGTTCCTAGGAGAGTTCGCGCTGTTAGATTCGGCGGTGGGCATAACACTGTGGGCATTTTCATCAAAACGGCTCAGGTTGGTTGGCATGCGAAGTGTTAAGGGCCACGAGTTGTGAAAGTATTGGCGACATGACCAATGTGCCAGCAGGTGAAACATATCGGCTGGTCGTCCGCAGTTCTCTACTCAGTCGGGTTGCGATAACACGGAGAGAAGCGTCGGGGTGGAACAAAAATAGTAGAAGGGCATTTGTTAGCTCTGGGATTGGCAACAGCACAGACAGAACGTAAGCCAATGTTTTCAAGTTCCTGGTGAATGATGGCTTGTAAGAAGGGGACTGAAAATGTTGTAGCATCAGGGATAGGCGAACAGAAATGCAGGCGCCATCGCATCCAGTTCACGTCAACGATTCACACCACATCCTCCGATGGCGACGCAGGCTGCTGTGTGGGTTGATCTTCACACGTTGGAGTTGCAGCAGTAGTGGGAAGTCTAATGGTTGCAAGACGCATCGGCTTTTGGCGTGCTGGAATTGTCGGCACTCTTTAATGATAACATCAACTGTAGAGCAGCTTTTGCACATGAGCAGATTAAAGGCGTCGTCAGCAACCCTTAAGCACATGCCCGACCTTCTCAGCTTCTGTCATGTCGTGATCGGGTTTGCTTTACGACAAAGTGCCAGCATGTCTTGGATGTACAAGAGATAGGACTCCGTGGGGGATTGGGCACAGGAGGCCTGTTCCTGTTTTGCGTCAATTTTACGGCTGGCTGGTTTGCCAAACTACTCTGTCAACTTCGCTTTGCATTGCTCCCAGCTGGTTAGCTCCTCTTCGTGGTCTTCATACCACACATTTGCCGTGCCTCTTAGGTAGAACAACAGGTTAACTAGCACACGCGTGGGGTCCCATCTGTTGATTCCACTCCCACGTTCGTACATAGCCACCCACTTTTCAACATCGGTGCCATTGGTCCCACAGAAAGTTCCAGGATCCTTGGGTTGCGCAACCACAACCTTGGCTATGCCCGATGACAAGGTACAGCAAGATGCTACTTTACCCCCAGATGTCACCTCTTATGACATTTCAAGGCAGCGAGACTGAGACTGCACTGTATTCAGCGGCACTGACAACCATGATGTAGAGGATTGACTTTCCCCCTATGTACAACACATCAGCAGAATAAGAACAAGGAAATGCACCAAACAGGTGCATGGCACTAAACTGGACCCACTACCTGCTGTATGCAAGAGAGAATGAGGAAGAATGAGCTTCCCGTTACTCCTGAGCACCTACCTACAACTGCTTTTATGGGCACAGCATTGAAGCTGCAATTGAGGTATTGCCTAACACCACATGAAATACAAAGCACACTACGTCAACACAGAGAAATCAAAACAATTGCACACACTTCTCACCGAAATAGACACAACACCTGCTTTGTTGCATCTGAGCTGAAACGGGTGAATCCCAAACTCTGTGTCACATAACATCTGAAAAAATTAGCTGCTACGAGAGAACCACTGAGATTAATCTGGCGCGCTATGCATGCATCTTTAGCCTAATGGGTAAAGAATTGGGCTGCTGCACTAAGGACCCAGATTAACAACCCACCATCAGGCACATTACTAACTATTATTGAGCCTATCTGACTGGATGTATGAAGAAGCCAGGAGACAGCTCATGATAATGCTTTGCATAAGAGACAACGAAGCTGAACCCACGTTTTCTGCCTTGTGCTTGCAATGCTCTACCAAGTGAGCTTCAACGGCAGTTGTCCCAATGTCAATTTTCTTGGATAGCTGCGCATATGTACTAAGCATAGCCGTGGGAGTGCTAGGCAGCAGTACTCACAGTTATGATGGCAGACGTGTAGTATCCTTTAAAACACCCACATATCAAAGCACATGATCTTAGAAGCTGACAACTGGCTAATAAACACTCGTTTTCTACCATGAGGCCCCAAGGCACCCGAAATCAAAACAATTTTGTATCTTATGAGCGAGAAAAATCAGGGGAATCATGCAGCTCAATTTTTTGTTTATAACAAGCATGTGATGGCAACAGACAATGAAGCAACAGTGACTACATAGAAAAATGGGTTAGAGCTGACGACAATCATTGGCAGCTCACACTATAATGCCTTCTCTACAATTTATTGTCTCAAGACATCTGGCAGCAAATCCTCTGGATTCTTCTACTATGTCTCTTGCAACTGAAATTTTAAATGTGTGTAACACTTCATGGCAACTTAGAACACTTAATTAAATGGTTAAGCATCTCCATATCTTAAATTTGTGGACTAGCTTTGTCTCCTTTCTAGAACAATAACTCTCTGGTGTCATACATCACTCAAACCACTACTTATTAAATCTACCTTTAGATGAGCAGTACCTGCATTAGACGCAGCTGCATACCCTTTTAGCAAATGGATATACATACCACGCTCAGACTGAGCAAACCAAACAAACCAACAGCAACCAGTGCTTGTGTCCATTTGTCTTCAACAAGGCAGAGACAGGCCAGGTCTCGATAAACACAACAAATATAAGGTGCAGGCAGAGGAAATAAGCAGAAGCTGTAAAGACAGCAGCAAAGTGAAACAAATTAGACAAGCTTGCATACAGTCAGCGATCTGGGCCGAGCACAATGCACAATGTTACTGCCACAATTAGAAGCAAATGCTCCTCATGTAACAAGAAAAAACACGTTTTAGCCGTAAACAGCACGACTGCGCGGAGTTGGTTGATATTCTATAAACAGCACATACAACAATTAAAGCAGACACATTACTTGTGTCATCTGTCTCCTTGCTGTTTCTACAATATCGGTCACGGTTGCAAAGCTACGCACATGATCTATGAACGAAAGCAACGGACGTGCATATAAAGCTTGGTGAGCCGATTCATACTAATATATATATGTTTAATTTTGAAAGTTCCCGTAAAAGTGATAGTAGCAGCAGCAGTAAAGTGGTTTCGTTTAACAGCTCGCTCACAACGTACGCATTGTATGATTTAACTCCACGGCTCGCAAAGGAGCTACTAAGAAGCTTTAAGTGAAGGAAATACGCTTTTATTATCTCACTGCAACGAATGAAAGCCTCTGACGCCCATACCGCGGTCAGCAGTGAGAAAGGTAATTAAATGCAGGAATGCGCTGCATGGGTAAATAAGAAGGGCATAGCGTAGTCATCCTATAGAGATGGAGAAAAATAGACTTAAGAACGCGATAAACATCATAGGACGACATCCACGCTAGTTGAGTGCATGCATTTCTGGCGCATGGAAGATGTCGCTGTTTTTTTTTTTTCATTTTTTACAACGGTGCAACGCGTAGGAACTGCAGTGTTGAAGGCACGAACGAATAAATTATACTGCGATCACTGCGGGACCTGCGACAACCCTTTCGTGTTCCTTCGAATTTCGAGATCATATCGACCACAGCTCGAATGCGCAACCGGTTTTTTACGCGTCACCAAGAGAACGGGTAATCGCACAACACTTACCGTTGCTCCAAGTACGTCGCGGTAGCACCAGCAGCTGGGCAACAAATGTCATCAAACCCTGGCCCACCGCAGTGTCCGCAACTTGAAGCTTCTAAGCATTCGCTAAAAACTAAAAGCGGACCACATTCATACGTACGCGCGCGAACGAGACGCAAGCCATGCCGTCCGAGTTCGAGAGTAGTTATTTCATAAAAGCAAAAACAAACAACAATGTGACGTCAAATCCGGTAAAGTCAACTTGTCCTCCTTTCTCACCTTCTCTCAGCTAACGCATGCGCAGCGACCACGGAGCCCTCGGGGGCGATGTTCAGGTGGTTTACTATGGTTTGTCAGCAGGACACTCCAGGGTATGCATACTTGTGCGATTCTGTTCCCAATTTAACGCCAAAGAATAATTATTTATTTATTTTTGCAACAGCAAAACAACCGTGCATGTACTTATATAAATATATTCATTAAGTATTTCTGGAAATAAAAATGTTGTATTGTGAGAAAGCGTTGCACCCTTGAGCGGAATGCGACAAGTGTCGTCTGCTACGACGCCTGCTCGCTGCAAACGCGAGACTTTTCTCGCAGACGACAGGCACTTGCGAACTCTCTCACTCTTTCAAAAGGCTGCGTCGGCTGTCACGATTGCTGAATGTCTTCAAGTACTTTTAAGCAAATCTGATGCAGTGCTAGCTAGGACGCTAGTGGCCTCCCACGAGTATTTAGTCATCATATTTTATATTGACGTACCGCTTCCGAAGCGTTATGGCGTAGCTTTGCACTTACCCATTTTGCGACACTAGACTACAGCCAGGAAGCAGCAACCTTTCCTACCACAAGTAAGTTTGTGTTCTCAAAGTCTTAAAACACGCATTTCAATGAGCACATAAACGAGCAATGCATAATGAAGCTCTCAATAAAATTTGATTGTCAAGCCATTAGAAGTACAACTGTATATGTCTTGTATCAGTAGTGCCTTCTTTGTCCTATTCTGAAGTTTCATAAAGTACGTAACGCTACAGTGCCAACCTAACACACTTAACAAGCCAAGGTCTAAACGCTCAAAACATGTTCTTTCAACGTTTACGATGCCGTCGCTTTCTCGTCAGGGCTTCGACGCCACACCGCGACACAAGCATCGTCCCAGTCACTGGCCCAGCGCGCTATCGCCACTCCGAGCAACATAACAAAGGCAGAGAGCTTTGCGTTGCACTGTCCCACTGCAGGTTATAGCAATTGCGCTTGGAGCGAAACCAAAACTGCCAAAAATACTTGTAGACTAGTTCGCTAGTCAATAGAATGCCAATCCGAAGCCTGTACTTCTCATCATTCCCATGATGGTTGAACGATCGCAGCGCCAGATTTGCCTCTAGGTATACTAATATGAAACTCTATGCCTCTAGTTAATGTAGTGAGAAACTCTATGATCACCGGGGTAGCACACTCTCAAGTTCAACAAACGGCCACAGAGGGCGAAAAAAATCGACCACGTGCCGCTGCTAACAAAACCAACGTAGTAGAATCGCTTCAGGATGTTTGTTCCAACATTTCCCAGTAGAGGCATCGTAGTAAGCGCAATTTTATTTTACAAACTTTCTCTTACAATTACCGAAGCATTTTTTTACATAAAAAACAGGGCAAAATTATCATGTTTAATTAGATATTGTACTCTTTGTTAGTAAGTTTATTGTTTCTTCGTCATTATAAACTCAAATAGCGTTCAGCATCATCGATCTTTCACGTGACCTCTGGCCTGGATTTAACATTTTTACCGGTATTTTCGAGTGCACGGCGGCACGGATTTATTCGTTCGTACGCTCAGACTGGTTGCTTTTTTGGTTCTAAAACTAGTTTCTTGCGCTTCGATGTCTCGCGTTATTTAACTTGGGGTGAAGTTACGTGTTTGCAAGCGGACATGTAAGCCCGGAAGTTGCGTTTCGGTCGTGAACCATTCGGAACAAGTCTGCATCAAAACGGGAGCTGGATTTTGCTGCGGCTGACAACGGCAATAACGGTGAGTCGTTTAACACCGCTGCTTGAATCGTTATATAATATCCGTCTCATTACCTTCCAGGCGGGCACAAGTTAACGAACTAGATCCTGCATTACATATGGGCAGTCAGGATCTCAGCTGCTGTTTCCTAAATAAACCTTTACTTGCGAGGCTGTCGTTTACACACACAACCAGGAAAGAAAGAGCGATATCGGAACGCGCGCCTCATTTTTCATCTTATTCTAGCCGTGGTCGTAGGTGACTGAGTAGCCTTATCAATATACATATTAAACTTTTTTTTTTTTGAGCCCGCCGGCAACGTCTTTTGTCCACAAAACCGAATAATCCTTTGGTAAAATGAAGTGAAAGTACAGAATTTAATGTATTAAACAGTTGCAAGCATGATAATTCACCCATATTTCGTACTTGTTGGTTCCAAATGTTCTTGCTGTTCAGTTTGGTTTACCGTAGGGCATTTATTTTTGCAGTAGTGAAGCGGTGCATCACGTTCGTGCAGAAAAATAATGCATCAGTTCTAATAGCTTTATGACTTTCATGCAGTTGCTTGTGGTACCAGCTGTGTGATCTCTTCTAGTGTATAAATGAACGCACAAATGTTCTCATTTGTGATCTTAATAATACTTAAGCTGTTGACATGTATTGTAGTTAGGCAGACATCAATTTTATGGACAATAACAATATTTATTTAACATGCTGCTTAAGCACCGTAGAACAGACAGTGCACATTTGCATGTGTTCTGTAGTCGCAAATCATAACATATATGTCACACCTTTATGCATTTCATATTGCAAAACTTTGCTTTTTTCAATTTCTGATTCAGTCAAAATTTCTGTTGCAGACATGCAGTAATGAGGACGGCACCAGTATAAAGCAACACACTCCACGCACTAAACAGAAGCTGCTGCCTGCTACAACAAGGTCATTGTGTGGACGTTGGCTACGAGGTAAACAACACATGGTTCAGAAATAAATATGTTTGATATATGCTGCATTGGCTTGCTGTTTGCAGCAGATATGAATGTTTCCCCCGCAGGGGCGTCTGCGTCAGCAGGCGTTTGGTGTGTGGCGACACCACGTACCCGAGCACACGAGGGTTGGACCCTCCCGCGTTTAACCGTGCGTGGCTTAGCCGTGTCCGGGGAAAAGGGGATCCTGTGGGTTGAGCCGATGCTGGGTGTTCGGACCTTTAAGGCCCCCCGGCGGAGGCAACACACCCCTTTGGCCTCGGCTTCACGTAGACGGCACCCCCGGACTCACCCACCCGGGGGAAATCGGTAGTTGCCTTTTCCTGTCCCTCTCCCTCCCTCTAGTCTTCGTCTTTCTCTGACTTTCCACCTTTCCTGTCTTCTCCTGGCTTCCTTTTACTTCCATTTTTTTCCAGGCAGCAAGAGTTATTCCAGCAGAACTTTTTGTTGGGCTAGTTGGTGCATATTACTGAAGTACTGTAGCGCCAAACAGACGACACAAGAAGAAGAGACACGGACGAGCGCTTACTAACAACTGATGCTTTAATGACGGAAACACACAATATATATATACACAAATTTGGCGGCGCAACTCGCGCATTGTCAAAAAACATCACATAGTAACTAGGCAAAAGGCGATAGAGCGATTGTGAAGGTGACGTTCGTGAAGATGACACGTGGTGTACAGGGCCAAAAGACTATAAATGATAATGGTTACGCGATACACAAACACCGCCGTAAGGGAGTACCCCATAAAAAGCTAAAAGATTAGGAATATTCACCAGGCGCGGGCGGCGCAGCAACATGCTCAGAATTAACTATGGGCTTCTAAAAATGACATCTCACTTTTATAGAGAATTTTCGATGGTTCGCTTACGCATTGAAGGCCCTTCCTTTTAATGTGGAAGGCTTCCTTCAGCTCGCGGGCCACGCTGTCTCGACTTCTATCCAGAATGATGGTCTCTCTTAGGCGAGGCTTGCACCCGCACTCTTTGCAGTGGATACCAAATGCAAATAGCAAATGCCATAAGTAAGTGCAAAAATAAGACTTTGGGCATGTTTTTTACCGCTAAGACCCACAAAGAAGAAGTTCCGTTCCGGTGTATCGTGAGCGAAAGGGAATCTTGGCAACGTCATGTTAGCCAGTTTCTGTCGAAGCATTTGAGTTCACTTAACATAGAAGATCCTTTCGAAACAAGGAACTCCTATGATGTGGTAGGATTTTTACAGTCCTGCGGTACCGTAGGTGGTTTTTTCTCGGTCGATGTTAAAGATCCTTTCTATTCTATCCCACACAAGGAACTGTTTTCAGCTGTCCAGACATTTATTGAAAACAAAGGCACCATTTCGTTTCAGAATTCTGTGGGAATGTCAGTTGAAAATTTCATTAGGCTTCTGAAGTTTTATCTCAGTTCCACGCTTGTTCAGTTTGATGATACGGTTTATGTTCAGAAGAAGGGCATCTGTATAGGGTCCTGCGTAGCCCCTATCTTAAGCAACATTTTTCTTTCGGCCGTTGATAGCGTTTTGGACCGCATGTTTGACAAACAGAAGGTTTTGAAAGTATTTAGATATGTAGATGATTTCCTAATTGTGTTAAACAGACAGGATCCACCAGGCCACCAAGAAACTGTCAAAGAGATGCTAGATGTTTTTATGAAATATAGCCATGGTTTAGAATACACCTTTGAACTACCAAAGAACAATAAGTTACAGTTTTTAGACCTCGAGCTCAGCCTGGGAGCGGAAGTGCACTGGAAGTACCAACCCCGAGCGCAAAAAGAGCTCTTGTCTTATGAGTCAGCCCACTCTAAGACCGTAAAAAGAGCGATAGCCACAGGGGCATTGGAATCGGCTACCAGGAAGTCATGTAAGCATGCCATACGGAGCAGCTTCCATCAGCAGATTGAAAGGCTAAAGGAGGCGGGGTTAACACAGACAGTTCTAAGTTCAGTAGTAGAGAGCCTGCTCCAAAAGATAAAAGGGAAAGCAAGAAAGAACACGCAAGAACAAACCAGGAGATTAAGACCTGTAGTTGTACCGTACTCCCACCGCGTAGCCCACAACCTGAAAAAGGTCGCCAGTAAATTCAAAGTCCCTGTTGTTTTCTCAGCCCCTTCAAAACTTGCTACATTGTGTGCCCGCGTTAACAACCTAAAAACAGAACGCGCGACCTGCAGAACCCAGCATACCAATCCACTTGTCAGTTGCAAGGAAGGGGTAATATATCAAATTCCGCTCTCATGCAAAAAGGTTTACATAGGACAAACGGGGCGGTGTCTAAATGAAAAGCTGAAAGAACACTAAAGGTCACAGGAAAACGGAACTGGTTCCAATATGGCTATCCACTGCAAAGAGTGCGGGTGCAAGCCTCGCCTAAGAGAGACCATCATTCTGGACAGAAGTCGAGACAGCGTGGCCCGCGAGCTGAAGGAAGCCTTCCACATTAAAAGGAAGGGCCTTCAATGCGTAAGCGAACCATCGAAAATTCTCTATAAAAGTGAGATGTCATTTTTAGAAGCCCATAGTTAATTCTGAGCATGTTGCTGCGCCGCCCGCGCCTGGTGAATATTCCTAATCTTTTAGCTTTTTATGGGGTACTCCCTTACGGCGGTGTTTGTGTATCGCGTAACCATTATCATTTATAGTCTTTTGGCCCTGTACACCACGTGTCATCTTCACGAACGTCACCTTCACAATCGTTCTATCGCCTTTTGCCTAGTTACTATGTGATGTTTTTTGACAATGCGCGAGTTGCGCCGCCAAATTTGTGTATATATATTGTGTGTTTCCGTCATTAAAGCATCAGTTGTTAGTAAGCGCTCGTCCGTGTCTCTTCTTCTTGTGTCGTCTGTTTGGCGCTGCAGTACTTCAGCAAGGGTTAACGCGGTGTGAATAGCCAACCTAGGTTATTTAATATTTGGTTATAGTGATAACGTACAGCTGGCGTTTAGAGGACCTGTCCTTACAGTCCCTGTAGCGTCCCCTTGTAGGACTTCACGGTGGGTGGCTGGTGTTATGGCCGCAAATTCAATCCCTTTATGGCAACCTCCTTCCCTGCCCTTCATGATCGCCCTCAGAAAAGAGGGCGCACCGATGAAGTATTCCAGTTTTTTGGTCGGCAAAAAGAATCCTTCCCTCGTTTTCACGTAATCCACTCTGAAAAACCAGCTAAACCAGTTCGAACAATATCACCATTCCTTGTTTCTAAAACATTGACTGAAGTCCTTGGTCCAGGGTATAAGGCGTCGAGGATGGCAAGCGGTGATCTCCTCTTGGAACTCCGCGATCAGAAACATTACGAGAAATTGACAAAACTAGTGTCATTTGGGGAAACCCAAGTAATTGTAAACCCAAGGCGGCAGCGGTGGCGTAGACGTAGAACACCCGCCTCGCGTGCAAGAGGTCCGTGGTTCGAATCCCGGTGCCGGCAATTTTCCCCCGGATTTAAAAAAAAACCGCGTGTTGATAAAATTGCACAAACAGGCCTGGAGTGTGGCCTGATCCCGGGGACCAGAACCGGTAACGCACTCCCTCACCAGATCAGGATTGGCCACCCTGGTGCAGTACTTGGCCACAACCTCCTATGAACACAACAATCAAACCCCGGCCCTCAGTCCCCAGCAGCTGCGAAGCAACTGACCACGGCGGCGGTCAGACTTGCGACGCAGCAGAAGGTGCTAAGAATCACTGGCTCCGGACAGGTCGCCATTGGAATATGAACCTGGCAACGTTTAACGCTAGAACGTTATCTAGTGAGGCGAGTCTAGCAGTGCTATTGGAGGAATTAGAGGGCAGTAAATGGGATATAATAGGGCTTAGTGAAGGTAGGAGGCCAAAAGAAGCATATACCGTGCTAAAAAGCGGGCACGTCCTGTGTTACCGGGGTTTAGCAGAGAGAAGAGAACTAGGAGTCGGATTCCTGGTTAATAAGAACATAGCTGGTAACATACAGGAATTCTATAGCATTAACGAGAGGGTGGCAGGTCTTGTTGCGAAACTTAATAAGAGGTACAAAATGAAGATTGTACAGGTCTACGAATACTTTGTTAAGCGCAAAAAGACAGACACAAGAAAGACGACAGGACAAGGAGCTACTCTCAACTGACATCATTTTATTGCGTCACTCCTTTATAGACCGCTCAAACCAGAGGAACATGCGCAGTGAGCACCATGCGGTGGAGCCACCAACATCCGATCCCAAGAGCGCACTCATGCGACAGAATCCAAAAAACCAAATTCAGCGCTGTACAAGGTTAAGGAAGGCACACTAATGCACAGTGACCCCAATGACTGAATGAAAAATGCTTCTGATAACTCTCGGGCGGTGGTGTCACGACTCTTCTTCAAAATTGTGGTATCACGAAACATGGGTTTGCATTTGCATGTTTTACAATGCTGAGCCAAATGCGAACCTGTGCCTGTTGGTATGGATCGCTCATGTTCTCTCAGGCGCTCGTTAACACAGCGGCCTGACTGCCCTACATACACTTTGCCACATGACAAGGGAATTTTATAAACCACACCGACGCTGCAATCTACAAACTTCACGTGGTTCTTTTCACAATCAGGTTTTTTACTTGTTTGAGAAATACGGCTGCACAACATCGACAGTTTCTGAGGAGCGGAAAACACTACCGGAATTTTGTATCTGGTGGCGACATTCTTCAGATTGTGAGCCACTCTATGGCAATACGGCACAACTTCAGGCCTTTTCTTTTGTGTGCTGCAGTTACTTTTTTGCCGCTTGCCTTTCAGTTTTTGAAGCAATACTTCCGAGACTGACGTCACCACCACACTTGGGTAACCAGCAGCCTGCAGCCTATTTAACTGTGCAAGGAAACTCATGTTCGCAGAGTGATGACAAGACTTCTTTAAGGAAGATTCTAAACACATCAAAGCAATGGCGCGTTTCACAGTCTTTGAATGCGCAGACGCGTAAGGTAAAAGTTCCTTACGTGCACGTGGCGAGTACATCCAACAGGCGTGGCCTGTTTGTAAGGATAGCTGCAAATCTAAAAACTGGAGTTTGCCGTCCCTAGATAGCTCATGTGTGAAAGTTAGACCTTTGCCATTGTCATTGAACAGAGTTAAAATATCAGCTACCGTCACGGAGCATTCGTTGTTAGTCTGTTTTATCACAACAAGAAAATCGTCAACATATCTAAAAATTTGAACAGAGTCATTGTTTAAGGCACTCTTAAGGGCGCGATCGACAAACGATAAAAAAATATTACAAAGAGCAGGCGCCACACATGAACCAATACCCACACCATTTTTCTGGATAAAAAGGTTATTTTCGAACTGGATAAAAGTTGCACTTAAATAAAATTCAAGAAGGGACATGAAACTTTCCGAAGACAACCCGGTCGCATTGCGAAAATCTACCTCGCCACTTTCTTCGATGCACGTCATCACACTGCGAAATAGCTCATCATGCGGTATCGAATAGTAAAGATCTTCGACGTCAATAGAAAAAATGTCGGCTACTGAATGGTTGTCTTCCAGAAAAGAAACAACCTCTAAAGAATTCTTTATGCCATAAGGATCGTCAATAGTTAAATGCTTCAACTCTTTTTGCAAAAAGCGGCTAACCAAAACCTGCCAACACTTGTTTTCACTGACTATTGTACGGAAAGGCACATCCGGTTTGTGCGTTTTTGCAGTGAAAAAAACTGGAGGCTGGAGACAAGGCAGTGGGTGAATATGGCATAGGCACTAGGAATAGCAGGGGAGAGTTATTAGTAGAGTTTGCGGAACAGAATAATATGAGGATAATGAATACCTTCTTCCGCAAGCGGGATAGCCGAAAGTGGACGTGGAGGAGCCCGAACGGCGAGACTAGAAATGAAATAGACTTCATACTCTGCGCTAACCCTGGCATCATACAAGATGTGGACGTGCTCGGCAAGGTGCGCTGCAGTGACCACAGGATGATAAGAACTCGAATTAGCCTAGACCTGAGGAGGGAACGGAAGAAACTGGTACATAAGAAGCCGATCAATGAGTTAGCGGTAAGAGGGAAAATAGAGGAATTCCAGATCAAGCTACAGAACAGGTATTCCGCTTTAACTCAGGAAGAGGACCGTAGTGTTGAAGCAATGAATGACGATCTTGTGGGCATCATTAAGGAGTATGCAATGGAAGTCGGTGGTAACTCCGTTAGGCAGGATACCAGCAAACTATCGCAGGAGACGAAACATCTGATCAAGAAACGCCAATGTATGAAAGCATCTAACCCTACAGCTAGAATAGAACTTGCAGAACTTTCGGAGTTAATCAACAAGCGTAAGACAGCTGACATAAGGAAGTATAATATGGATAGAATTGAACATGCTCTCAGGAACGGAGGAAGCCTAAAAACAGTGAAGAAGAAACTAGGAATTGGCAAGAATCAGATGTATGCGTTAAGAGACAAAGCCGGCAATATCATTACTAATATGGATGAGATAGTTCAAGTGGCTGAGGAGTTCTATAGAGATTTATACAGTACCAGTGGCATCCACGACGACAATGGAAGAGAAAATAGTCTAGAGGAATTCGAAATGCCGAAGGTAACGCCGGAAGAAGTAAAGAAAGCCTTAGAAGATATGCAAAGGGGGAAGGCAGCTGGGGAGGATCAGGTAACAGCAGATTTGTTGAAGGATGGTGGACAGATTGTTCTAGAAAAACTGGCCACCCTGTATACGCAATGCCTCATGACCTCGAGCGTACCGGAATCTTGGAAGAACGCTAACATAATCCTAATCCATAAGAAAGGGGACGCCAAAGACTTGAAAAATTATAGACCGATCAGCTTACTGTCCGTTGCCTACAAAGTATTTACTAAGGTAATTGCAAATAGAATCAGGAACACCTTAGACTTCTGTCAACCAAAGGACCAGGCAGGATTCCGTAAAGGCTACTCAACAATAGACCATATTCACACTATCAATCAAGTGATAGAGAAATGTGCAGAATATAACCAACCCTTATATATAGCTTTCATTGATTACGAGAAAGCGTTTGATTCAGTCGAAACCTCAGCAGTCATGGAGGCATTACGGAATCAGGGTGTAGATGAGCCATATGTAAAAATACTGGAAGATATCTATAGCGGCTCCACAGCCACCGTAGTCTTCCATAAAGCAAGCAACAAAATCCCAATAAAGAAAGGCGTCAGGCAGGGAGATACGATATTTCCAATGCTATTCACAGCGTGTTTACAGGAGGTATTCAGAGACCTGGATTGGGAAGAATTGGGGATAAAAGTTAATGGAGAATACCTTAGTAACTTGCGATTCGCTGATGATATTGCCTTGCTTAGTAACTCAGGGGACCAATTGCAATGCATGCTCACTGACCTGGAGAGGCAAAGCAGAAGAGTGGGTCTAAATATGAATCTCCAGAAAACTAAAGTAATGCTTAACAGTCTCGGGAGAGAACAGCAATTTACAATAGGCAGCGAGGCACTGGAAGTCGTAAGGGAATACATCTACTTAGGGCAAGTAGTGACGGCGGATCCGGATCATGAGACGGAAAAAATCAGAAGAATAAGAATGGGCTGGGGTGCGTTTGGCAGGCATTCCCAAATCATGAACAGCAGGTTGCCATTATCCCTCAAGAGAAAAGTATATAATAGCTGTGTCTTACCAGTACTCACCTACGGGGCAGAAACCTGGAGGCTTACTAAAAGGGTTCTACTCAAATTAAGGACGACACAACGAGCTATGGAAAGAAGAATGATAGGTGTAACGTTAAGGGTTAAGAAAAGAGCAGATTGGGTGAGGGAACAAACGCGAGTTAATGACATCTTAGTTGAAATCAAGAAAAAGAAATGGGCATGGGCAGGACATGTAATGAGGAGGGAAGATAACCGATGGTCATTAAGGGTTACGGACTGGATCCCAAGGGAAGGGAAGCGTAGCAGGGGGCGACAGAAAGTTAGGTGGGCGGATGAGATTAAGAAGTTTGCAGGGACGGCATGGCCACAATTAGTACATGACCGGGGTTGTTGGAGAAGTATGGGAGAGGCCTTTGCCCTGCAGTGGGCGTAACCAGGCTGATGATGATGATGATGATGATGATGATGATGATGATGATGATGATGATGATGATGATGATGATGATGATGATGAAGTAATTGTAACCCCGCACCGTACGATGAACACAAGCCGCGGTGTTGTTTCGGACGATGACTTGCTGGAGCTCACTGAGGATGAACTCTCGGAGGGCTTCAGCGACCAGAATGTTATCAATCTTAAAAGAATTAAGATCAGGCGTGACAGCAAAGAAATCAAGACCAAACACCTTATACTCACATTCGGCTGAAATATTCTGCCCGAGTCAATCGAGGCCGGTTACATCAAGCTCCGTGTAAGACCGTACGTGCCAAATCCCCTCCGATGTTTCAAGTGCCAGCGTTTTGGCCACAGTTCGCAGAGCTGCCGAGGCCGCCAAACTTGTGCGAAATGCAGCGCACATGAACACTCCTCTGAAGCTTGTGAGAATTCTCTCCACTGTGTAAATTGTGATGGGGAGCACGCCGCGTACTCGCGGTCGTGTCCATCCTGGAAGAAAGAAAAAGAAATCGTAACTATCAAAGTAAAAGAGAATATCTCATTCAAGGAGGCACGCAGGCGGGTCTCATACCTGCCCAAGAAAAGCTTTGCCGATGTGACGCGTCAGGGGGCAGCGCCACAACGGTCTCCGGCGGCTGTCCGTCCCACACCCAGTGAGGCGGCAGTCACGCCATCTGCCCCCACGGTGGTCGCAGCTAGCGCTGCTCTACCAACCGAGCAGAAGGGACTACCAACCCCGAAGGTGGGCGCAGCTGAGGCTGCCCCAACCTCCCCGGCCCCTTCCAGCGCTGGCAACAGCCGGCGCAGCCAAATCCCTCAGGGAGCCCCATCGACCTCCGGGCTGGTGGGCGCAGGGGTCCTGCCCTCCATGGCGGGACTCTCTCGGGAAACATCTCGCTCGCAAGAGCACGTGTCCGGCGCCTCACAAGAGGCACTGGACACTACCCCTATTCTCAAGGCGCACCAAGCGCCTAAGGAGCGGCGAGGCTTCCCTCGAACGCTACAGAAAGGGCAGAACCCCGGTTACAGGGCCTCGAAAGAGCTCTGTAACCTAATGCATCACCTCCCTTTCCGTACACACAGCACTTATTTACATTACATATGGATACACAAATTATTCAATGGAACATCAGAGGTCTCCTTAGAAACCTTGATGATTTGCAAGAACTCATCCACAAACATAATCCAAAAGTGCTGTGCTTACAGGAAACACACTTAAAATCAAGACACACAAACTGTCTCCGTACGTATGTTACGTTTCGCAAAGATCGCGATGATGCCGTCGCATCATCGGGTGGTGTTGCGATTCTCACTCATAAAAGTATAGCATGTCAACCTTTACAGCTACGAACGCCCCTTGAAGGAGTGGCGGTGCCAGTTGTTCTGCTAAACAAACTCATCACTATTTGCTCGCTTTATATACCCCCACATTACAAATTAACTAAACATGAATTTCAGTCCTTTATAGAGGAATTGCCAGAACCTTATGTTGTTCTTGGAGACTTCAATGCACACAACTACCTGTGGGGCGACCCTCGTATAGATGCGCGAGGACGTCTTGTTGAATAGTTCCTTTTCTCTTCTGGTGCTTGTCTTCTGAATAAGAAGGAAGCGACATACTATTCTCTTGCAAACAGAACATTTTCTTCAATAGATCTTAGCCTAGTCTCCCCGTCACTACTGTCTGAACTTGAATGGGAAGTTAACGACAATCCTTACGGGAGCGACCACTTCCCTATACTACTAAGAACATATAAAGAAAACGAATGTCTACCACAGGCTCCTAGGTGGAAAATCGATACAGCCGACTGGGAGAAATTCCGGACTCTCACCAGGATCTCATAGAATGACATGTCCTCTTTAGGAATTGATGCTGCCGTTCAGTATTTTACAGCCTTCATTATAGATGCCGCATCTGAATCCATATCTGATGTAAGTGGTTTCGCATGCAAACGGCGCGTCCCGTGGTGGAACGACGAATGTAGGACCACCCGTAAGAAACAAAACAAAGCGTGGGGGTTGCTTCGCGCCTCTCCCACTGCGGAGAATCTTATTAACTTTAAAAAATCCAAACCCGAAGGCAGGAGAACGCGCCGACAGGCCAGAAGAGAGAGTTGGCAGAAGTTTTTATAGGGTATCAACTCTTATACAGAGGAGGGGAAAGTCTGGAACAGGGTTAACCGGATAAAAGGACGCCATACTTATTCACTCCCCCTGGTAAACACTCAAGGCGATACCCTGCTTGAACAAGCAGACTCACTTGGGGAGCACTTTCAGAGCGTGTCAAGTTCCAACAATTATTCAAAACCCTTTCGCAAATATAAACAGATAGAAGAATGCAAGCCACTCATAAGAAAGTATCGGCAGAATGAACCGTTCAACCGCCCCTTTAGTATTGCAGAGTTGAGAGCTGCCTTGAGCGCATGCAAGAGCTCTGCACCGGGATCTGACAGAATCATGTACGAAATGCTGAAAACTTACACAATGACACGCAAGTTACACTACTCACACTTTTCGACACTATCTGGAACGCAGGGTACCTTCCGACCACATGGAGAGAAGCCATTGTGGTCCCTGTTTTAAAACAGGGCAAAGATCCTTCCTCAGTGGCAAGCTACCGCCCGATAACCCTCACAAATTGCATGTGTAAGGTATTTGAAAAAATGATAAATCGGCGACTCATCCATTTCCTTGAACAGAACAAAATGCTTGATCCCTATCAGTGTGGTTTGCGAGAAGGGCGCTCCACAACCGATCATCTTGAACGTATTGAAGCAAATATCCGGGACGCATTTATACATAAACAGTTCTTCTTATCGATATTTCTCGATATGGAAAAGGCGTATGACACAGCGTGGCGATACGGGATCTTGCGAGACTTATCGGAAATGGGCATTCACGGTAATATGCTCAACGTAATAAAAAGCTACTTGTCCAATCGTACCTTCCGGGTGAAAGTCGGCAATGTGCTGTCACGTCCTTTTACACAAGAAACTGGTGTACCCCAGGGAGGCGTGCTCAGTTGCACACTCTTTATTGTTAAGATGACAACACTTCGTGCTTCCTTACCACCGGCCATTTTGTATTCCGTCTATGTGGACGACATTCAAATAGGTTTCAGATCCTGTAACCTCGCAGTGTGCGAGAGACAGGTACAGCATGGTTTGAACAAGGTGTCAGGGTGGGCAGAGAAAAATGGATTTAAAATCAATCCTCATAAGAGTTCTTGTGTTTTGTTTACAAGAAAAAGATGCCTTGTTCCGGATCCTTGCTTAGAACTGTGTGGACAACAGATACCTGTAAACAAAGAGCACAAATTTCTAGGTGTTATACTTGACAATAGACTCACATTCGTCCCACACATTAAACGTCTTAAAGAAAAGTGTCTGAAAACAATGAACCTAATGAAACTTCTATCCCAGACTACGTGGGGTAGTGACAGGAAGTGCCTAATGAATCTCTATAAGAGCCTCATCCGGTCCCGATTAGATTATGGTGCCGTGGTATATAACTCTGCCGCCCCGAGCGCGCTAAAGATGTTAGACCCTGTTGACCACCTAAGTATCCGCTTGGCCACGGGCGCTTTCAGAACAAGCCCGATTGCAAGCCTATATGTCGAATCGAATGAGTGGTCACTCCGCCTGCAGAGATCGTACATCAGCTTTACATATTTTCTTAAAGTACGCTCTAATCTTGAACATCCATGTTTTGGCATCGTTACCAATATGACGTGCGCTACACTTTTCAGCAATCGCCCGTCCATAAGACAGCCTTTCTCGCTGCGTGTAAAAGAGCTTAGCGATGAAATGCATGTCCCACTCCTCGAGCATCGCTTAATCCACCTAACCAAGCTATTACCTCCTTGGGAGTGGCAGGTGTTACAATGTGACATATCCTTTGTAAAAGTTACAAAGCACGCTCCTGAGGCAGAATCCGGATGCATTTCCTAGAACTACAGTACAAGCACTCCTGCGCAGAGTTCTACACAGACGCTTCGAATCCGATGCACTGCATCCGGAAACAAGTACCTTTACGGCCGAGGCCTACGCATTACTCTCTGCTGTGAAGCATATAAGAAAATCAAAACTTCCAAAAGCAGCGATCCATACTGACTCTCTAAGCGACGTGAAAGCCTTAATGTCACTCAGCAAACATAAAAATCCCATGTTTAATGAACTATATTCGGTCTTGTGCAAAGCGTACTAATCTAACCAGAATATCATAATATGCTGGGTCTCTGGCCATAGGGGAATCGAAGGTAACGTTCTGGAGGACGAGATGGCCACGTCAATCACATTGCAATTGCAATGTGATTGATATTGCAAGCTGTTAACCCTACCGCTGCGGTGCCTGTCACAGATCTGAGGCCTTTCTTGCGAAGGAGGTTGCGAGACCACTGGCAACGCATGTGGGACGCGGAAACGGATAAGCTCCACCTGATAAAACCACAGTTAGGATTCTGGCCCTCTACTACAAAATCGCGCCGAACAGATGTCCTATTCTGTCGTCTCAGAATAGGACACACGTTTGGCACCCATAATTTTCTACTCACCGGAAGTGAGCCTCCAACCTGTGGTAGATGCGGGGAGAGGCTGACCGTACTCCACGTCCTCTTGGAGTGTCGGGAAGCCGAATCTGAGAGAAAGAGACATTTTTCATTAGCATACCGACAGCACATTCCTCTCCATCCTGCAATGCTTCTTGCTCCAGAACCGCTTTTTAATACAAACACAGTGCTAGGTTTTCTTAGAGATGTGGTCTTACATGTTATTAGCCCCATGAATTCGTAGCGCCTCCTCTCTCGAGAGGATGCCACTGCGATAATTGTTTTGCATAGCACATGCCTCCAGGCCCTTGTGTTTCAAGGGCTCTAAGGAGGCAGTAGTGCTCTGGCATTTCTCATAATCTGATATATTTTACCTATCGTATCATTCTATTTATATGCATCTAAATGTTCATAGTACAAGTCATACGTCATCGCCATAATTTTATCATACAGATTTTACGCACTTTAGAGCGTGTATTTTAAGGCCTCTTTACAGCCACCTCACACGAACTTCATAGTAATCATAATTACACTGCAAACTCATTAGCACAGACATGGCGCTCTTTGGCCATACCTGGCCCTTGCGCCACAAAACCCCATACATCATCATCATATGAATGTTTGTTCATATTTATGGTTCAGTATAATTGGTTCGAACATAAAATAAAACACACATAAGTTTGGCTAATCTGTGCTGTATCTCATGTGTCACCGTTTTGCCCAAACAGAGTCTACGCCAAGCACATCTTGGTCATCGCAGAAGCTCCTATCTGCGCAAACAGGAAGGGGCTGGAGCCAAATTTGCAAGGCTTTTACACCAAGAACAAAGAAGCGCATGCAGAAGAATATCGATGAGATATCAAGTCTGCAGAGCACTGTGTCAAGACTGAAAAGAGCTTCAGCCACCATTCCACCAGCACGAACATTTGGCTGAGTCATCCAGGTAACTCAAGAAGGACTTTCTAGAAATTCATCGTCTTCAGATGCACCTGCAACATCTGACCAAGCACGGACGACGCTGGCCAAAAGATCGAGTTCCGTCAGTTTGCCCTTAATCAGCTTCCTAGCCATGTCAATTCCGTTTGTGCCAAGTGTAATTTTTCTTCTATAAGTGCAAGCTTTCTCATTGCCCATTTTTGTTCTATATAACGCATGGTCCAAGCATACGGCACCAGCGGTTATATATTTATAAACGTTGCGCGACGTGACTATGCGAGGTCGTATTGCGGCGTTAGACCGTTTTCTCTTGCTTTTTTGAGAAAGAGGATGATCGCCGATTTTTTTTTCGGTTGTGTTCGTTCCGTTCTCTACAACGCACTCACACGTATTACGGAAATTTTGTCCTCAAAAATAGGCATCGTATTCTTTTCTTGCGGTCCCTCTCATATATTATGGATGTATACAGGCCAAAAAGGCAATGCCGAATAGCACAGCCTACATATGTATCGTGCTGGTTCACCAACAGCAATGATCGCTGTGTTGAGCAGCGCCATCGGCCTCGTGCAGGAAGGGTGCGTAGACATATGGTAATTTGAAGCCTACTAGACTTGAAATGCGCGAGAACGATGCCGGTGCATCGCAAATATTTGATAGCGCCTGCCGCTTAGATGTTTCGTGGTTGCCTTAGGTTGGCCGTGCACGAGCATGCGCTCGTATGCTTTGTTTTACTCCCTACGCCAAGCGATCAGATAGTGAGCAGATTTACCATTTCATGCTGCTAACACAGAGGCACCGGTTTTCTTTGTTGGATTACAACCGGTATAAGCAAAATAGTTCATAACACATACACACCGTGACTGATAATGTACATACACCGCGGCTGATAAAGCGCGTCACATTTTTGAGCCCCCAAGATATATTTCCGCCTACTGCAGTTACCGATGGACCGAAAAGCTTCCCTGACGACCTTATATGAACGGACATGGCGTAAATTTCACAAAGTAACATTCTAAAACATCTCGAAATCGTTCCGCAGCACACGACAGCAATACTTTCAAGCAGCGCCGCGCCGGATCGCCCAAGCCAGAGAGGAGGAAAGGCTCTCCGCGCGCCCTAAAGCCCCTAAAACTCCGTAAAGTAGTGCCACTCTCCTCCTCCGCCTTCACTCTTCCTCGTTTCTCCTCTCTTTCACGCTCCCTCCTCGACCATGGCGCCGCCTACGATGCTCGAGCGCAGCAGACGACCTTTCGCAGAGTGAATGCACGCATAGCAAGGCAGTGCTCTTTAGGCGTTCACGTTGGCTTTCCAGCACCGCGTAACTTCGTGTACAGCATAGAATTTCTAGTCGGATGCTTGTACAACTTCGGTAACGGCAGCTTTTGTTTCATTTTTTGATAACTATTTCTTAAAAAAGTATCTGAGGGAGTGTTAACGCTGTGCGTTGACGACTGCGAATGTATCGCGTGCCCTACAATTAAGTACGCAACATTTGTCAAGGGCGTGTCGCAAGATCTTGTTGCGAATGGTTGTAAATAACAAGTTTACCATCGAATGACAACCTCTTGGCTTCCAGCAAGCCCTCAGCCTAAAGAATCCGCGCCGCCCTTACCATGTGAATTCGCGGCGCGTATGAGCTATGACGTACAAAGGCTGACGGAGATCATTGCTCTGGAGGTTCGAAAGTGTATTACAAGCTACAGTGCCGCCAACGTGCGTGCTTGCCAATCTAAGCGCGCGCAAAGCCTCAGAGGTGGGCGCTGGTGCTATTATGATTCTCGTGTCTCAACGCCGACAGAAATACCGCGGCCGATCATCGAGTCGGGACTGTTCGTACACAAGAAAATAAAATGAGTTTTTAGCATTCGTGCGCGAAGCGGGAGCGCGATAACAATGCTTGACTCAATCTCAAACAAGACCACTGTGGTCTTCAGTAATTTTTTCAGGTTAATGACTTATCACGAATAAGACTTCATCGTGCGTTGGTTCGTCCGTTTACTAAGTGACGTACTTGTCGCGAACCGAGTTGCACTGAGGTGCATGCATTCAGGACGGTTGCACTCCCTTCGAAGTAACATTTGCGAGACATGACTTTATTAGTGAAGTCATGATCGCGCAAAGAATCCCCCCGCCATGACGCGGCCGAAATTGCGGCAAGTAAAATGAAGTTTTATCCATAGGTTAAAATGATATGAAACGGCATTCGAGTTGCAAGTTAACAGTTTATTTTCACATAGATGCATTACAGATTTGCCTTTGCTGTCACAAGTCCGTGTGCACCATTTATTGTCCCATTGCGTAAATAAACGCACCAGCCTTAGAGTCCTACAGCAAGCGCGTCTCAATTAGGCATAATGACTGTAGCAACTAATAGTGGCATAGACGAGCAAGCGAACTAGTATATAAGCGCGCGAACTAAACGAGCGTGCGAACGAACGAGCAAACTACTAAGCACGAACGACGACTAAACCAGCCAGGAAACGGGCGGGCGACCGCACGTTTTCTTTGCGAGTGCCCCACCGCCGCATCTTAAGCTTCGCACACTTTAAAGCTCACGCGAATTAGCACATACGTCTCAATTACCTATGATGCGGTCGCTTGACGACGAACGCACCGAGTAACACGGTTTCGGGAGAGCAGGCACGCTATTCATCGGTGCCTCTGTATCGCAAATCCACCGGGCGACCGCCAACGAGGAACACGAACAAATGTGGCAAACAAAGCTAGTCTATCTAAAGAAGGCTAGTAAGTAACCACAAAAGGCAGAGAGTTGCTCCCCTGAGGCGCTTTCATGATCGAGACTGAAATTTTATCAAGAGGACTGCACTGAATCTTAAAAATTTCGCAATCACGTTATCGTACGCAACCTCGCGTGCCCGCGAACTCAAGCCGGTTGGCGTTCAAAACGATTAAGCGCACCGAATATGACTAACACGACCACGTAGTGCGCATATAAGGCAAGCAGACGTTGCGTAAAAATCATCTTAAAGCGTGCGTACAAATGACAACATGCACAGTGAACTGTGCAATATCTACTACGTTATTGCCCGCAGCACAATACGCAAGCCTGGCACATACAATACTCTGAGAGAGCCACAACTTACATCACATAGTCGCGCGGAGGAAGTTGGTCGGAAGTTCTCTCTCCCGATTCGGTGAAGCCATGTCTTTCTTCTTAACGCGTTGCGCTTACCGGACCGTATCGCGAACATATTCTTGCCTTTGCTAAAACTGTATTGGCATCCAAACGCGCAGCAGGTCATGGTAACAGAAAATGACGTGAAGCGACGTCGCACTTGCAACAAAACATCCTTCAAGGCGTTCACAAGATCAAAACAACACATAATAGGAACGGAAGGAATGCCGCCAACAAGCGCCGCTTCTCGAGCAAAGATGGCACTGAAGCGCGACTGTAAACAAACGAAGCCGGCGCAAGGGGCCACGTGATGCCATTAGGCGAATAGCCACGCGGCGTCGGCTTCGGCCAGAGCGCTGGAGGAGGAGGCGGCGTTCTTCAAAGCGTGGCACTACTTTACGAAGTTTAAGGGGCTTTAGCGCGCCCTATCCTCCTCGCCCTATGAAAAGGATCGGGCGAGGAGGATGGGGCGCGCGGAGACTGGGTGTTGGCGGAGAGCCTTTCCTCCTCTCTGGCTTGGGCGATCCGGCGCCGCTCTGCTTGAACGTATTGCTGTCGCGTGCTGCGGAACGATTTTGAGATGTTTTAAATGGTGCTTTGTGAAATTTACGCCATGTCCGTTCATATAAGGTCGTCAGGGAAGCCTTTCGGTGCATCGGTAACTACAGTAGGCGGAAATATGTCTTCGGGGCGCAAAAATGTGACGCGCTTTATCAGCCGCGGTGTATATGTATGTGTTGTGAACTATTTTGCTTATATGGGTTTTAATTCAACAACAAAGAAAACCGGTGCCTCTGTATTAGCAGCATGAAATGGTAAATCTGCTATCCGATCGCTTGGCGTAGGGAGTAACACATGATGCATAAGAACGCACGCTCGTGCACGGCCAACTTAAAGCAACCACGATACATGTAAGCGGCAGACGCTATCAAATATTTGTGCTGCACCGGCATCGTTTTCGCGCATTTCAAGTCTAGTAGGCTTCAAATTATCATATGTCTACGCTAGCCTTCCTGCGTGAGGCCGATGGCGCTGCTCAACACAGCGATCACTGCGGTTGGTCAACCAGCACGATACATATGTAAGCTGTGCGCTTCGGCATCGCCTTTTTGGACTGTATACAGCCATAATATATGAGGGACCGCATAAGAAAACGATGCCTATTTTTGAGGACAAAATTTCCGTAATACATGCAAGTGCATCGTAGAGAACGGAACGAACACAGCCGGGAAAAAAAAATTCGGTTATCATCCTCTTTCTCTGAAAAGCAAGAGAAAACGGGCTAAGGGCCGATTTACGCTGAAACCGCCCATCGCTGCACGCCGCACCGCATGCATGTGGTTCGTGAAAAACGGGCGGTCGTCGCGATCGGTCACAAAATTGCATTTACGCTGAAACCGCATGATGCGGTGCGGTTCGCATGCGCCCTCTGGTTGTCCAAATAGGTAACCAGCAACTGGCAACATGCATCAGCGAGTTGGCAGCCTCGTGTGCTGGCGACCAGCAATATTTCGCATCGTGCCCAGGATATTGTTATTACGTTTGCTGTGTTATTAGTTATTTTTTTATTAGTTAGCTCGAGCGGTTCGAATGCGCCTGCATCCGCACTTCGGTTTGGGGACGCGACGTCTGTTGAAAGCTGGCAAACATTCGGCAGTGCGCAGAGCAACACTGTTCGAAGTCGGCAACTATCGCCAACAGCAGACGACGCTGTCATATTTTTGTCGAGGCAGGTTGAAGCTTTCGCGTCATGGTGAAAACGCGACTCTTGCACTGTCATATTCTGTGCTGCATGTGTGGCATTGACGTGGTGACCCACCTTTTGAACACTGTACAGTCGTCTTACCTGCGCCGCTTTTTTTATTATTTATTTATTGCTACCGCATAATGTTGCGACAACATACGTCACTATGTGCTCGGTTGTGTACGGCGCGATGGCGCACTTTTTGTAGCTGTGCTAGGGAAAGCTTGTGTTGTGGAGAAGCGACGCAACCAGCGCGGAGAAACGGGAAGCGACCCCCATCCCGAGTCGAGTTCTGAGAATCCTCCGTCGCCCTCAGCGTCTCGGCTACCGGACAGGGACCGAGAGTTTGCCTCCTCAAACACATGCAGCTCTCGCCTGCGTCTTTCGTAGAAAATAAACGCAGTCTGTTTTGAGTAGAACTTGTTGGTGGGCGAGTTGGTTGGGATCTAAAGAATACATTGTTGCGCCAAAAAAGGAAAATAAAGACTTGGGAAGGAAGACAGCGCTCAATCTGTCTTTTCGTACTCTTCCTTCCCAAGTCTTTATTTTCCTTTTTTGGCGCAACAATGTCTACACAGCCCTGAGGATCGCTCAAGCTGCTGCGCTCCTCGAGCAGCTCTGCATGCAGCAGAAGCCAAGTTTCCGCCATCCAGTACGTAAATTAGGCCGCCGTTCCTGCGACCCGGTCGCAGGAGTGGAAAGGGGGGGGGGGGTAAGCGTGCTCAACCAGACGTACGCGTTCCAATGCGCCCGCACGCGCCGCACCACGCCTGGGCGCGTACGGCGTCAGGCGCGGAGGCTGTTTCGCGTGTCGGCGCGCGGCGGCGTGGAGACCTACAACCGCTAGAATTTTTGCGCCCGCGCCGGAAGCTGCCGCTCGCGTCAGTAGCATGACACACCTCACATCACCACGGCAAGCCAACGTCACTTCCGGAACGACTCTTCGCGCGACGTTCAGGCAAGCTTGCGGGAAACATGGCGGCGGTCCCGGCTGCCCGCTTCGAATTTAATTTGGCGTTGCTTTTGTAAAATGCACTTCGTTCGTAGCAAATGACTGTGTAAACGGCTTTCGCTTAGTCTCAGGCCGCTTCGACGACAGAGTATTATGGATAACCTCGTGGTGTTTTCGAGATCGCTTCTCGTTTCGAACGAGTCGAAGCCTAACGAAAGAAACGTTCGAGATGTCAACGCCACCTGTCGCCAATGGCGCGAAATAGCCGCAACAACGGCATATGGCCTCTGAGATTCGAAGATATCGCCGGTCAACTAAAATTGTAGAAAACGTGCGCTGCTTAGCGTACGCTATATTATAGCGTATAGCGTACTCTGTAGTTGCTGACGCTAAACTAAAACTGTCTAATATGTAACACATTGCTTAACGAGGCCGTTAAGCGAAGGCTAGACTGCCTTGAACATGGCAAGCTAACAACACTGCGCCGCCGCGACGAGAGGCGCGGCTACGCGCGGCAACTCGTGCATCGTTTGGGTGCGCGCCCTCTTCCTCCGTCGGGCGCCACGCGACGTCGAGTCAGCGCGGCGTGTGCGGACGCATTGGAACGCGTACGTCTGGTTGAGCATAGTGCCCTGGTCGTTCGAAGGCTTAGAGCCCGAAAGCTAGGTTCACCCAAATAGACGCTGAATAATGGTTTGGCTTGGCTCCGTATATTATTTTTAAGGGGGGATGCTAGGCTCAAGAGTCAACTTTAGAACTACTGCATCAATTTTTATCAAATTTTCAGCGACTGTTTATAATCTGCTCATTAGAATATATTCAAAGTTTCAATGCGCTAGCTCAAACAGACAAAAAGTTATAGCTCTCATATTCAGCAATCATGTGTCTCAGCTTAGGAAAACTATCATTTCAAAAATAATGGAGATATATCAACTGTTTGTAATTAGATATCTTCTAGATGGTTCATAGTGCAAGATAAGACCGCTCGCATGCTTTTTATGCAATTTCTGTAAAAATGTCATCAATCTAAAAACAAAGTTCAATTTTTTTGTTGTCATTACATGTCAGACATCTCAAAATATTTTCTGTTAGAAACTATTTAGCACCCTAAAAAGTATCTTATCTTGTTCCTGAGAAAATTTCAGTCTAGAAACCACCTTGAAAGCACCTTTGGCAATGTAGTTTAGAAATGATTGTTTTCCTAACGGTTTTGTTTCCCCAAAAAGTGCAAACTCAGAAAAATGAGTTCAAAGATTTGAGAACATGCTATTTTATTTTGCGGTAAAAAAAAATTAATCAAAGTGCCCTGCTCCATAGGTCGGGCCCTCATCTTCAACGCGACGCTGTTCTGTGGCAATTGCTTCAAGCCTTCTTTTCTTTTTCTCAACTTTAGAGCTGTCCATCGCCCTTGCCTTCGCTCGGGCAATGCTTTTTGATGGGTTGCTTGTTGGACGTGCTTCATCGTCTGGACTCCATGTTCTAGTTCCAGCTTGTCAAATACTCTCTTGATGCCACGTGCACCCTCATTAAATTCTAGTACAGCCAAGGCTGCTGCAGTCTCCACGGTTCTCAGGGATGCGAATTGGGTCTTCGGGCACTTCTTCCACACTAGCGCATTGAAAGACTCGTTTGCATTCTGTGTCTGCATTCTTGAGCATCGTGCAAGGAGCTCTGGCTTACTAAGCCGGTTGTAGAGAGGCACAAGCTCTTTGGCAACGTCTCTGCTGAAAGCTGGACGATGGGGTCTTGGCACTGATGGCTTACCAGCTTCAACTAGGGCTTTGTGCCGATTGTAGTGGCACCATGAGTCCTCACCATGTGGACAAGCGTCATGTCGTGGGACTTCGTCCGCCGAGTAGGAATGAAAAAGTGTCGCAAATACTCCTCGTTGCATTTTTGTCACATCTGGAGCATTTTCTTTCAGGGGAGATGCATAGTAAGCAGTGAGTTTTTTTACCACGCTTTGCGTCAGCTTCCCCTTGCCTCCTAGACCTTTCGTCGTTTTCTTTAGTTTTTCAATTCCAGCATAAACACGTTTTGCGACATGATTTATGCAGTCTTCCTTCACAATCTCTTTATCATACAGCTGCAGGCTGGAGACATGCAGGAATGATTTGCTGTCGCCATCACAGAGCACTGTGGTGTATTGCATGTTGTGAAGCTCCTTAGAGCGACTGAATATTATGCCTGCAGCTTCAACTTCCATGGCATTCGACGATCCACTGAAGTTCTTCTGGCAGACCTCACTGTGTGCTTTTTTCCAATCTTGATGTCCATCCTCACCTTCTTTGGGACCATAGTTGCAGCCATGGCAATAGTTGCATTGCACAGCAAAATCCAGCACCAACCCAGTTTCCAGCTCGATAGCAATGCCGAGCCCAAAGTGTGAGGTGTGGCCGCGTTTATGCCAAGTTCCGTCATAACTTACACGTCCAAAAGTTGAGTGGAGCCAGCAACGGAGTTGATTGCCCTCACAGCGGCTCCGGCTTCGCGCATGGCATCAGACGCAGCTTCCATAGCGGCTCTGTGCACCTTCTCCGCTACTGTCTGGTATGTTTTGTGGTGCATGGGCATTGGCGCGTCCATACCCGCAAAAAAGTTTGCCATGGTTTTGTAGTTCATGCCGCAGTTACGGCTTGCAACCACTCGAGGCGCAATGAAAGCTCAGGCTGCCGACTGGACTTCACAGGTGGAGCATGCGCGGCCTTCTTGACTTCACCACACCATCTACACATCACGACAAACTCCAGATTCACACCCGCAACGATTTCTTCCAAGTCCAACGACTGTCCGTGACAATGCGGGCACAGAAGCGATGTTACCACCGCCTTGATGGCTGTAACTTTTACAAAACGGTAGCCGCTGGGCTCCGGCGTTTCCTCGCTTTCGTCGGCAGGACCCTGGCAAAGTAGCGCGACCTTCCTTTCAAATGTCGTCAATTGGCACTCACCACCATCAGCAGAACCAGTAGACATTTCCATAGGTGACGAACCACCATCGGAGCTTAAGTAGGGTTCGCATCAGCCGCCGGCAGCAGGCTTGGGCTTGGCGAACGCACAGGCAGACGCTCACTTGCTGGCGGTCGCCCAGTGCTGTTTAGGCCTCTCGCTTTCGTCGTGCGTTTTCGCTTCCCGAAGCTTTTCCGTGTCGAAGCCTTCGTTGCGGGCATCTTCGGGTCACACCACCGACCACCCGATGATCGCAATAGCTCACAGAAGGAAGATATAGCAACACATAGCAAGCGTCGAGCGCAACCAAAGCAGGAACGACTCCAAATGGCGCGAAAACAGCGTTGGGTGGTCACGTGGTACATTTCCGCCAATCCGAGCTCCTGTTTCGGTTTGCCACCCACTGCTTCGGTTCGAGCTCCTGTTTCGGTTTCTGCGGCCAGTAATATGCCTTTCTTTTTTAGTTCTTCGATAGTTGCCTTGCATAGTCTCGATGGAAAGTATTCCGTCACTAAACAGCGCGAAAAACAAACTTTCTATCACAGGCATTCACTTCACGTTCGGTTTTTTGCCCGCACCGCGGCCGCGTCTTGAAAAGAGCGTTCACAGACGCCTTCGACGGCAAATGCGCTCCACCGCGTCGTGAAAAAAATTCATTTTCTTCTTTTCTACTTCTCCGATAACAACCAAACCTGGTGAGAATATTCTTCATTAAACCAGCAATCCAAAACAACTCAAGCTTTAAAACACATTTTTTTTTCCGAAAATCGGTATTTTAGCCCCGCATCCCCCCTTAAATAGGTGGCGATAAAGCGATGAACGCGACGATCGAGCCCTGTATCGGACGAGCACATCGAAATTGGATTTCACCGCTCTTTCTGCGCACGCGCGAGGAGCAGTAGTTGCGAGAGAGAAATGTGGGGACTTTTGGTGCTCAAAATTTCTCTTCGCCTAGGTACTACGGGGAAGAAAGCTGTTAGCTCCGTTTGTCCCTAGCCAAGGTTGCAGCAGAGAATCGACAGAATGCGTGGGCGGCAAGACCAAAAAGCCGCGTCCGAGGTGAGTTTGTTGCTATTTTGTTGCGACGGCAGCATATTAAATTTTGTAGTCGCAGGTGATACGTTTGGAAGTGAGGTGTCTTCTCGAATGACTTTAGTGGCAAAGTATTACGTCGTGCCGATGCATTGTTCATTAGTGTCGTTGATCAAGGTCAGCATACCACGCACTTCAGGGGAATCGCGGGAACGGAAACAGTTTATGAATTAACTGCCGTGCCGATGCATTAGTTCTTAATGTAACTGAGCATACAACACACTTGGAGATTCGTGGGAATGGAAATTTTGTACTCTGTATGTGTATGTGTGTACTTGCGTCGCCATGCGATCGAGCCGTAGATCGTTGTGAGAGCTGTACAGCCACACTGGCAAAACACTACGCCCTGCGGATGAATACGGAAGAAATGTATGCTAAAGAAAAATGGTCGTCATGCACCTTCATAGCAGTAGACCTTTGTGAAAGCTGTACAGTAACACTGATATTGGCTAGTTAATAATCCCGGCTGTTACAATGTCTAGCTCATATAAGGGGCGCTCTATGTGGACGAAACAAGGGCTCAGATCGCTACAACCGCATGCGAAATACTCTGAATGCCTGCCAGTACACTTGTTCGGCGTCTCCGTGCTTGTACTGCGGCAGGAGACGTGACGGCAAGTGGGCGCGTATATCACAGTGGCCGCTTTCCACTCTTGGTATACTTTGCCGCAATACAATGCGCATGCTTCATTGCGCGACACTGGTGCCCTGCAGCGAAGCTGGCTTTAGGCAAACGTCATTATGAAACGCTCGAGCCATCTTGTCCGTCACTGCGGATAGAAAACGCATACACGTTCAACCTATTTGAGCTGCATCATTTTGTCGATGTTTACCCCTCTATACTAAATGAAGAGGATAACGTACGCTAGTGTGGGTGATTTAAAAGATTAATAAAAAGCCCGGTAACATATGTGCCGTCAGTGAAAAAACACTATTAATGCAGGTCTCCACGCTCCTGTAAAGAAAAAAAAAAGGTGCAATTCAGTGGTGACCCTCTGGAGGTGGATCCGTACCTATGTAAGCACAGCCGGCTCATTAGTCACAAAGTAGGAGCTGAAGAGAACTTTTTAATGCTCATTAGACTACATTGACAGCGATTATTTGTGGTCAGCCAGTGACAAATGCATTGCACCAAACAGTGAGACTTCGTCTTAATCCGCAATGCTTACGTGGCGAACAGGAGAGCAAAAGGTGAAAACAATGTTTTCATACAAGGCAAGTCATCCATGTAGTGGAATTGCATTTATCGTTGGTGTAGTGTTGATGCACTTTCTGAAGTCCAACCTTTAATGCAGCTTAGTTTCCGTTGGTGCAAGTGCTTCTACTGGAAACATCCAAAATATGATTTATCAAATCAGGTTGCCGTCTTGTAATTTTTGAAATTTTCCTCTGGTCTTAAGTCTTTTCTGAATCTGGAAGAGCTGGCTGATTGTACATTTCATCTCGAGATAGTTTACGCACTTCCAGCAACACAGGTTACCACACTTTGTTGAGTGCAGATGAGCACTGCAAATTCTATCATTTTGATGAGGCACCGATCTAATGCCACTCACTCTTGCCACAACGCTTTCTCAACTTGTACTGTACTTGTTTCTTCCACCTTCCATTTGCAGCACCAGGGCTAAGGCACAACAGCAATAACATTTCTAGCAGAAAATGCTTGCTCCTTGGCATCTGATCCCCCGTTCATTTGCTACTTTCTTCCAATTTTTTTTAATGTGATGCTCCTGCCTTCACACACTGTCAGACTGTTCTCCTTCATGCGTTTCCTTGTACTCTCTCTCTCCGCTTCTTGCTCAACATACCGTGCATGCCTTCAGTCATGTCCAATTGATCGATGCAGTCTTGTCCTTTTCTATCTCTCCTCCAGAACCTGCAACTTTCGACAACCTAGCATTATTTTGCTTTTTTTTGTGATAGTGCCTGGCTATCTGTTGCTGATGCCACACATTCACTTTGCAATGGTTTATTAGACCACATACATAAATTAATAGCTGTATAAAACCTTGACCCTCCAGCACTTCCACAAAATTCATGCAGAAGTGGAAACAAAGATTACTTAATTCCTCACCACACATTACTATGTCTGCATCAAAGCTTGATATTACCAACATGTGTGCAGTGTCGTTGCCCATGCTTCCTGGACAGGAAAGCCAGTTGCTCCAGTTCACAAGGCTAGAACAACTGCGAAGTGATTGAGCTATCTGCTTGTGCTGCATTTTTTTGCCACAAGCTGTACAAGGTCATGGCTTGTGCTGCAGAAACCGCATCTTTTTGCCTGCTGCATTCCTTTGTGATGCATTGAACGTGTCTGCTTCTGTTTCCCCTGCTATTTTTACAGAGAAGCTGTATATGGCTAGGTTCTGACCATGACCAATAGTGCATACATCGACAGGATGTGTAGAAAAAAGTTGTGTCGACAAAATTGAATCCACAGTAGCCTGCTGTGCGCCAGCAGTGCTCAGTGGCTCCGGAGTGCATGGCAGAATAATAAAACGTCATTGTGTACCCACCAATGTCTGTGCCTCGTTTTCTTGTGAAGTCGACATCGCTCTAGCGACGTTATCAGCAGTTTTACTTTGGTCCTGTTATGGCCAGGACGCGTCTAGTTCGTACTGAAGAACAACAATGTGCATGTTAAGAGCACCGGTGTGAGCAACAGCGTGAAGGCAACGGGCAGTTGCTATAGCCAGACCCGCCTTGTCTGCAGATCCGTAATGTCGGCTAGCTGCTCTGTGACCGATGAAGAACAGCGTGCCCGTGAGGATCACCTTTGCAAACAGAAGCGGGAGTGGGCACGAAAGCATCGGCGACCAATTGCAGTATATCACAATGACCATAAAGCAATGGTTACCATGGTGACAAAGTAAATAGAAAATCAAAGATAACGAAGTTGTATGTATGTTTCTTTATTTAATCAATATAGCAATTAACCATATATAACTCAATATACTTGTCAGCAAGTACAGCTTCAGCTGGTCTTCCATCTTCACATAGTGGAAGGGCTCTGAATTGTATTTTTTTTATCATTTGTCATCAAACTTGTGCATTTTCTTTTTGTAATGCTACAGCCTGTTTCGTGCCATTACTGTTTTCTCTGCTTTTGCCTATTCTGCAGCAGTTGCTGGCATTGTCTCTTGCCTAGGTGTTGGTCCGCACGACATGCTAGAGATGCCATAGACAGTTTAATCACAGGGTGTTCAATGTAAGAGAAGGTCAAAATTACTGGTGTTTCTAATTTTTTAAGCAGCGATTTTTGAACTCTTGTGTGATAAAATCTCGCTTTGTTGATAAACAAGTGATTATCTTTGACAAGTTGTTTCCTATGACAACATTTTTTCTGCGTCGAAAGTTCACACATTTGCCAACAAGGTGCACACACGAGTCAAAGAACTTTGAAACTTTATAGGTCTTGCTTCATGCTTTGTCACTTGGTTTGACATTTTATTCTCATTTTTGATCTCATTAACCTGGCTGCTGTGTGGGAATACCGAACTTGCTACTTAGTACTCAGCATGAAACTAATGCTTTAAAACCACTGTGTTGTCCACTTGCCTCACCATGCCACTGTGTGGTTTTGATCAGAATTTTCCATCATAAGTACACTGTTACAAACTTGCACATGACAAGTATGTTACCCATATGCAAGCAATGCACTGTTTAAAGCCGAGATAAATACTTCACCAAAAGAACTGCTTTCACCTCCAGTCCACTCTTTTTAGTCTGTTGTCTAAACATCCTGCCAAATACTGTCATTGCTATTGCGTCCTGCCGCAAATGTTCATTGTCAGTATACCTTAATTGTTTTGCCTGCTAGCGCAAGTAATATGCCTGAAAATGTACTATGGTGGTGTCCTGTCCTCTTAAGGATGACCAATTTTCCTGGAAACCATAGTAGCCAGAAGAATGGTATTTAAAATGTGCATCACCAAGGTCCTGCAGAAGAGCAGAGCTCAGTGTTTGAGCTTTGACATCACTCCATAGAATACCTGCATATAATTTGTGCTCAATTAACCTTGCTGCAAGACTTTTTCCAAGGGCAAGGCCTAGAATGTTGGTCAATTTTTGATGCTCTGACCTAGTTTGATGTGATTTTCTGTGACATTTTTCTCTATTCCTTTCTTGATTATCTTGGATAGTGGCCTTCTTAGGAGCTATTGCTTCATTAGATGTTTCCTAGGAAGGAAAATCTTGGAAGCCTTTATACCGCACTAGTGCGCATCATCTGTAAGGAAACAAAGCACTGCATGAGCAGAGGTCTGTCTGCGGCAGCTGCTGTGAATTGCGCCCACGCATCACCCATGTGCTGCTCTCGTGGTCTTCCAATTAGCAACGCAGTTGCGCCACACCTTGCTTTGTTTGCGAAGTGCCACACGAGATAGATTGTCCATGCTAGCCAATATATTGCGAAATGGAAACCTGTATAGAGCTGCACTCAAATTTCGCATTAGGCAGTAGGCGAAATATTTTGTAAAAGTAACAATTATATAAATACCATGCAATGAAACCAATCAATATGTACTGAACCAAACTTGTCACCTAATCGCACTGCAGGGAACCCCTGATCATTCTAAGTTACACCAAAGGCTTGTCATATTTAAATAGTCTCTTGTGCACGCAGTGTATGAATGGGATATCATTGAAAAATTTGTGAATGCCTAACGGAGTGTAATCAGGACTGGCACTTTTTCACTGTAACTATCAGTTCCCTATATGTTGCTTTGCTATAGGGAGGTTATGCTCTAATAGAAACAGTTGGAAGACGGTTCTGTCCACATTGTCACTTCCGTCTATATTTGTGCATTCGTTTAAGACCCATCAACTAGCCCAAATTAATTTACATATCTCATAAAAGCAAGTGCACTGCAGTTGGGGCTTTGGAAATAGGCCTGTGTTTAAAACAGATTCGAATGGTCGACACATGAAGTGGGCTCGTTCATGCGAGTACCCATGTCAGTGCTGTATTGTCTTTTTATGAAGAGGATCGATCTATTGTTCCTGCTTTAGATAAAGTCTAGTGATCTAGAGAGCATATTTTAAAAGGCTGATGAAAAAGGGAACACTTTTGGATTTTGCGTGCTAACTACTATCTTGTCAGCTGCTACAGTTTTTGTAAATATTCAGTAAATATATTTGGTGCATCTCTTCTCCTCTGTAACACTTTCATGGAGGTTGCGGACGCTTCCAGACGCAAGACTGATTTATGCAGCAGGTGCTCCTTGGCTGCATCTGCAATGCTAGCTCAAGGCGAGAATGCTTTGGCCACGTTGCCATCTGCATCCACAGTCATCCTGGCACAACCGCCATGGTATGTTGGCCACAGAAACGTCACGTGGGTTGACAATATGTGTAGGCTGCTGTGAACACAGTTGGCAGGTGGGCTTTGCTTGCCTTGCATGGTTTAGATTCCAGCTTATGATCTTGAAAATCTCACCTTGTGATTCTATTGAAGCATTACAAGCAATGGTGTCTGTCCTTTGGCATCATTATCTAAAACTTTTCACCTGTGTTGCCATCTGTTTACAGCAATGTTTCTCTAACTTATCTTATGTTCAAGTGCCATTGCAAGTTAATTCTGGTTCACACATTTGACCCATCCTGTCATGTCTCGGCACCAAATGTTACGGAACCTGTATCTGTGAAAATAGAGGGTTTTCACACCATTTTCTCCTCTAACACAGGATACTGATGATGTTTAGAGCATCAGCAAATGTCGATAGCGTCTTGTTTCTGGAGAGAAATCGGCAAGGAAATGCTCTGTCCTGACAGACGCATGTACCGTGATGGGGCCGATAACACCTGTGTGAATCAGGCCTTCGTGAGGAAAATAGTTGTCAATTTACCTTTAGACTAGTCTGGCTATGTCAAGAATTGCTGGATAAAACATACTTCTCTCTTTCAGAAAGAGATAATTGAAGTGTTTTGGAGGTTTTCCTAATTTCCTGCCTCTGGCTTGAGCAGGTGTGCAAGATGCAAGCATTAGGTCCATAGAATTGACTGAAGGTGCACCACTGTAAATGTTCGGTTTGCCTGCAAGACAGTGAAACATGCTTTGTTAAGAGTCTTATGGCTTTGGTAAATATTACATCTCAATGTGCAGAAATACGTCACAAGATGTTGAACTTTAAAGGGGTACTTACATGATATATTTGACTATTCATTTCTTGCGTTAAATCAAGGTCCTAGACTTCGAAACTCTCGAAAAAATTGTGACAAGCTTCAGAGCGCAGCTAGTAATTAGTAGTACTGACTTTTCTACAGCCAATTTCAGTGTCGTTTTTTTATACAGTGGAACCTCGATACGATTCTGCTTAATACGTTTTTCGAAATGTTAAGTTTTTTTTTTTTCTTGAAAATCCGATTTGGTTGGATAATATGTTGGATGATATGATTTTCCTATGGTACACTTTATTTTCCAGTTCCTGTGAAGATCGTATCAATGAGGTTCTACTGTATTTCAGTTTCTAATTTATTTCTCATTAACCCTTTATTGACAATTGTTGCCTACAGGCAACATACCAGAAAAAAGAATGTTTGTCTTGCGTAGTTTCATTATTCAGTACCAAGATTCTGGCTAGGTGTCTTTGGCCAACACTGAATGAGAGGCAACAACTGTCATTTGTTAGTTCAGAGCAGACGAGGAAGAAGTTTGGCATGTGACTCACTGTCTTTTAAAAGTAAGGTCAGAGGATACAGGCCGATGTAAGATATCCAACTGCGGTGGTGTCACACATCTGAAGTAAAGCAAAAGAAATGTCTATACAAATTGAAAACAAAGCCTCAGGTGGCTTGGGGTGAGGCCCACTTCCAGATTCCTGCCTGGGGCTATTGTATTATTATCATACATATTTACCCCTTCATATCAGTAAAATCATAAAACTTTCCACATATTTATTCATGAGGTGGAAATGTGCACATCAGCTGCTGTGAAATATAACCTCACCGAGCATTCGACCTCAAATTTGTCCATGAGGTTGCCACTGCCATAGCTAAAAAATTTTAACAGCCAACCAATGTCGCATCACTTAGGGAGGTTGAGATCAGCCTAGGTTGACTTCATTACGTCAGCCGTGTGAACCTTGTGAGGTTGGCCATCTTTGCATGGTGTGGGGTCTCTCACACCCGTGCTCTTGGGACAAAGGAACAACACAGTAGTGCAAACAATCACAAGGGCATTTATTGCACCTTTCATAGATCAGTGCCTGCTAGCCGAGTTGCTATTCACAACACATGCCGATGGGCGCGCGACAAATCTAGAAGTCTGACTCACCGCGACCGGAAGCGAGCGAATATGTTCGCCCCATGCTGGATCCCAAGGCCTGGTCGTTCGCGTGTATGGTCACGCGAATCGTGGCGCGTTCGAGGGCGGCCACGCGAGGCGGTCTCGCAGAAGCATGGGTCGGCGCGCACGCGGGAGACGTCCCCGCCGCGCGCCGACCGGGCAAGAGGGTCGCTGCACGTGCGGCACGATCGTCCCGCTTCCTGTCTCGAACCCAACAACCTGAGCGCCTTGTCTCCCGACGCCCGAGTAACCCCGCAGCGGCGCGACGCTCGCGCCATCTCTCGCACCGCGCTTGTACCACCCGACCGCCGCGGGCGCCAGGCCACGCGGGGGGCGAAGCCGCCCTGCAGGAGACGAGCCATGCGGGAAAACTAGATCTCAGGGGAGGCGTGAGAGTCACGCATCCCCACATCCCCCCAACCTTAAATCACTACATATTCCGGCGAGACATGTGACACGGTCTAACATCAAACTGTGCTTCGCAAACAAGGTAGAACATTAAACAGTGGTCGCGCCGAAGAAATGTCCGCACGCTGTCCATAACATGCGAGCCGACATTGTCCTTGGGTGCACCGCTGGCGTCCGCCGGTCACAGCGGCAGCTTTGCAGACTCGACGGCACGATGCCAGGCCAGGACTCCGGAGACGACGACGCAGTAGTCGGTACGAACAAGCGTCGCTCGCGCCGCCGCGCCCTGCTGGGAAGAGCCGCCGTAGCTGTCGGTGACCGCCGGCTCTTTTGTCCGCCACCGAGGGTTGTGAGCTGGATGCAGGAGGCCGCCGAAGTCGCCGCGCCGAACTGGCCACAGCATCACCATCGCCCGGGGTGGCTCGATCGTAGTCCGGGGCAGCAGCAGACGATGTGCAGGTGACGGCAAACCAGGGGTGACTCCAATCACGCTGCGTAAACTCAACACACTCGGCAAACACTAAAGTAGTGCAAGGGAGAGGAATTATGCATGCGCATCGCCCACGAGGTACGATGTTCAACTCTGCTAGAAAAAGATCGGGCAGCTACTCAGATGCTAAGTTCACGTGAACGAAGCTCGCTTTCTTGAGTCGAACGAGTAATTTCAGTTCGTGCGAGGCTAAATAGAATGAGGGAAGCGAATTGCAACACCTCAACGCCACGGTCCACCAGGTTGTGTCCCTCCACGTGCGACAGGCAGCTTCGTAAAGCCTTAGGCCTAAAGCGTCGCTACCCTGACAACAACCGGCATCCAAAAACAACACCCAAAATGGGCGCAAAACAGGCAGCCGCGAGGAGACGTTAGCTCTGTGAGGTGGTCCTACTCCGCTCGGTGCACAAAGCATCCGAGTTGACGGCGCCCACCGTCCCAGACGGTGTCGGAGCGCCCGGTGCCAGGCCGCAATACCAGTCAGCCCGTAGTGGCACCCGTGGCCCGCGGCCACCCGGCTCCCAGAGCCGCGACTTCATCCGAGTCAAAGAGATAGAAGAAGCTATTTACATAAGAAATTCGGATCACCCACGAGGCTTCCGTACTCACTCGCTTCAGGCTTGCCACTGCTCTGCGGGCGCTCAGCCTCGCTCTCCCAGGATGCAGACCACGTGGCTCTCGTACCGACGAATGCCATTAAGAAAAAACACTTGCGAAAAGGCTTACCATGTTGACATGTTCAAACACACTACAGCCACCATCACCTCGCTCAAGAAAGCACGCCGCCGACGCTAGCGATAAAAATTCACGCTAGGCCTACGCTTCGGTTCAAACAAAGGTCTCGAACGAAGCAAACTGTTAAAACTATCGTCCGATGCCCCAAGAGTCCCACGTTGGGCAGCCAGATGTGGGTTCCTCTCACACCCGTACTCTTGGGACAAAGGAACGACAGTACACAGTATGCAAACAATCACAAGGGCATTTATTGCACCTTTCATAGATCAGTGCCTGCTAGCCGAGTTGCTATTCACAACACATGCCGATGGGCGCGCGACAAATCTAGAAGTCTGACTCACCGCGACCGGAAGCGAGCGAATATGTTCGCCCCACGCTGGATCCCAAGGCCTGGTCGTTCGCGTGTATGGTCACGCGAATCGTGGCGCGTTCGAGGGCGGCCACGCGAGGCGGTCTCGCAGAAGCATGGGTCGGCGCGCACGCGGGAGACGTCCCCGCCGCGCGCCGACCGGGCAAGAGGGTCGCTGCACGTGCGGCACGATCGTCCCGCTTCCTGTCTCGAACCCAACAACCTGAGCGCCTTGTCTCCCGACGCCCGAGTAACCCCGCAGCGGCGCGACGCTCGCGCCATCTCTCGCACCGCGCTTGTACCACCCGACCGCCGCGGGCGCCAGGCCACGCGGGGGGGCGAAGCCGCCCTGCAGGAGACGAGCCATGCGGGAAAACTAGATCTCAGGGGAGGCGTGAGAGTCACGCATCCCCACAATGGAAGCCTACATTCTATGGCCCCCTGTAGAATCCTGGGATGCTATAACATAAAATGATTCCAAACTTTTCTATTCCAATTCTGCAATCAGCCCACCACGATTGGTCAAAACTTTTTCAGGCCACTCCAAACTTCACCCGTCTGTCACGCGACGTCACGAAAACCGTGATGGCTCTCCATCTGCTATACATGTACACACTGATTATGAATGATTAAACTGCACAAAAGAAAAATAATTATTCCTGATTCAACGCCTTTTCACCATTGGCCCTCTGCTATTGGTTCAATGTTTTTGGGTAACACTCACCTCGCCTGTCTGTCACGCGACCTCACAAAACCACAAAAACTGACTGCATCAAAGTGACGTGTACGTGAAAAAAAATGCATTAATATGCTGAACAAAACTGAAAATTTTTCTGAATAGCCAGAGACTGCCCCGTTCTGAAAGGAATAGAAGATGGCTGCCCGCCGATCGCTCAGGCCCTCGCTACTCACACCTGCCGGTCAGCATGTATTTATTTGCACATTATAAACCTTTTTGCACGGCAGTAAAACGTTATCAAGCCCTTGCGGCATGTATACAGCATCGCTCTGCCAACTCTTCCTTGCTGAGGATTCGTTTTAGTGGCATTCTTATCCTTCTGTTGCAAGCCGCCGCGATTTTCGACCAGCCACCGCAAGCTAAATAAGGTGAAGCGGACCATTCGGAGAAGCCAGCACCACCCTCTTCATGCGGTTATCTATTTTCACTGTGCTGGCTCGGCCCCATCGAAACCTCGCCTCTTGTCAGCCAATTAGATAAGAAAAACCGCTGGGTGTAGGCAATGTTATTGGTTTTGGAAGTGAACAAAGGTGACCTCCTATAAACGAGGAGAGTGTTTGGTTGGGTTGTTCAGACCACGCTGCAAGTCACTGCCCGATGCTTGCGCCGGTGGTTACATAAATTTGATGTCAGGAGATTGGAATCAAAACAGTTTGAAATCATTTTATGTTATAGCACCCCTGAATGTGCTTTACTTTAGGTGCGTTCAATTCGCCTGCACCACCTGAACCAGTTCACGAGGTGTTGCACCCTGCAATTCGTTCCAGTGGTGCAGCAATGGCACCCGCTGAACCACTCCGTTCGTTTCAAAAGGTGCAGGGCTGGTTCATGATTTTGCTGCACCTACTCCGCTGTCGGTGCCGACTTGGTGCAGGCGTACAGGTGCGACGCAGCAGTGCAGCAGACAATCCAGCACATGGGTGCAAGCACCATTAAAAGCCCGCTTACACACGTCTGATGTGTCTACAAGTGTGGTTTGTAGTTAGGCCCACAAGCTGATAATTCTTGTAGTTCACAATCTTTCAAATGTACGCACTCTGTGCACATTAATCGGGCATAACATAACGCCTGCACCGCATCTGCACCTTGGCATTTGTTTCGAGTGTTGCGCTGTGCCTGCACCGCAGAAACAAGCTGCACAATTTCTGAACTTCTCGTGAACCTCCGTTAACTGGTTCACAGTTGTGCAGTTGAATTGAGCAGACCTTTTAAGTGCTTCCACATGAAGCTCTTATTTGCCCTTACGTTGCTTGGTGGCCTGATGGCTGCTTCAGGTATTGTACAATATGTTCGATTCAACATTGAAAGAAAATTCAAGGATATGAATGCTCATGAAGGCCAAAATTCAGTGACATACAAATGCATTAATTCTGCACATAAACTAAAAATTGTCAAATTTCCTTCTTCCTAGCTGCATTCAGTTAAGCATGCTACTAAGTTGGAATTGCTGGAAAAGTGTAAAAAAAGGCAATTCTCTTTTATAGTGTAGAGTGTCGACTGATAACTGGCCTTACGGCCAGAAATGATGTGCTTACCTTGAGGAGGATGCTTTAGTGCCAACTCTAATCTCTTCATTCAAATACATGTAAAATGCAGAAATGCTTTTGAGACTACTGGAATAATTTCAATGAAATTTGTTGCATTTGAGAGAAAAAGTTAAATTTTAGTCATTCTAGGCTGCATAATTTTGATTTAGGACCTTGAATATTTAGGAAAAATTGCTGAGAGTCAGTAAGCTTACAAATATAAGCACAAAGTTTACAATTTCATAGCTTTTGTATCAAGTTGTAAACTTCATACGGAAGTCTTTTTAATTTCACAATTTTCAAAATTTCCTGCCACAAAAAATTGCCCCCTAAAACAGTCGCTACATTTCAGCTTTTTTTTTTTTTACATGTAACTAACCTCATCGAATTCTGCTGCTGGCTTCAGAGAAAAACTATTTCTCTGTTCCCATGTATTCAGATAGGAGCTCCCAAGATAAAACTGCCTCCAAGTCAGGTAAACCATTGTAGTAAAGAACATTATAAGGAAGAGGAGGAGAAGGAAAAACATTTATTAAAAGAAAGAAAGGAAAAGCAGGTGTCTTTCTGCTTGTGTGGGAGGCGCCCTTAGTCCAGGACTCCTGCTGCTCTTGCTGTCTCCCGGGCTCGCCACACCTGGTGTAACAAGAATTGTGTTCTCATTTGAATTACTGGAGTATACTTTTTCCTTTGTCATAGGTGGAAAAGTAAAGTATCAGCAACGTTCTCACACCTACACTGTCCTTATTGGTATGTAGTGTGACTAAATTCTGCTTTTGCATTAGTTGTGTTGATAGCATGCTTGTTCCAAATTCTTATTTGTTCCTTTTGCAAATTTTCATTTTGTTCACAGAACTTTCCAAAAGGGGAACGTATCCAATAAAATAAAGCACTAATTTACTTTCATGCTGAAGATTCATAACTCTTACAAATTGATGTGGTTTCTACCTGGTGATCTTCACTTCACTAAAGAGTTATGAGCTAGGTACTAGGGTATCCCAGCAACATCATGAGCAAGCAACACCATCTTCTCTCATCTCTTAGAGAAAAAAAGAATCGTTATAACTTTACTTCACTCTGCAAAATGCTTAAAGCATAAAAATATCACTCGTTTTTTTTATTTTACATGTTATAGTACACAAGCGCCTATTAAACAATGAACAGTACACCTCATTGTCTTCTCCCATCCAGTCATCCCTGGCCCAAGACTATGCGACTGCCAGGTCAGCAAGCCAAATTAAGGAAAGTGTACCACACATGAAATAGGACGCTGAAAAACTTATAAATTGTGTTGTAGTTTAACCTAACCCCTCCTCCTACATGACAAAAACTTGTTTGCATGTCAAGGTAGCATCAGAAAATACTAAATTTCTTTTCTGATTGAAATTAAACCTGGAAAGTATTCTATCAAGTGCAGAGGGCAGAAGGGCATTAGCAAATAGCATAGCTTTCAAGATTTTTCACGCAGTGCCTATAGGTTGCCTTGATGCTGCCTCCAATCTCCCTTGTACTGAAGCATGCACACACACATTATACCTCCATCGATACCGAAGTCCCACTCAAAAGTCTCTGGCCAACGCAAATCATCCTGCATGTACTGCTGACAAGGTGTACATCTTTGGCGAAGTTATTTCCGATTCAAACATCTGATGGGCCAGAAAACTATAAATTTCGTTATGTCACCATTAACCAAAACACGAATTAATATTCCTGCTTGCAGGGACACAAATTGACTGCTGTTACTGAACAGCGCTCCGTGGCATTCAAGTGAAGAATGATCTTGATCGTCACTTATACGAATAATCATTCGGTTGTATGGCTGGGATTCCTAGGTCATGTGAATTGTGGTGGAGCTGCTTAGTGTAGTGACTGATTTGGGGCTGCTCAATATTTTTCTTTTTTTTTGATGCCACTCTAATGTCCGCCAAATAAAAGAAAATGTTTCTTTCTACATTGTGTCTTATCATTGCTTTGCAATTTGCAAGCACAGTACAGCAAAAAAGGGGCCTTGCCTTACATTGGTTCTATTTGAAATAGGCAATAGCTGTTTATTTCGGCATACATGCTGCAGCTTGTGCTCTCCAGGTCTCCAAGCATGAGTACCTGCTTCTGAGAAGATGACAGCTGTAAGAAACAAATGACTCTGTGTCACACAACTACAAAAACATGAAAGTGCCTGCTTTATGATAAATACAAAAAAATGACAACTCAGGCAGACTGGCAGAGCAGTCATCAATAATAAAACAAGACATTGCACAGTTTATTTGCCTAAGAAATGAGGTCTGCACATCAAGCTTAGCAATTCTCGGCAGCTTGCTCGCTTTATACAATCAGTCCACATTGTTAGCTCAACATATCAGTTTGATGGATTTCACAGTTCTCTTTAACACTTTGCCTGTTCCTTACTTCACCAAATCTGTTGTTGCTGTGAGCACCGCTGAAATTACAGCGGAATCTCATTGATAAGTGTACAGGAAATTGTAGCTGTCATTCGTTTTAACATCTATTTCAACAAACCAGTTGGGCAAGGGCCTAAAAACCAGCAATTTGGAACCATCAAGTTACAGTGCACAGGGCTGGGCAAACACTTTGAAATTGGGTGCCAACAGCACAGAAGGTTCGCACTACCCGCCGTGGTTGCTCAGTGGCTATGGTGTTAAGCTGCTGAGCACGAGGTAGCGGGATCGAATCCCGGCCACGGAGGCCGCATTTCGATGGGGGCGAAATGCGAAAACACCCGTGTACTTAGATTTAGGTGCACGTTAAAGAACCCCAGGTGGTCAAAATTTCCAAAGTCCTGCACTACGGCATGCCTCATAATCAGAAAGTGGTTTTGGCACGTAAAACCCCACAATTTAATTTAATTTTAATGTTTGCACTAACTTTCCAAATGCAGGCAGATTTAGGTGAACAATCACATTTAAGGTGGAGGTTATGTGCTGCTGATCTATGGTGTAAAAACACACATCTTGCTTTTACGTTGGCCTTGTTAATCAAAGAAACATATGTGCCATAGAATCTTGACTGTGGGTAATATTAGTGATAGCCACATTAGACAACTGCACCCGTCCTTCTAGGGAGCTTCTTTGCATTCTTATGAGAGGAACTCTTGAAGTTCAACCATGTTATAGTGCTGCACAGCGAGGGCAATTTCGTTTCAAGGCCAATGAACCAGGAATGCAAAACATTTCTCTATGGAGTGAACAGCGTACCCTACTTTTTAAAACTTACCAAGCTGATTGAGCGTATTTTTTCTGTCCATATCGCCAACAGAAATCTGCCAATATCCAGAACGAAGATCAATAGAAGAGAAATAGCTGGAACCATGGAGGCAGTGAAGGACATCGTCTATATTTGGGAGCAGGTAGACTTCCTTCTTAGTAATTTTGTTCAGATGACGGTAGTCTACACAGAAGCGCCACGTGCCGTCCTTCTTAACCAAAACCACAGGTGACGCCCAGGGACTTGAAGAAAGCTTAACGATGTTTTTATCTAGCATTTTGTTCACTTCACTTAGAATTACTTGGCGTTCCGATGCAGAAACTTGATATGGTCATCGGTGAATAGGCGTAGCATCGCCAGTAGAAATCCGATGCTGGACCGCGAGCGTCTGGCCTAAAGGGTGATCGTTTGAAGTAAAAAATATCTCGGTAGGAGGATAATACGTGGCAAAGGTTGTCAGCCTGCGCAGAGAACAGGTCCACCGCAACCATTTTCTTTATGTTGGCATCGGTGCCCGAGGCTGGTGCAAGGGGCTTGCTAAGCTCAGAAGAACCATCGGTTGATAAAGCTGCTATGTGATAGTCGCCGAGACAATCAACGTTGACAAGGCAAATACCTTGCAGTAGGATTTGCTTTCCCAATCCAAAGTTAAAGATAGGCATGCGAGTATGGTTAGCAGTAACAGTCAGAATGCTGTGAGGCACGGTGATGTCATACTGTGGTGGAATGTTGGGCAGAGGAGTGACAAGGTACTCGCCATCAGGAACAGGTGGTCAACACAACAGTTTAATATAGGCTATTGACTTCGGTGGCAGGCGAATAAAGCAGGTGAGGCGTAAGCGACACTGGGGTGCGTTAGAAGGTTCTACGAGAATCGGCAACTCAAGGCAAAGGGTACTGGCAGAGCAGTCAATAAGAGCAGAATGCGCAGAGAGAAAATCGAGTCCGAGAATTAGGTCATGGGGCAATGAGCAATCACGGTGAAGAGGACAGGAGTGTGGCGGCCGGCGATGCTCACACATGCCGTATATATGCTGATGATAGGCACAGTACCGCCATCCGCAACGCAACCAACGCGTGCAGACACTGGGGTGAAGTGCTTTTTCAGTCGTCGTCGGAAGGCAGCACTCATAATAGAAAGATGTGCTCCTGCATCGATGAGTGCAGTGACAGGTGTAATGGTTGGAGTCGGGCATGAAATAGATGGTAGCTGGCCCATGCGGTCATCGAACTTATCCACGCTGAGGACGTTGTTGAAGGGAGAGACTTGTTCTCATCAAGAAGGAGGAATCTGGGATTTATTTACAGTATCTGCATGAGAATGTGACAGTTCATCAGTCTAACATGACTGAAAAAGGAATGCACCCTGAGGAGCCGCCAACGGCTCCTTAAATACACTGTCCTCCCGAAATCCCTAGGTGAGGGAAAACGGCAGTTCACCACCGACTAATTCGGAGCGTCCAAAGTCATCGTAACCAACCCGCCTTTGAGGGGGAGGGTTTATGCACTCACTTCTGCGCAGGTTGCACTGACCACACCAAGGTGAGAGGGTTTTCGCAGACACTGTGCTTGACCCGAGCAGGCGCCTCTTTATTCCAGAGTTGACCCTGCAGTCAGTGGCCGCCGCATCTGTCCATTGACTGATGCGTGAGACGGGTTCTAAGCTGCCTGAGACGGCACCGCAAAATATCTTCCAGGAGCTCCCCTGCTCCAAGCAGACCTTGACGGTGTACACACTAATAATACTTGCTCCGTCCACTGTGTCTAGCCATCTCGGCACCCTTCCGTTGGAAACGAGGCGCATTGTCCTCCTTACAAAACCAGTCGCCGCCACAGCCATGGTAGCGCCGATGGGCTGGGGACTGATGTCTGGTCGTCCTTTCAAAGCGAGTCGTCACAGCAGACCTGGTGGCGCCTTTCCGTCGGTCCCTTCCTCGAAGATCACCAGCACCTGCTGGTCGAACGTAACACAGGATACCCGTCAATGTCAAGAAAGTTTTGGTTCGTAGGTAACATGAGCAGAGAATTTGAGGGCAGGGTCGACAACACAGCTTCACCTCCAGAAGCTGTGGTGCCTAGTTTTTTGGCTGCATCCAGGAGGCAATAGGCGGCGAGGAGAAGCGACGGGCCTTGGGCGTACGAGACTAATGGCATTGAGATGAGGGCGAGTGGCTGTAGCGAAGGTTCGGAGGTGGGGCATCAGCGGCAGCGGGTTCTAGGCGGGTGGCATAGGGAACAGTAGGTCCAAAGGTGCAGGAATAAGCGCAGGCGTATGTCCGAGGAGGTGGTGGCCATTGGTTGCGGCAGTGACAAGCGACGTGGTCGATGCGACAGCAGTGGAAGCAGATCGGCTTGTCATCAGGGGTACGCCATTTGGACGGGTTGCAATATGTGGCAGAAAAGGAGTGCCGGGGACGAGGAGGGCCGCTAGAGAACGGGGGAACGCTGGGTTGAGACGTGCAACACACGGAGTTCAGACCCATGTTCTCAAATTCCTGTCTGACCACGGCCTGAATCCTGGCAATTGTGGTTGCTGGCGGGTCGGGAGGTGTTGCAGAGAAGGCTGGCCAACAGGTGGCCTCGAGCTGGCGGCGAACAATACGGGTTCGGTCATCACAGGTGGTCGCCTGATGTGGTCGACCCTCACATGTCGACGTAGCAGCAGTGTTGGGTAGCTGCGTGATGTGGTGTGTGATACGGCGGCTCTTAGCTTGTTCAAGGCGACGGTATTAATTTGTCATGGCGCAGATAGGAAAGACGTTGCCGAAAACAAGAAAATTGAAAGCGTCGTAGGCGATGCCTTTTAGCCACCTTATCTGCTTCAGACATAGTATGGTGGGCTTTGTGGCAAAGAGCCAAGACGTCTAGGATGTATCAAACGTGTGGCTCTGTAGATGTCTGGTCACGAGGTGCAAGAGCCTTTCTCGCGGCAACCTTGCGCCCAAAGGGGTCGCTAAACAGTTCTCGTAGCTTTACTTTGAAACTGTCCCAGCTCATTATCTCGTCATGCGTTCAGAGTCGCATGCGTGGGGTGCCACTGAGATAAAAGATTACATTAGCGAGCATAATTGTTGGATTTCACCTGCTATTAGCACTGGCACATTCATAGAGCTTGAGCCAATCATCAACGTCCTGTCCCTCCAGGCCACAGAAGAGACCAGGGTCACGATGTTGGGCAACCATGACGATAAGAGCAGTCGGACAAGCTGAAGCCATTGCAGATGCGGTCTCGTCACTGGGAGGTACGGTGACAAGCTCGATGTACCGACCACTTTGGAGTGCCGTGACGAGGACGGGGATCGCTAACCTCCACCAGAATGTTGCACAGACAGACGAAATACACAGATGAAAGAGGCTATTTACATGCTATTTACACTGGAGCCAGACAGCCAGGCCGACACTCGCTCACGCCATGAGCCCAGACACACTTCATCTCTTCCTCGCGGCGGCTCATCTCTTGAGCATCTCTCGATGAGATCGTAATAATATGAATGTCTGTACTACATAGTGTGGTGTGTAGTGTGTGACACGGTGCAGCAGATGGAGAGAGACAATAAGCAGACGAGAAAGAATGTGCGCGCAGAGCCGAATTCCGTACTGGATAGAAGACAACGTTGAAGAGCGTCCGGCACGTGAGCACGCAGCACAAGAAAAAGAAAATAAAATGAAAATGCATCCAATCAGAAGAAAACACGGAGCTTCCAGGGGCCAATCAGGAAACGAAAAATCGACGAGAGCAGCAGAAAAGCGAGGTGCGCTGGCAGAAGAGAGAGTTCTAGGAAGCGACGCCAAGAGAAGGTCGGCCACCGGACTGGGAGTTCAAGACCGACCGGCAGGTTGCGGACCCGAGCCACCAGGACTTCACCCAACTGGGACCTCATGCCAACCCGTTCCTGGGCTTCACCACTCTACCCGATCGTGAACGGCTGCTCGAAACCGGCGAGTTTCTGCGCCCATGAGCAGAACGAGAGCAGTCGGGCTATGGGCCCGAGTTCTACGCCCAGCTGCCTGGCCAGAACGCCATCACCATCTGCCGCCACCTGCCTTCCCTCTTCAAACCGGAGCCACCACACTCTGGTCGCCTGTTCATCCACCAATCCCATCGACATTGTGGTGAGACATTACATTCTTTTCTGTTTTTCAAATCCCCTTCACCAATGAGAAATTTCACAGCATCCCCCCTTCAAGTATTTATTGAAGAAAACTTTCAATCAAGAATTCATTCATGCTGATGTAATTATGCAATGAATTACACAACTTCATTCAACTTGCTTGAACAATGAATAAAGAAATAAAATGGAAATCATTAGTCGGTTGGACTACACCTTAACGTGCAACATAATTGGTGAATGCATATCCATAATTTATTTCCTTCCATGTCAATTAATTTCATTGCTCTGAGAAATTTTCTAATTTTTTTTTTGTGCTTGCATTACTATGACCACAGCTAAAGTAATGCAAGGTGGCAAATTATTCACTGCTGCCAAAAATCAAAAAAAAAAAATTTTTTGCCACTTGTCGGCAGCAATGCAAGTGAAAAACTGCTTAGCAAGATTTGTATCTAGCAAATACGTATGCAGTTGGCATCTTCATAACAACAGAGAGGTGGATCATGCTACACTGAGGCTGAAGGGCTAACAGGACAAACCTAGCTGAGCTAGACAAGGGTGGACCAGTGCATGGCACTGGCTCGGGTCAGGCCAGGGAAAAGTGTCCATGCAGTGCTCTACTTTTATGCACTGTTTTCAAGTACTGAAATTTCATCCTTAAAATATTTCTAGGTATTGCAAGCATACTATGCTCTTCTATATCCATCACAGCTGCCTCTCATTTTCACAACTACCTAAGCTTTATAGCTCAGAATAGCTGTCAAAATAAGGTATACTGAAGCGTAATGTTTTGTTTACGTGTTCCTGTCGTATGTTGAAAGGCAGCGTTTTGGTTGCAAGGTGACTTTCAGTTGTGTTTTGCCTCGGCACCATGACAATGACGTATTGTCAAAAATTCATTCAACATGAGAGATAGCAGTTGATGCCATAACGTCACGCTTACTTTTTAAGTAGCCGGAACACATTTTTACACAAAATGAATTCGCCCAAGGCGCACGATCACCAGGTCACTACAGATGTTGGTAAAGCACTATTTATTTCACACAACTGTTGCACCTTCCTTGCAACTGTTGCATCTTCCTTTCCTTAAATTCCTTTCTTTTTCACACGGAAGGGGTGGTTTGCATAAAATTAAAATATCCGGATACACAAAAATACGGAGCAGTAAAGGTAAAGCGGCAGATGAGCAATATTCTCGCACCAACGTAGTGACAAATGAGCTGCTGCAAATGCTTCTTAACAGTCATGCTTTAACGGTGTGAGTGGTGCCTGCATTATGTTTAGAAAAAATTTACGATGCACTACCGAGGTTTTGCTTCGTTTAACATGATAAAGGTAAACAGCGGGACTCCGCTGTTATACTCTGCGTCGTCGCAAACTACTGAAAGGCGTCACAACGCATCTACAGCGCGTAAATGGATAAAGTAAGGATATCAAAAGCTCGCCTTAAATGCAAATCGGAGCGCCGAACCTACGCGTCCTGTTGGAAAGACGAAGCGAGTGCTCTTCAAAACGCAATAAACAATGGCCACATATCGATTTATCAATAAAGATCGTTATAAAAAGATTCTGTGTACTGGCGGTGCAAAAAATACTAGCTGTTTGAAGAATTTAAACCATTTAAACTGGGACTGAATCCTTCAATGACACGGACGCCCTGCAACAAACCAATAGAATAACTTATAACTTCCGAGCACTGAAAACAAGATTAACGCTTACAAAAAAAAAAAAGAAAAAAGATTGGCTTTGCTAGTTTCTGTTTCGGTGGATGGATGGATGGATGTTATGAGCGTCCCCTTTGGAATGGGGCGGTGGCTTGCGCCACCAAGCCCTTGCTACTATGCTGCCTAATATCCTACCTAGATTCACCAATGAAAAAAAAACCACTATGAACTACCACGTCCAAATTTTCTGATACCCTATTGCGAACTGTGCTTTTGTACGTCTCCGTCTTTTGTCGTTTCCCTACTTTTCTTCCACCAATCCTCCAATCGCCTCTTACTGATGTCTATTGCGGACCTGTTTGCTTTACCACTGCTCCCGCTGAACCCAAGGGCTTCAAGGAGGCCAGTGGTGCCTAAATCGACCGCTGGGTAGACGTCTTCACATTCTAATAAAATATGCTCCGTCGTTTCCCTAGCTTTACCACAGCAAGCACATGCTTCTTCTTCTTTCTTATATCCGGCTTTATAGGTGCGTGTTCTAAGGCATCCCGATCTCGCTTCGAAAAGTAATGAGCTTCCCTTTGAGTTATCATAAATGGTTTCTCTCCTAATTTCGTTTTTTCCCCTTAAGTAGTTACTCATGGCAGGTTTCTTTTCCATTGCCGCCACCCATGAGATTAATTCAGCCTCTCTGACTTTCCGCTTGACCTTCTTTGTTGCTGTGTTGCCCACCCCACAGGCCGCATACTTGCTGGTAAGCTTCCTAGTTCTTTTCCTCCACTGTGAATCAATGTTTTGCCTGTACAGATACCTGAACACTCTCCCAGCCCATTTACTTTCCTCCATATTCCTCAGCCGTTCTTCATACTCAATTTTACTGCGAGCTTCCCTCACTTCAAAACTAGTCCAGCCCATATCCCCTTGCACAGCTTCATTTGTAGTCTTCCCGTGAGCGCCCAATGCGAGGCGACCCACTGACCTTTGGTTCCCGTCGAGTCCTGATTGTACCCCTGATTTAAAGCAAACAACCGCATTTCCAAAAGTAAGTCCTGGAACCATTACCCCTTTCCACATACCTCGGAGGACCTCGTACCTATTGTATCCCCATAGCGCTCTGTGCTTCATTATGGCTGCATTTCTCTTCCCCTTGACTGTTATGGTTTTTTCCTGTGTTTCCATATATCCGTTGCCTTCGTTTATCCATATACCAAGGTATTTATATTCTGTTACCCGAGGTATTTCTTGGCCCTGTATCTCCACTGTCTGTTCACTGTTTTCATTGAATACAATAACACCTGATTTTCTAACACTAAATTTCAAACCTAAATTGTTGCACATATATTAGCCAGACGTTGCAAATCACTTTGCTTGTTTGCGAGCAACACAATGTCGTCCGCATAAAATAAACCTGGGAGTTGCTGCTCTATTACTGTACCTGCCTGTTTGTATGAGAGATTAAACCCGATATTACTTCCTTCTAGCGCCCTCTCCATCCTCACCATGTACATCATAAACAGCAGCGGGGATAAAGGGCACCCCTGCCTCAGTCCCTTGTTGATATGAACTTTCTCCGCGCTCCTCATCCCCTCCCATTCAACGCAAACAGTATTTTCTAGGTAAATCTCTCTCAAAAGCTGTATAAAATCGTTACCTAAGCCTTCCCCTTCCAGAATATCCCACAAAATGCTGCGGTCTACGTTGTCGTATGCTCCTGTAATGTCCAAAAAGGCCCCATACAACGGTCTGCTTTCTGCTTTTGATATTTCAATACACTGAGTAAGAACAAACAAGTTATCATCCAAACGCCTACCTATTCTAAAGCCATTCTGAAGCTCTCCCAAAATGCCATTATTTTCTGCCCATGCTTGAAGCTTTAATTTGATTGCCTGCATTGCTAGCCTGTATATTACCGATGTAATGGTCAACGGTCTATACGAGTGAATTCTGTCTTTCTCCCCCTTACCTTTATAAATTAAATTCATTCTACTTTGTCGCCAACTGTCTGGTATTCGTCTATCTTTTAAAGTTTTTTCAACTGCTTTCACGAGAGCTTCCTTACTTTTTGGTCCCAGTTCATTTATCAGCCTAACGGGAACCTCGTCTAGCCCTGTGGCTGTGCGCTTAGGAATTTTCTCTTCCGCTTTCTTCTAGTTTAAATTTGTAAGCACTAGCTCCTTTCCCCCTTGGGTCTCTTTCATGCTCTTTCTTTCTTCAAATTCAACCTTGTCCTTGCCTTTGAAAGATTCGGCTGTTACTTTTTGGATGTAATTTATTGCTGCTTCTCGTTCCAGTCTGTTTTCATCTTCGTCTAGGATATGTTGTTGTATTGTTGTTGCCTTCCTGCCTAATAATTTTATGTGATTCCAAAATATTCTAGGTGCGGCCTTCTTTTTCTCACGCATTTCTGACAACCAATGTTCACTTTCACCTTTTAATTTTGCTTGCACCAGTATTTGAACCATAGACTTTTTCTCCCGGTATATTTCCCATTTACTGGTTACTTCATCCTGTGGCAACTGCGCCTTCTTTGCCTGCCTGTGCTCTCGAGATGCTTTCTGTCGTTCGGCGATCGCTTCTCGTATCTCCTTGTTCCACCAGCTTTTCGGTTTCTTTTTTCCTTTCCAATGAACATGTTGTTTCTCTTTCCGTATTTCTGTCGTTACTACACTTAGAAGCTCACCATATTCCCACCCCTTACTTGGCGACTTGCCAATTTCTTCCTCCACTCTAGTGACTATATTTGCTATTTGTTCAGCGTTCAAATTTGGACTGGCCATTTTGCTTTCGTTGCTCTCTTTCCCAACTACATATTCCATTTTCAAAATGATGCGTTTATGGTCACTCCCTATGCTGCTAAACCCTTCCTCATCGATGACCATTTCTCTCAACTTATCATGAATTCCTTCTGTCATCAGACAGTAATCAATGGTCGATTGCCGGTTTCCCACTTCCCACGTGATCTGTCCTTCACACTTAGGCCCTGTATTCACGATCACGAGGTTATGTTGCTCGCAAAGGTCAAGCATTGACTTCCTGTTATTGTCGGTATAGCCATCTAAATCCTGTATGTGGGCATTCATGTCACCTAATAGGACTATCTCAGCACCATTCCCGAAACCCCCAATATCAGCGCTTATGCATTCCACTAACTCTTTATTCTTCTCTGTGCAATTTATTCCGGTCCACAAATACACAACTCCAAGCCAAGTTTCTTTCCCACTCATTGTACCTGATAACCAAAGATGCTCTTGACATTGTGAATTTACTCTTTTCCATTTGGCTCCCTGATGGATGAGCATTCCGACTCCCCCTCCCTTTCTTTCCAACTTAGTTCTGTTGCACCCTTCCCATACATAATTCTCAATAACTGGCGGCTCTTCTGAGTCTCTAAGGTGCGTTTCTGTAACCGCATACACCCCTATTTGTTCTCTATGTAACTGCTCCTCAATCTCTGCCCACTTTTCCTTTCTTCTGCCGCCCTGCATGTTTATGTAGCCTATTGCATGGCGAGCTCTTGTTCTTGCTTTTCTCCTTTTCCTGTTATCGACGGCGATGCTCTTCTGATGTTCCCCTAGGGGACCTTCTTTATTACTACCTACTCTGACCTCCTGAGCGCCCGCGGGCCCCCTAAAAAAGCAACAGCGCGACCCCCAAGTCGCCAGCCCACTTCTCGTGCTAGCCTGTAATTGAAGTGGATCCCATCTCGTTTAAAACCACCACAACTTCTCACTTCCCTGTTTACTTCGACAACCTCGAAGCCTTTCTCTCGGCTCATTTTCCATATTGCCTCATTGGCAGCCATTACGGCTCTTTGTACGTGACTCTCACGCACAGGCACCTCCGGCACCGTGCAAACCACGATCTGCACCTGAGGGGATAGCTCGCGCAAGTCGTCAACCCCCTTCGCCAAGCGCTGGGCTAGTCCTGGCCCTTTCCTGTTCAGGACGTCATTTAGCCCACCTGCTACTACGACAAGGTTGCGCACGTGGGCATTTTCCGTGAGCTTTTCTTTTGCTCGCTCCATGACAGAACCCAGTGTCTGCCCTGGAAATGTCCCTACCGCCACTCTTTTGTCGCCTTTCACCCTTTCCACAATTGCTTTTGAGCACCCAGCGATGCACCCAGCCTATGCTCTAGTGGCGCCATCTGGCGGCGTCGACGTGAGATGACACACCCGCGGGCTCTCCCTGACTCCACTGCCCCCTTCTAGTTCACTATAGTAGCGGCCACATTGCTCACTACGTAATGATGATGATAATAGTACCAGCTTCATCTCTCGGTCGCATACTTTAGTTTGCAACGCCACCACTACTTTTATTTCCGTTGCACTGTGGAAGGTACAGTTTCCCTTCGCTAATTTGTATAGGTGTTCTGTCGCACAGTTTTCCTTCTCTAAAGTTGGTTCTTTATTCTATAGTGTTATCGCTCCCACGTTCTCTTCTTGCCACAGAACACTGACCGATCACCAGCAGAACTGCTATAACCTGGCCCTCCTGGCTGCAGAACTAGCCTGCTGGATGAGCAGCGTTGTGTAGTTGTATGGAATTTGGTGAGCTGGTTATTTCACCTCTGCACGACACCGTCTGTCACTTCAGCCTCTCACCCGAGCACCGTAGTCGCCGCCTGTGCTTGCACTTGTGTCCCCAGGCGCTCGACGAGCGCAACGCGGCTAATGTCATCGGGCTTCTAAGACGAGTGGTCTTCTACCTACACGTCCTGCTCAGCACCGTGCTAGAGAACGTCGGCACCATGAACGATTTCGCTAAATTGGGCAATGCGCGACCGGCGCTGGAGCCAAAGTCGATGCCGATCACGCAGGATTACTCCATTTCGGACCATGTGCTTGGACTCGGAATCAACGGAAAAGTTGTGGAGTGCTACGACAAGGCCAAGGGTTCCAAGTTCGCCCTCAAAGTGAGTGTCGAGTCTATTTTGGTGATACCCTCGACTCGGCTTCGTATTCACTGCGACGTTATTTTCTAGTCAATGTTGTGTGCGCGCGCGTGTCGGCGTAGTTTGGTCGTCCTGCGTGACTTCTTTATCCATTCCCCGATAACAAGGCCAGGCAGTGCGGTAATAACCTAAGCCGCCGTCTGCTGCGACTGAGCTGCGTTCGTGGCGAACCGTCAAGGCCGCGGTTCGGCTAACAACGCATCTTCGCGGCGCTAGCTGTGTTATTCGACAGCCGCTGTTTTGCGTTGGCAGCAACCAACTCGCAGGTCGCTTCATCACACACACAGTCGAGTGGGAAAGATACAGTGTCTACTGTGGGCTACGTCGTGACTGCACACTCAACAAAATCATAATTAACTGCATCTACTATACGATTGTAATCTGTGTCATTTTAGTCGTGAATACAGTCCCTCACACAAGTGACTCGTTCATACCATGTGAGATTCGTGTTAAATATTTTGCAGGAAGCTGTGGAAGTCTTCACAAAACAAGAAGCTGATATTTCACAGCACACAAGCAATCGGGGCACCTAGAAACAGGAAAAGGTCACAGACTTCATTTAGTGCCCCCGTGTTGCTGTTTGGTTTTCTCCTGCTTGTCATGGTGTTCAGGGAGTCTCCTCGTTCCCGAACTCTGCGCCCTCTTTAAAGAAGTGCAGCCAAGCCGAGACTGATCAGCACTTGTCTGAAGAATGATCTGGGAGCTATGCTTAGCAAAAGGATTACGAATTGGGTGACCTTGAAAGTTTTCATGATGTTCAGCGTGCAGAAAGACGAGACCAGCCCAGGTAACACAAGCTCATCTTAAAGACATCTTTACTCTAGCTTGCTAAGGCCGGAAAGGCCGTAGAAGTCAAGTAGTTAGCCATTACATGCTCCAATATTGTCTTGGGAAGCTGTTGGCAAGTTGTACTGTAGACATTTCCTAATTTAGGCTATTTAAGTATCTCATCGAACTTGGTCTTTTATACTTTTTTACTTACTAGATGCTACTCCACGCTGCTTAATTGGGGCGATTGCATATCCAGCCCGAACTTGAAGTGCTGAAAGAGCGTAGGTTAGGGCGTGTTGGTTCATAACTGAGGTTTTTTAGCGCACGAAAAGGGACGAAGGACAGTGGCAAGACGTGGACACAGCGCTAACTTCCAACAATTGTTTTATTCCACGAAGCAGTACACATATATATAGGGAACAGACACCACCGTACGCATGTGCATATGTACTGATTTTTAGTAAGATGAGACAGCAACGAGACACGTGTAGAATATCGAAGATGAAAAACGACCATGTATAGGCAAAAAAATTTTTTTTTTTTTGTAATTGCAAGATTAAAATGTCATCTCCATCAGGCCACCCTCTGTGTCACGTTTAAAAAATTGAATTCTTTTTTCGAAAGATCAATTGAAGGCGCGCTAACACAAGTGCTCCCTAAACTAGCGATATTCGCCGCTTCAATTATCTCACGTGTTGTTTGCGTCGGGCTTCTTCCTATAACCGTGCACTGTTTATAAATGGGGCTGCATCCATGTTTTCTGCAGTGAAAAGCCAGATGCCCCACTCCTCCAGTTTGCACATTATTTGCGTGTTTACGCAACCTATCATTTACACACCTTCCCGTTTGGCGTATGTATTTTTTGCCGCACGACAGGGGTAGTTCATACACGATATTGTTCTCACAAGGAATGTGACATTCCCTGTGATTTGTCTGGCAACTGGGCTTCTCAGAACCACAGTAGCTAGCCCTGCACAAGTTGGACAGCTTGATTGGCGCTGAAAAGATGACGCTTACATTTGCGTTATTGCCAATCTTCTTCAGTCTGTGCGAGATATCGTGGATGTACGGTATGATTGCTCGTTTCTGCTTAACTCCTGCATTTTACGGTGAAGTACACCGCTCATCCTGTCGTCCGCGCTTTGTGGTCTTAAGGAGACTTTCGGCCCCAGCTGTGATGATATGCTGCGGAAAACCGGCCTGTTTCAGGCGATTCACTTGCGCCAGAAAGCTAGACAGACACTTGTGAGGACATGAGTGGCGAAGCGCATTCATTAAGGTTGACTTTGCGATGCCCCTCTTAACTAACTTTGAGTGGCCCGATGAAAATGGCAGTAGCGGCTTGTTCGCCCTTGGTTCATATGCCCAGCACATCTGGTGTCCTTGAAAAAACATTCTAATATCTAGGAATCGCAAAGTGCTATCCTGTGGCGTTTCATGTGTAACAGTGAGCGGTTGTAAACACTTGTTGAAAAGATATAGCACTTGCATAACATCAAGACAAACCTCCCCGCTAGGATTTGGATCGAGAAGCACAAGGTGGTCGTCCACGTACCTATACTGCACCTTTTTTACATTTGAATTTTCTAATTTGGCATCCAGTATCCTGTTTACACGAGCAAGATAAAGGTCACTTAAAATTGGCGCAATACAGGAACCAATGCAAATTCCTTGTTTTTGAAGATAAACACTTCCATCCCACTTGGAGAACGTCGAGCGCATATACATGGACAATAGTTCAAGAAAACCCTGTGTAGAGATAAGCAGATGGTGTTAACAAACTTCAGTTCATCGTAAGCATCATTAGCCTCTTGAACACATACTAATAACTCATTATGTGGCAGGGAATAATATAGATATTTTACATCTATAGAGAAAGCTTTCAACTTACTGCCTACATGTGTCTTCAGGTAACTTATTACTTCCTCAGAGTTCTTCGTCAGAAAAAGATCATTCACTGGTAGCAATTTCAACTGGCGTTGAAGAAAAAGACCTACGGACTTTTGCCAAGTTTTACCTTCTGACACTATAATACGCAGTGGCCATTCTGGTTTATGGCTTTTGATCGAAAAAAACATTTCGAGGCTCCCAGATTTTTTACTTTCGATTTCGCGTACCAGTTTACTCAGGTTTAATTTCTGACAAAGCTTCTTAGCTTCTGATTTCACTTTTGCAAGTGAGACATCACTCCTGCTATGAAACACGGAATCCAAAGCCTCATCTGCCTTCTGTTTCAACGAATTATGCGGGATGACCACAAAACCACCTTCTTTATCTGCAGGAAGCAGTGCCAGGCTATTTTCACAAAGGAACTGTTTCACACGTTTTAAGGGCACGGCTGGCCTGGATGGCTTAGCTCGCGACACAACATCCACACCTGCCGAGATGCACATTCCTACTTCGTTTCCCTCAGCGCATTTTGAAACATCTCTAACCAAGGTTAACAGTTCAGGAGCAGACAGTTTAGTTTCAACAGCAAATTTTGGTCCCAGTTTCAGGGTGTCTTTCACATACCCAGGCAACTGTATGTTTCCCTCGATGCAGACTGCATTGTTCCGGCTCCCTTGATTCTTTTTCTGTTGATTCTGTTTAGCCCGTAGCTGCCCGAGCAGAGGTCTCCAGAGGGCTTCCACACTGTCGTCAATTGTTGTTGAGTACTCTCGCCACTTCTTCCTTTTTGCTGCAGGTTGATTTTCCTGAAGGAACACTCTTGCATGTAGCAAGTCCCTGTAAAGCCGAGCTTGCCTGAGGCATTCTGGCTATTCTGACGAAGAATTTGCAAGATTCTGAAGTCAGAATGCCTCAGGCAAGCTCGGCTTTACAGGGACTTGCTACATGCAAGAGTGTTCCTTCAGGAAAATCAACCTGCAGCAAAAAGGAAGAAGAGGCGAGAGTACTCAACAACAATTGACGACAGTGTGGAAGCCCTCTGGAGACCTCTGCTCGGGCAGCTACGGGCTAAACAGAATCAACAGAAAAAGAATCAAGGGAGCCGGAACAATGCAGTCTGCATCGAGGGAAACATACAGTTGCCTGGGTATGTGAAAGACACCCTGAAACTGGGACCAAAATTTGCTGTTGAACCTAAACTGTCTGCTCCTGAACTGTTAACCTAGGTTAGAGATGTTTCAAAATGCGCTGAGGGAAACGAAGTAGGAATGTGTATCTCGGCAGGTGTGGATGTTGTGTCGCGAGCTAAGCCATCCATCCAGGCCAGCCGTGCCCTTAAAACGTGTGAAACAGTTCCCTTGTGAAAATAGCCTGGCACCGCTTCCTGCAGATAAAGAAGGTGGTTTTGTGGTCATCCCGCATAATTCGTTGAAACAGAAGGCAGATGAGGCTTTGGATTCCGTGTTTCATAGCAGGAGTGATGTCTCACTTGCAAAAGTGAAATCAGAAGCTAAGAAGCTTTGTCAGAAATTAAACCTGAGTAAACTGGTACGCGAAATCGAAAGTAAAAAATCTGGGAGCCTCGAAATGTTTTTTTCGATCAAAAGCCATAAACCAGAATGGCCACTGCGTATTATAGTGTCAGAAGGTAAAACTTGGCAAAAGTCCGTAGGTCTTTTTCTTCAACGCCAGTTGAAATTGCTACCAGTGAATGATCTTTTTCTGACGAAGAACTCTGAGGAAGTAATAAGTTACCTGAAGACACATGTAGGCAGTAAGTTGAAAGCTTTCTCTATAGATGTAAAATATCTATATTATTCCCTGCCACATAATGAGTTATTAGTATGTGTTCAAGAGTCTAATGATGCTTACGATGAACTGAAGTTTGTTAACACCATCTGCTTATCTCTACACAGGGTTTTCTTGAACTATTGTCCATGTATATGCGCTCGACGTTCTCCAAGTGGGATGGAAGTGTTTATCTTCAAAAACAAGGAATTTGCATTGGTTCCTGTATTGCGCCAATTTTAAGTGACCTTTATCTTGCTCGTGTAAACAGGATACTGGATGCCAAATTAGAAAATTCAAATGTAAAAAAGGTGCAGTATAGGTACGTGGACGACCACCTTGTGCTTCTCGATCCAAATCCTAGCGGGGAGGTTTGTCTTGATGTTATGCAAGTGCTATATCTTTTCAACAAGTGTTTACAACCGCTCACTGTTACACATGAAACGCCACAGGATAGCACTTTGCGATTCCTAGATATTAGAATGTTTTTTCAAGGACACCAGATGTGCTGGGCATATGAACCAAGGGCGAACAAGCCGCTACTGCCATTTTCATCGGGCCACTCAAAGTTAGTTAAGAGGGGCATCGCAAAGTCAACCTTAATGAATGCGCTTCGCCACTCATGTCCTCACAAGTGCCTGTCTAGCTTTCTGGCGCAAGTGAATCGCCTGAAACAGGCCGGTTTTCCGCAGCATATCATCACAGCTGGGGCCGAAAGTCTCCTTAAGACCACAAAGCGCGGACGACAGGATGAGCGGTGTACTTCACCGTAAAATGCGGGAGTTAAGCAGAAATGAGCAATCATACCGTACATCCACGATATCTCGCACAGACTGAAGAAGATTGGCAATAATGTAAATGTAAGCGTCATCTTTTCAGCGCCAATCAAGCTGTCCAACTTGTGCAAGGCTAGCTACTGTGGTTCTGAGAAGCCCAGTTGCCGGACAAATCACAGGGAATGTCACGTTCCTTGTGAGAACAATATCGTGTATGAACTACCCCTGTCGTGCGGCAAAAAATACATAGGCCAAACGGGAAGGTGTGTAAATGATAGGTTGTGTGAACACGCAAATAATGTGCGAACTGGAGGAGTGGGGCATCTGGCTTTTCATTGCAGAAAACATGGATGCAGCCCCATTTATAAACAGTGCACGGTTATAGGAAGAAGCCCGACGCAAACAACACGTGAGATAATTGAAGCGGCGAATATCGCTAGTTTGGGGAGCGCTTGTGTTAGCGCGCGCGCCTTCAATTGATCTTTCGAAAAAAGAATTTGATTTTTTAAACGTGACACAGAGAGTGGCCTGATGGAGATGACATTTTAATCTTGCAATTACAAAAAAAAAAAATTTTTTTTTGGCTATACATGGTCGTTTTTCATCTTCGATATCATCCTACACTTGTCTCGTTGCTGTCTCATCTTACTAAAAATCAGTACATATGCGCATGCGTACGGTGGTGTCTGTTCCCTATATATATGTGTACCGCTTCGTGGAATGAAACAATTGTTGGAAGTTAGCGCTGTGTCTGCGTCTTGCCACTGTCCTTCGTCCCTTTTCGTGCGCTAAAAAACCTCAATTGAAGTGCTGCTGTGAGCCATTACAACTTTGAAACAGCATGCTCATACATTCAACAAAATTTCGCCATGCTTGGAGCACAAGGCTGCAGTGCCACCCACGTTGGCCAGGTGACCGCGCTACAGCAACAAAAATGTCGCATATCAACACGTTTTCGCTTGTACAGGCTCAGCGCTCATGATTTGTGCACACCATAGAAATATCTATGCACTGCATTTGACACCTGCAACGACCTTTTGCCAGAGTAAATGTACATGTGAGGCAATTACACAGATGACGGTGAATACAAGACTGGCTTTTCACTTCCCAACATATCAGGACAAAGTTGTTTGACAACAAAAGTCTGTGTACAGAATAAAATTCCAAGGGCATTGAGACATGTATACAGCAGCAGTTTTGAGTGCTGTTAAATTAACTAAAGAATTTAAAATTTTAGCACTAGCGTGCGAGGACGGACATCAACGTCCCTGTCTGCTGGCACTGAAATGTTATCCAGGTTCGTACACCAACACACAGCAGTTACTTAAAACTTTAGGAGGCAAACAGAAGTTGGATAGGATGCGTAGAAGTGTTTACGAGCGGATATATCCAACTGAACACAAAAATAATCAAAGACTATACAGTTTCACTGACCGGCTTTACAAGCTGCTTTGTCCACAAACATGTATAAGCAGACATAAGGTAGAGATACAAAGTATAAACTAAATATTCATGGTGAGCAGCTACTATCTTGAAGTGAAAATACAAAGTCCTAGTTTAAACATGGGGGAAGGCAGGAGATGGAAATTTAAGACGCGAACAAGGTAAAAGCGGGAGCCAACGTTTTGACAAGTTGACTTGTCTTATTCAAGGCGACATATGCTTTCCTCGGCATAGTATATATAGGTAAGGTTCTTCTAAAAGGGAGAGGGGTAAGTCGGGTGGGCGAGGCAATAACCGACAGTGTGTTAGCGGTGAAGGTGTAGAATTGAAAAAAAAAGGTGTGCTATTCGACATCGGTGGAGATATGTGGGCTAGCAAACGGTATGGTGCTAAGCAGACGAGGACAAAGTGAGACACAAACGGCACCCGTATATGTAGTTTGTGTCTCACTTCCTTGTCTGCTTAGCGCCATACTTTTTGTCCTTAAGTCATAAAAGAATAGTCTGAAATGCATCACCAGTCTATATTTCCAGTGCTTTTAAGAAGGGCAGGAGAAAGGTTGGCCTTTATTTTGAAAAATTACAAATCATTTGACAGAATGCTGTGTTATCAATCACTACTTATCATGTATGTGTAACCTTAGCACAGTGGTAGGCATTGGTGGGTTCGGGACATCTTGAAAAATGTAAAATTGCCAATTCAAATTACTGAAGGCATACATGTTCTAGGGAAGTATAAAAGTGGAAAATGGTAAATTGTTCATCAGCATCGTCATTATCAGCCTATTTTATGTCCAGTGCAGGACGAAGGTGATCTCCAATTAGCCGTCTTGGGCCAACCGATTCCACCAAGTGCCCGTGAATTTCCTAATTTCATCGCTCCACCTAGCCTTGTGCCGTCCTCGACTGCATTTCTCTTCGCTTGGTATCCATTCTGTAACCGTAATGGTCCAATGGTTGTCTAACCTGCGCATTACATGACCTGCCCAGCTCCATTTCTTTCGCTTGATGTCAATTGAAATACTGTCTATATCCGTTCTCTCTCTTTCTGTCTCTTAATGTTATGCCTAGAAATCTTCATTCCATCGCTCTTTCCATGGTCCTTAACTTGTTCTCAAGCTTCTTTGTCAGTCTCCAAGTCTCTGCCCTATATGTCAGCATTGGTAAAATGCACTGATTGTACACCTTCCTTTTCAATGATAATGGCAAGCTTCCAATCAGGAGCTGACAATGTCTACTGTATGCGATCCAACCCATTTTTATTCTTCTATGAATTTCCTTCTCATGATCAGGGCTTCCTGTGATTAATTGACCTAGGTAAACATACTCCTTCACCTACTCTAGAGGCTGACTGGCGATCCTGCCGTAGTAAAGTGCTTGGCTAGTTGTCGGCAATCTTCAGTGTAACGGGTGGCTTCCGACATGAGCGTGTACTGTCAGGCATCTGGTGCGTATGGCAGCAACGTCTTGATAGTGTGCATCAGCTGGCTACCGTACAGAAGGAAGAAGGTGGAAAACCCGGTTGTGACTTACGTAGCAGTGTTATACGCATATGTCACAAATGGAAGAACCAGGTCCCCAGTTTGTTTGATCAGATGCAACATGTGTCGCAAGCATGTAGCCCAGTGTCCAATTAAACAGCTTAGTCAGACCATTCGTCTGAGGGTGGTAGGCAGTGCATGTCCAATGTACAATATTGCACTGCTGGAGAAGTGCTTGAATTACATAGGAGAGAAATACGCGGCCACGGTCACTGAGGAGTTCACGAGGAGGACCGTGTCGAAGCACGAAACGCTTGAGGATGAAAGAGGCGGTGTCCTATGCTGTCGCCGTGGGAAGAGCAGCAGTTTCGGCGTGTCATGTAAGGTGGTCGACAGCAACGATGGCTCATCGGTTTCTCGCCGTGGTCAAAGGCAAAGGTACATAAAGGTTAATTCCAACGCGGTCGAATGGGTGGGCTGGGCATGGAAGGGGCTGTAATGCATCTGCGGCAGTATGTAGTGTTTTTATTCGTCGCTGACACTTGTGGCAGCCGCGAATGAACTTGCAGACAAAGTGAAACATTCCGCGCCAGTAGTACCTTTTCCGTAAGCGTTCATAGGTCCTGAAGGCACCGCCGTGAGCACACTGCGGGTCAGAGTGAAAGGACACGCAGATTGTAGAGCACAGCGTTTGGGGGATAACTAGGAGCCACTTCCTACCATCTGGCGACTAGTTGTGCCGGAACAAGAGGCCATCATGAATGCTGACGTGCGAAGCTTGGCTTCGCAGTGTTCAAATGATCGAAAGGGTGGGTGCCTTGACTAAAACGTCAACAAGTGAAGCGATCCATGGATTGCGGTGCTGTGCAGAGGAGACGGTGGCGACGTCAAGAGCATTTGACAATGGGTGGTCTATAGTGGATGTGGACGCAGTTTCGGTGGATAGTGGTGACTGCGACAGTGCATCAGCATGCTTGCAGATGCTTGCATGCAGATCACTTATCCTTGGAATAGGCTTCTTGCGGGAGTACGGCGCCGTGGTTAACATACGGGACGGCGAGATAACCTTGTCAACTAGTACAGACACGAGCCACGACGAAGAGCGCCAACGTACATCGTTACGTGTCGCCGCCGCTGCCTGCATACCACCACTATCATGCAGTCTTGTCTCCGTCAGTTGCGGAGAACAGTTGACCAAGGACGGTATAGCCGAACAATTAACTGCACTTCTGTTCCATCAGGGTGTTTCCATCGCCCGGGGTATCGTCAGTCTAGTTGGTGGTTGCACGGAGGTGGTACTGACAAATTTCACCAATGAACGCTGGCACATCAGTAAAGGCACCGCTGTGGCATACTTTGACGAAATTGACCACGTTCAACACTGCTTTGCTGTAAAAGAGGAATCGACCACCGATACGATGCCAAATGCACCTGTCGTCGACGTTGACCCAGGTTTAGCGCCGCAACAGAAACAAAGTCTGGGAGAACTGCTTGACAATTTTAAGGACTGTTCCTCTACAACATCCAGAATGCGTCAGACACCACTGACGAAACACCGCATCATTACAGAGGAAACAGTAATACCCATCCGACAGCATCCGTATCATGTGGCTGAGAAAGAGCATGAAGCAATACAGCAGCAAGTTAAGAAAATGCTAGAAGATGATGTCATCCAGCCGTCAAAAAGCCCTTGGGCATCGCCCGTGGTACTCGTTAAGAAGGATGGTAGCCTGCAGTTTTGTATCGATTATCGCAAGCTCAATCGGGTTACAAAAAAGGATGTGTATCCCTTACTACGCATCGACGATTCCCTCGACAGGTTACGGCATGCACCGTACTTCTTATCGATGGACTTAAAAAGTGGATACTGGCAAATAGAGGTTGATGAACGGGATCGCGAAAAGACTGCTTTTGTAACGCCTGATGGGCTCTATGAATTCAAAGTTCTGCCTTTTGGTTTGTGTTCCGCCCCAGCCACGTTCCAAAGACTAATGGATACTGTCCTCGCAGACCTTAAGTGGAAGACTTGCTTAGTCTACCTAGAAGATGTCATTGTTTATTCTGCCACATTTGATGAACACCTCAGATGGCTACGGTCGGTTCTTCAAGCCATACGGTCCGCTGGGCTTACTTTAAAACCTGAAAAGTGCCACTTTGGCTATGAAGAACTACAGTTTTTGGGTCACATTGTAAGCCACACACGTGTCTGACCAGGTCCTGAGAAAATTGCCGCCGTCGCAAAGTTTTCAAGGCCTACAGACAAGAAGGCAATCAGACGCTTCCTGGACCTATGCGCATATTACTGGCGATTTATTGCGGGTTTTGTACGCATCGGGCCTCACCGCTCATCTGCCTAACCAGAGAAGATGTCACGCTTGTGTGGGGCGAAGAGCAGGGGGCGGCATTTAACGAGTTGCAGCACTGTCTACATACTCCGCCTGTATTTGGCCACTGTGATGTGGATGCGCCGACAATGATCCACACCGATACCAGCAATGTGGGTCTAGGCGCCGTCCTTGTTCCACACCGATACCAGCAACGTGGGTCTAGGCGCCGTCCTTGTTCAGCGGCAAGACGGCGCTGAGCGAGTCATCGTTTAAGCGAGTAGAACACTGTCACGTGCCGAGTCAAACTATTCCACCTTCAGATCACTTCAGTATGCGAAGCCATCTTGCAGAAAGAGAAAAGAATAAGTTCCGAAACATCACAAAAAGAAAAGAATAAAGATGAGACAAGCGCACATGGTGTCATACTTGCACAAGTTGTCACACAATCTAAAGAAAGTTTCCAATAGACGTAATATTAATTTGCTTTTCAGTGCCCCGTGTAAGCTGTCCTCGATGTGCAATCATATGAAAACGCGCGAAAGGCTCCTGTGCACCACAAATCATAAATCCCATTTCACTGACTGCAGGCGCAACGTTATCTATCAGATACCGCTGAGTTGTGGGAAAACTTATATAGGTCAAACAGGACAGCGTTTCAATGAAAGAGCTTGTCAGCATAGCAATAACCTAAAGAATGGCCATGGGACTCATTTAGCAGGACATTGTAACAAGTGTCACTGCACTCCCATATTTGAAAAAAACAAAATTCATAGGGAAAGGAAAAGGTAAGAGGGAAAGGGAAATAATAGAGGCTTACTAAATTAGAAAGGAAGGAGATAAATGTGTAAGCGCTCCCTCTCTTGCCTTGTCGGGAAAAGAAATAGCTTTTTTAGATGAAAGATTATGATGTTGCTGATTTGCAGATGTTTTTGCGACTTGTGTATGCATGCCTATGCTGAAAAATGGTATAAAATGGCTGGAGAATTTCAAATAAACTTCCAATTGGCAGTCAGCGCTTGTCTGTGGTATTTGTTTCCTCGTGTCCTTATTTTATTCGCGCTGTTTAACCTCAGTTCTAAATATGAACCAACTAGCCCTCATCAAGATCCTACTAAAGAATGCAGCGTCATCACACATACTGTTGCAGAACACGGGGAGCAAAACAGATGCTGTTGGTGGAATTTCTGTGTCTTCTGTTACAACTAGTTTGTTTGCGGCTTGACGAGCGGGGTTGTAGGACTGGTCACGTAACGGGAAGAGCTCAAGTTCAGATCTGGCACAATTGCACGGTAGAAAGTACTTCACAGTGTTATCACTGGCTTTACTCAACAATAAAATATAACAAAAACAGACGTTTTGCTACCTATGCGGGTGGCATTGTCAGTACGCAAATAGCAACAAATGAGAAAATACATCCTTGTTTTATATATTGTTGAGTAAAGCCAGTGATAACAACGCATTGAAGTATGAGTTCCCCTGACTTTTGGAACATTTTTTCGCAATAGAAAGTCCCAGGCAAGTACGATGTCGTGCGAGCAGGATGAAAGGGCGATAAACTTAATGATGTAGTGCTCTGTAGCTATGATAAGTCGAGCAGTGCAGGGAGCTATAAGCCAAACAGGGTCTCCATTCGCTGTAAATAAGGGTATCATCGCAAGAGGCGTGGTCACTTTTCGAAGCTTGCGGCAAAGTTGGGCATCTATAACAGAAACGGCAGCACCAGTATCGGCAACAGCATCTGTGGGTGCATGGGTGGGTGCATGCATGGGTGGGTGCCTTCTACAAAAACGTCGACAATATTCAACGGCAAAGTTTGAGGACTTGAGCATTTCAACAGCGCAGTTCTTGCCTCATGAACTGTGAGGGCTAGTCTGCGACACATGGGCGACAAGGAGTGGCGACGGGGTGAAGGCGAGTGACGAGATGTATGTTGCGGATAGTCATGTGAAGACGTGCTTGTTTGGGGATCCGGACTTTCATAACGAGAGTGGGGACGACCCATGTAGCTAGTGAACGGGCGTCAGAGAATTCTGGCGCGTGACGATGGCAGTGTCGGGCGATATGACCAGGGCCGTCACATCCAAGACAGATCGGCCGGTCGTCGTGCGTTCGCCAGGGATTTGCAGGGATGGGAGCAGGCTGAGTCAGGGCTGCAGCATACGACACACCATGCGAGGGTGAAGGCTGTTGTAGCTGCTGCCGCTTTACTGCCTCAGTGCAACTAAGCGGCGTGGCGACAGGGTGCTGCTGAATGAGCACTGGCATGGCCTCGGAAATCGGTTCTTGAATAACGTGTCGAAGCAGGGAGCCAGTGGCATTGGTTGCTGCAGTTGCTGCTGGTGTGGGAGCTGCTGACACTGAGCAAATGGCAGGAGAGACAACTGACGGGCCACCTCCTCATGCACAAAGTCTTTCATTTGTGCGAGAAGGTACGACTGGTCAGGCATGATCTCCAGTGCAGCGAGTGGTTGGTTGTACGTCTGTGAGGAACCTCGGGTGAGAGCTCGCTGCCTTCTCAATTCGTCATAGCTGTGGCACGGGGTTACCACTTCAGACACAGTGCCAGGAGACTTCGCAAGAAGCATTTGAAAGACATTGTCGTCGACAACCTTCATAATATGCTGCATTTTGGCACTTTCACTCATTGAGGCATCGACGCGCCTGCAGAGATCGATTATGTCCTCAATATAGGTGGTAAAAGTTTCATTTGGTTCCTGTGCCCATGTGCGCAGCTGTTGTTCGACATGTAGCTTTCGCATGGCAGGGCGACTGAAAATGGCAGATATTGCCTCCTTGAAAGCGGACCAGTTCTCAAGTTCAGATTTGTGGTTCGTATACCACAGCTTCGCCACGCCAGCCAGGTAAAAGTTCGCGGTACTCAGCAGCGTCATCCCACTTGTTGGGTCCACGAACTTGTTCGTAGGATGACAGCCAGTCCTCGATGTTCTGCTCTTCCGTACCCGAAAATACTAGGGGGTTTCGCTGGCGAACCGTGCCGGGGCAGACGGCGGCCAGGAGAGGTGGCGGCGGTTGGGCAGCGTCAGCTTGCATGGTTGAGTGCAACGTACGGGATCGGAGTTTTAGGGTGCCGGTGATGTGCCTACCCCGCACGATCCACCAAATGTAAAGAGTTTTATTGGGCAAGTCCAACAAACAGGCGGTAGCTCGCGACGGTACGCAGGCAGAACAAAATGGTGGTGTTTGAGTGCCAATCTCGAACCTTCTGCTCGTGATGATGGTCGCTGAGCCCGGGATGTCATTCTCTTAATTTCTTCATTATAATATTAATCTTCAACCTCACTCTTGCACTCTCCCTGTTAAGGTCCTCAATCATTTGTTGTAACTTGTCTGCAGTATTGCTGAATAGAACATTGTCATCGGCAAACCAAAATCTGTGTGTTAACTTTACAGCTAGGTGTTGTTGCTACTTGCTTTTCCTTATTCTTTGCATGAATACTGTAAACAAAAAAACCTTTCTGTGATCTTTCTCTGTTTCTATTGTGCGGAAATTTCGCATCCTCAATAAAGCCCGTTTTGGCAGCGTGCGTCGCAAGTTGCTGTGGATAAGTTCTTGCACATTTGTAGTGTTATGGAATGTGTAGTGCCAACATCTATTCACGTATTAGGTTCCCCGTAAAAGTTTTCAAGATCTGTATAAGCTAGCTTCTATGTATTGTGGGCTTATAAAGAGGGCTTATTGTGGGCTTATAACAAATATTAGTGAACATGCACAATTCATAGTCTATGCGGATGATACTAGCCTTTTTTTCAGATCACATGATATTGCGCCCAACTTACAATATGGCAAATAAAACTTTAAACCTATTACAAAAGTGGAGTAATCTAAACTCATTAGCAATTGATGCATATAAAAGTAAGGCTGTATTGTTTACGCCACCACAAAAACAGGTCAACTGCCACACTGTTCTTTACCTCGGCACAGAAAAGATAGAATTAGTTGATAATGTAAAGACGTTAAGTGTAATTTTTAACAAACATTTAATTTGGGATGCACACGTTGAGCGTATTAGTACTTGTCCACATTGGCGAGAGCATGTGGAATAATCTGTTAAGTCACATACTGCCCTCTAAGGTAAAACTGATGTTATATAATAGTCTCTTCCTTTCACATGTTAACTATTGTAATCTAGTGTGGGGTACATCGCAAGCAAACATACAAAGCTTAAAAACATTACAAAAGAAAACTGTCCGACATGCTCGTAATGCACCGTTTGATGCACGTACATTCTAGATATTTCGCGCTCTTAATGTGCTCCCTATTGAATATTTTTGTGATTATAACCTAGTCTTAAAAATTAAAAAATATTTTTGGTGTAACGACAAGGCTTTAATAAACTTGTGCAACTTAGTCAAATAAAGGGAAGCGTTATATGAATTAAGAAAACAGAGCCAGTGGGTGTTACCTTTCACAAGAACTAATTACGGGTTCAGGCAATTGCAGTACCAGGTGCCAAGAATATTAAACGTGAAATATGCTTCCCATACCGAACTAAATGCTATTACGAGAAAGGAACTGAAAGTAAATGTAATGAATAATGGTCAAATTTTATAAATAAGATTTGCAAATTTTTTATCATGTTACAAATCTTCCGCGTTTCGATTATTCCGCATTTCTTTTTATGTTCCACAGAACATTGCCGTTACATTCTGAGTAAAATTGTTGCTAATATTTATAACATGTATTTTTTCAGGTGTTGCTTATTATTTGTGCATGATCTTTCTTCCCCCCCTTTTTCTGGATATATATGTACGTCTACATGTACAGATGCAAATATGTATAGATGCTGGGTTGGTGTAGATATGCATGTGAATATATGTATATAGATGTTACAAATGTTCTGATGTGAATATGAATGTATGTATAATATGAATTCGTTTTGTGCATATGTAAAACATTCTATTCGTGAATATGCTGCAACTGTTCGTCAAAGATAGGGGGCAGGAGCCTCGTCAAGCTGCGATTGTGCAGCTTTTTGTTTCTGTCCTTGCATTTTCTCCTGCTGTAAAAAGGAAAATGCGAAATAAAGTTGAATTGCGGCAGGTGCAGATGTTCGGAATTTGTCTGCGTTATATTTTCTAGTGTTGCCACTCGAAAGTATGTGCAAGGTATGTCGGTAGTGTATTTGCAAAGCCCTTTTTGTAAAGATTTCATGTTGCACGATATAGTGTCAATTCTCCATGGTCCTAACCTCTTGTTTCCCGAATCTCATGCATGCACGCGTTCTTGAATGTGCCTAGGTACACTATATACTTTCACTGAACTTGAACAGCACTTAACACTTGTGTGTAAAAGTAAAAAAGAGAAGTTTTCAGTGCTCAAAAATGTAAAATTGCCAATTTCAAATTTCTGAAGGCACACATGTTCTAGGGAAGTATGAAAGGGAAAAATGTAAATTATTACAGGCAGCATATTGCATTAAAGAAGAAATTGATTGCTGCCTGTCAATCACATTGTCAAGTAAAGAATACCATTATATGTCTGGCTACAAGCATGTACGTAAGGAATAGGCATGGGCTTTATTTTTTAGGTAAAAGCCTTAAGTGGCTTGTTACAATTGATCATACCTAAAAAGCACGGAGTCTATTCGAGTGGTACAAAAAATATCATCATCAGCAATGGCTCATACCACCTTAACGCAGAGGCTACAAGCACTTGGCAAAGTGAAGCGAACAGTGCATACATTCATTGAGATCACCCATACAACACACAAAACAGCATACATGTCAATAAAGAACAAGCTCCACACAAGCTTCTGAACCATCAGTAAACCAGTGCATACGTCCGTCGGAAGTACACTACAGTTGAGGAGGCTCACCAAGCGAGAAACGAGGTGCGACTTGCGATACGGCGGGAGTGAGGCATTCGACTGCGAGTGGTGCTTTTCCCTGCTGAGATGATGCAACGTAAGCTCGAAAAAAAGCGTTGTTCTGAGTCTGACCCCACTATAAGAGCGCGAGAAGGCGCAGCTAAGTGTCGAAAATGAGCCGAAGAAGCCGAACCGCAAAAGCAGCTAGGCTATGATGCGAGATGGCAATGTAGAGGGGAGGCTGAAGCTCGCAGACAACGGCTTGCCACATGTTTACTTCACACTGTGGCTCGTTATGTCTTGCAGGAAGTCTGATGCCTAAGATTATAACTTGATGCATTACCAAGTGTGCAGCAGGCTTTCACCTTCCCGTGTTACAGGAGTGTAACATGCTGCTGAAATTTTTTCTGTCGCCATATGCTTTGCAATTCTTTTGAAGTAAGCTCACTTGAACACTATCTGTTCTATTTCCTTCTTATAGCACTGGGTGTATCAAATATGTGCGACATAAAGGTCAGCTGTCCGACAGCAGACTTTCTCTGAGGTCATCACTGAAGCCTCTGCAAATAACGCCCGAGACTAGAGCTCACTATTTCACCATCCACTGCTGAAACAAACTTTTGCCCGAAACGAGGAACAGCACAGAAACAATGATCAGGATAGAGGCGAAACGACATACACAAGCACTAGTTAGATCTAAGACACCATCAGGTTAATTATTGCAGGTTCCATGGACGGTTACTTACAATAAGGAAAAAAAGGTACGAGACTGGATGACAAGACAAAATGGCTGCAGAAAACCTCATTGAGGACAACACAGTATTCATAATCAGAAATGGTATCACCAATACTAAATGAATTGAGTTATTTTTTGGTTTAATAATGTGCCAAAATTTCTTTGAGTTGCTAGCATAGACGGCAACATAATTTGCAAAATTTTGGCATTCTTTTGTGCAAGAAAGTTAGCTTCTGCATACCTACTGCACCTCGATTTTCCACCAAGCTGGAAAATATGTTTGTTTTTCTATTAGGCAGTCTTATGTGAGCTGTGTACCATGCTGCATTATATAATACAAGACAATTCACAAGGGAATGTGTTTGTCCATAAGCTTGTTAACAATCCTACAAGTCGTACTTAAAAAGCAGCATTGCAAAGTTTAAACATACAAGGGACAAAAAAAGCATCGACGAAGCGCATCTATCAACTGTTTATTAAAACAGAGGGTGGACATTGTGGGCAACAACGCCATACACAAAGAGTACTGCACGAACTGAAGTTTACATGTGCATCTTATGCAACTGTAAGCCAAATTCTTAGTTGTGTGTATGCTCCAGATTTCTTTCGTTTCCCAGGAAAGACAATTGACTTCTGTGAATGCGATCAACGTTGAACTTGCGCATGTGCCATATTTTCCCTAAAGCATACTATACAGGGTGTCTACCAACCGGCAAGACTGGGAAAACCTGGAATTCTGAGAGATATCGAGTAGTCTGGAAAAACGCAGGGAATTAGTGCCTCTATCAGGGAAAATTAGCTGTAATATTATTGAAAGGGTCAAAAGTCGCGGTAATGTTGGCTGGAGTAACACACAGTAATTGTAACGAATCGTATTTGGCGCCCTGTCGTTGGCTGGAGGAGTTGCCAGTGTACAGTCAACGACCGACTTTCCTGATTCCCGATAATTTCGACGGCTTTGCAGCACCACCACGTCATAGAGTCAATGTATCAGATGTGTAAAATTTCGGACGCGAGAACTCTGCGCTGTCCGATTTTCCGGATGTTTTGCCGTGACCGCAGGTCCGAAATGGCATTAACCAAAGCCACCACCGCTGCCATTTCGATTACCTCGCCGCCTCGAACCGGCGCTTTCGCACACAGATCCGCTGGCAGTTGTAGCTGCCACTGCGGCAACACTAGGCCTAGCTGCTTTGACGTTCGCTATTAAGCTTCTTGTCATTTGATGCCGTGTTTCTTCACTTCTCCGCTATCAGCAAGAATTTTGGCTTCGAAGCTCAGAAAGCACGGCGCATTGCATAATGCTGGCTCCCGAAATTTAGTTTTGCCTCAGTACAGTTGTGTAACGCAGTGAAGCATTTGCAAAGTATTGCGGTGAAGCTTAACAAGCGTAGGTAGGAAGGGGCGGGACACAGTATGTATTCCTTAATTTTACACGGCTGCGCTCGGCCTCTCCTATCACAGTAGGAGCACCGATGTGCCTAATAAGTATACTGGCAGGCATGCAGATCTTTATCGGACGTGCCCGTGTTGATTTGAGCCCTTAAGGGCAGTAAAAGGCATGCATTTATCTTTCGGACTGCCTGATTTTTAGCAAGTTTTCGCGGCCCCTGGGGGGTCCGAAAAATTTGACGTTTACTGTAAGCTGACCAAGAGTATGCTTCAAATGGTCCGTGGAGTGAACGCGCGGCGAAAGGAGCACGAGAACAGAAAGGACCGATGCATTGAGGAATGAACGGGGAATGAAGTATGCGAGTGCTTCTTAGAAGGAGCCTGAGCTCAAAAAACACTCTTGGCTGACGCCGAGATGCATCGGCGTCTCTCATACAAACCAAAATAAACTCTTTAAAGCAGTGAAATAACACAGACGTCGTGCGCGGGCTGAGAGTATGTCAGGACAGTTGAGCTTGACTTACAAGCTGTTGAGAGAGACTCTCAATTGTGAAAAAGTTTAGGTTTGGTACCACTGAGCTTCCTATCAGTTGATAGAAATAGCTCATATTCGAAAATATTCACTTCTGTGTGCACCACTTCTTATTTGTATTTGAGAATGTCCGACTCGATGTGCAATTTTTTTCGAAGACATTTTATTTGCTGTGCATTTTACTAACCCCTCTCTTCTATTCTTTTTTTTTAAATAACATAAACGCTACTCCTTTGTATTCAAATTGGATTAAGTCGTTTTTTTATATATATGCTTACTAGAGAGTGACAGCGTCGGGCGATATGGTTTCAGCCCGTCTTGACATAAAACACAGTTCTGCATCACTCAGGGAATTTTGCGAAGGCACTCAAGAAAAACCTGGAAAACTCAGGGAATTTGGAAATGTCAACTTGGTAGACGCCCTGACTATACTCTTCTACAATTGTTCTACTGAGCCTGTCTTGCTACCTGCCAAAACTGTTGTGTCCTTGAAATTCGTGGCCCAATTGAACCTAGAGCGGTGAAGAGCAAGATTCCCTTGTATTTCCACTCTACAAGTGGTGCTCCCAGAGCCTTTTGTTGAGATACCTACCTGTCTGTCCTATGTAAGATGCTTCACAAGACAGAGGAATCCTATATACCACTCCTACCTTGCACTGAGCAAATTTCTTTACATGTTTGACACGGCATTCTGCTACTCGGGGATTTTCTTCAATGTTCTCTATGTTCACTTTTCTACACAAACCTATCGTCTCCCTAGCTGCAAAGACCTGCACATCATGCCAGGAAGCCCCTTTTTTCGATCTATGCGCTACTGTGTGTATTTAAGGCAAAACAGCTACTGGTTGCTGGCGATTTTTCTTCACTTTCCTAGAGGAATTTATCACTTTCAGGCAACTTTCCACTACTGCCACTATAATTGTCATTGGAAATCCACTCCTTCCTAGGTGATCTACTTGCAGCTCCCGGCTCTTACTTGTCATGTGCTGGCACAGTTTTTTGATTGCCTGCATCATGCAAGATTTGGCACTACCTCTCTTGATAAGTTTACCATGGTTGAAATCATATGGCAAGATAGAGTTCCCACTACGTGTCTTGTACATCCAGCTTGTATGTTCTAACCCTGTAGTGATTTCCAAGTCTAAGAAGTGCAGCAGGTTGTAGACTGTGAACTCAAACGTAACAGCAAGGTCACTTTGTGCCGTCTCAAAAATAGAACATGTGGTGTCTTTCACAGCATCTAGTATATATCAACAAGAATGCACACAATATTGTCATCCACGTAATGGAAGAACTTGACTACACCAATAGTGACCAGTTAGAACTGAATGCTACGGTCCCTTTTGCAAGAAACATGTCGTAATGAACTGGCACGATTGATGACCCACTGCTGACACCATCCTTTTGGGTGTACAGTTGGCCATTGAATTCAATAAACGGAAGACTCAAGTACTTTCTTAGCGTAGTAATAAAAGCCCCGGGTACATCCCACTCTTAATCATGAACCGTGTGCTCCCGTATCTGTCTATGCACTCATCAACTTCTCATAGTATCTCTTGCGGCACCTTGGGAAGCTGTTGCACCAATATTCAGCTCCTGAAATTATTTTCTCAGTAGTGCTATTCATGGCACAGTAATCGCCGATCAAATTTCTGTTGTAGCTCTGTCCTTTTCACTTGGCGAGCACAGCGGAAGAGGACAGGGTGAAAAGGGAACCACTGGATGTGGCGCCATTGTGGGGTCACGTGAGCCTTCTGCCCAGCTCGCCGGCTTGGGAGCAGCTGGTTGTGCATATTTTTCCGGCCTTCTGCACTGTTCGGTGAAAAGAAAAACCATGATCATCTTCAGCCTATTTATGCCCACTGCAGGTCGAAGGCGATCTCCAATTACCCCTGTCCTGAGCCAACTGATCCCAACTAGCACCTGCAAATTTCCTAATTTCGTCGCACAATCTAGTCTTCTGCCGTCCTCTGCTGCACTTCCCTTCTCTTGGTACCCATTCTGTCACCCTAATGGTCCAATGGTTACCTAATCTGCACATTACATGACCTGCCCAGTGCCATTTTTTTCTCTTAATGTCTATCGGAATATTGTCTATACCCGTTTGCTCTCTGGTCCAAACAGCTCTCTTTCTCTCTCTTAAAGTTATACCTAGCATTCTTCATTCCATCGCTCCTTGTGCAGTCCTTAACTTTCTGTCAAGTTTTTTTGTCAGTCTCCGAGTCTCTGCGCTATATGTCAGCACCGGTAAAATGCACTGATTGTATACTTTCCTTTTCAATGATAACAGTAAGCTCCCAATCAGCAGCTCACGATGTGTGCCACATACGATCCAACCCATTTTTATTCTTCTGTGAATTTCCTTATCATGGTCAGGGTTCCCTGTGATTAGTCGGCTGAGGTAAACGTACTCCTGCACAAACTCTAGAGGCTCACTTGCGATCTTGAACTCTTGTTGCCTTGCCCGGTTATTTATAATTATCTTTGTCTTCTTTACATTAATCTTCAGCCCTACTCTTACACTCTCCCTGTTAAGGTCCTCAATCATTTGTTGTAACTCGTCCGCTGTGTTGCTGAATAGAACAATGTCATCGGCAAACCAAAGGTTGCCTTCGATCCTTACTCCTAAACTTTCCCAGTTTATTAGCTTGAATACCTCTTCCAAGGACGCAGTGAATAGCATTGGAGAGCTTGTCTCCTTGTCTGACCCCTTTCTTCATAGGTATCTTCCTACTTGTGTAGAATTAAGGTGGCTGTGGAATCTCTGTAGATATTTTCCACGGTATTTACGTAAGCATTCTGTACTCCTTGATTATGTAATGCCTCTATGACTGCTGGTATCTCTACTGAATCAAGTGCTTTTTCATAATCTATGAAAGCCATATAGAGAGGCTTATTGTACTCTGCGAATTTCTAGATAACCTGATTAATGACATGGATGTGGTCCATTGTAGCGTATTCCTTCCTGAAGCCAGCTTGTTCCCTTGGTTGACTAAAGTCCAGTGTTGGCCTTATTCTATTAGAGATTATTTTGGTAAATACTTTATATAATACTGGGAGTAAGCTAATGGGCCTATAATACCTCAATTCTTTAACATCGCCCTTTTTGTGGATTAGTATAATGTTTGCATTCGTTCAGTTTTCTGGGTCCCTTGCAGTCGATAGACACTTCGTATAGAGAGCCGCCAGTTTTTCTAGAATTATGTCTCCTCCATCTTTGATTAAATCGACTGTTATTCCATCCTCTCCTGCCGCTTTTCCCCGTTTCATGCCTTGCAAGGCCCTCCTGTCCTCATCTCTGAATTTAGGAGGAGTTTCTGTATACTGTTCATTATTGTTTCCAGTAGAGTACTCCCGAGTCCTCTGGGTACTGTAAAGGTCAGTGTAGAATTCTTCCACTGCTTTTTTGTTATACCTTCGAGATTGCTGATGATATTACCCTGTTTATCTTTCAGTGCATACCTATTGGTTTGTCCTATGCCAAGTTTCCTTCTCACTGATTTCAGGCTGTGTCCATTTTTTATGACTTCTTCAGTCTTTCTCATGTTATAATTGTTAATATTGCTTATTTTTGCTTTGTTGATCAGTTTTGACAGTTCCACGAATTCTATCTTATCTCTTGAGTTCGACACTTTCATTCTTTGTCGTTTCTTTATTAGGTCCTTTGTTACTTGGGAGAGTTTGCCTACTGGTTTCCTTGTTGCCTCGCCTCCCACTTCAGTCGCTGCCTCTGAAGCCAGCCTCGTTACTGTTTCATTCATTACCTCTATGTCATTATCATCATCTCTCTGTTCTAAGGCTGCATATTTGTTTGTAAGTACCAGCCTAAATTTGTCGGCTTTTACCCTTACTGCCTCAAAGTTGACCTGTTTTTTCTTTACCAATTTTACTCTTTCTCTGTTCTAATTGAGGTGAATCCTGGCCCTCACTAACCTATGATCACTGCACTTTAGCCTACCTATGACTTCTACATCCTGCAGTATGCTGGGATCGGCAGAAAGTATGAAATCAATTTCATTTGTTGTTTCACCATTAGGGCTCTTTCAGGTCCATTTTCTATTGCTACGTTTCCTGGAAAAGGTGTTCATTATTCTCAGCTTATTCCTTTCAGCGAATTCTACCAGCATCTCTCCTCTAGCATTTCCAGAATCGACACCGTAATTGCCAATTGCCTGTTCACCAGCCTGCTTTTTCCCTACTTTTGCATTGGTCACCCATTACTACTGTATACCGCGTTTGCACTTGTCTCATCGCTAATTCAACATCTTCATAAAATTGATCTACTTCCTCATCATTGTGACTGGACGTTGGAGCATAGGTTTGTACTACCTTTGATATCTCATATCGTGGGCTGACATTTCTGCTCTAAGCCTGGACACTGCGGTTGAATACTTCACCTTTTTTCTGATTGATGCTGCGATGAAATGTATCACAGAAACAAACGGATCATCTAACAAGTGCCGTGTTCCGTGGTGGAACGAGGAGTGTCGTAATGCGCATAAGAAGCAGAACAAAGCATAGGGGTTGCTCCGTGATTCTCCGACAGCAGAAAACCTGGTTAATTTCAAGCATGTCAAATCTCTGTTAAGGAGAATGCGCCGACAAGCTAGAAAAGAGTGTTGGCAAGAATATATATCAGGAATTAACTTTTACACAGATGAGACAAAGGTCTGGAATAGAGTGAACAGAATAAAAGGTCGACAATCTTACTCACTACCCTTAGTAAACACTCAAGGAGATAGTACTACTGAAGGGAATGTACAGTGATAAAGCACAAGTGGTGATCAATAAGAATTTTGAGCCTGTTAAGAAGTGTGCCGTTAGGGTCAAGACCAAGTTTATTAACTTCTGTAAGGAATTAAATCTTGACAAACTTGCGAGGGATATTCCTAATAGCAGAGGTAGTAGCCTAAACAAATTTTTTTACAGCCAAGACCCAGAAACCAGATATTCCATTCCGGACTATCGTTAGTGAAGAAGGTTCGTGGCAAATAAACGTTAGTTGGTTTCTGCAAAAGCATCTCAAAATGCTTGCTTTGGATGATCTGTTCCTTACAAAGAAATCTACAGATGTCACACTGTTTCTTCAGAGCACAGATAACATTGGCTTTGGTTTCTCCAGAAATGTACAAGACTTGTTTTATTCTGTGCCTCAAGATCAGCTTTTGTTGGCTGTTAAGGAATGCGTAGAAGTAAACAGTGAAGTGTCATTCCGGAATTTAACAGGCTTGTCAGTAGATAATTTTATATCGTTATTGCAGTTTTACCTGAGATCTCCTGTTATTGTTTATACAACCTGCCTTTTTTGCAGTGCAACAGTATCTGCATTGGGTCCTGCATGGCCCCAATTCTTTGTGATATATTTTTAGCAAAAGTAGATAAACTTTTAGATAGGTATTTTTTTTTTTGGGTGGGGTTGTTTTAAAGGTATTTAGGTACGTTGCTGATTTTTTAGTGCTTTTAAAAAAAGCGGACGGCCTTCACCTACCTGTCTACAGTTGGTGGAATTTTAAACGCGTTTGACAAGCATGGACTTGGACTCAATTTTACCCATGAACTACCTGACGCAGATGCTTTACAGCTTTTAGACCTGAGACTAACCTTTCATGAAAAGCATGTTTGCTGAGGCTACTTCCCTCGAGCAAAAAAGGATTTGTTACCATATGATTCAGCGCATTCCAAAACTGTAAAAAGAGCTATAGTGTCGCACTATTTGGAATCGTCTCTTCAGAAGTCGTGCCCGCACCTAATGCAGAAAAGTTTTGAGAATCAGGCCCGCCGACTTTTGGCGGCGGGTTCCCCTATTCAGTCTTGATTGCTATCTTTGAGACCCTCCTTCAAAAGCTAAAACTAGGAACATGAAGGAAAGATGACCGTTGGAAGACCAACCAGCCTTTGGTTGTGCTGTACCTCTCACTTTTTGATCTTTCCTGTCTTCTTCTCTCTTCCATTTACTTCCTTTCTCCAAGGCGGCAAGGGTTAACCTTGTGGGGCTATCCTACCTTCGGTACACCATATTTGGTTATAGTGACGGCATATGGCTGGCATCGTGCAGGCTTGAACACAAGCTCTGCCACGTCCCCTCGTTGGGCTCTTTGGTAAGCGGTCGGCGCTGTAGCCGAACAAACATTTTCTTATGGCAGCGCAAACTTGTGTCTGTGATTGGCGTCTGAGAAGATGCCACACCGAAGCACCGTTTCAGTTCTCCTTCGGAGCAATGCCCCGGCATTTTCCAATACTATGTCGTCCACAGTGAAAATAACATACCAGTAAGAAAGCTCTCTTCCCTTCTGGTGGCTAAGTGTCTGAAGGACAAAATCGGAACTACATATAAAGCTTCAAAAATGTCTAGTGGGGACCTCCTCCTAGAACAAAATGACAAAGATCAAGCGCAAAAGCTGTCAGAACTTACCAGAATTGGCGACGCCACAGTGACAATTTCACCACATAGAACACTGAACACGAGCCGGAGTGTGATATCAGAGGAAGGCTTTATTGGCCTGAGCGATGAGGAACTCCTTGAGGGTTTCCAGGAGCAAAATGTGACAAAAGTACAAAGAATAGTAATCTCCAGAAATGACCAAGAGATCCCAACAAAACATGTCATACTTACATTTGGAACAAGCGTAATGCCTACCTCTCTGGGTGCAGGGTACGTAAAAGTAAACGTCAGACCATATATCCCGAACCCAAGACGATGTTTCAAGTGCCAAAGATTCGGACATACTTCACATGCATGCCGAGGCCAAACAACCTGTGCTAAATGCAGCTCAAATGATCATCAATCTGAAAACTTCACTTCTTCCCCATATTGTATTAACTGCAAAGGAGATCATCCAGCCTACTCGCGGTCTTGCCCGTGCCGGAAAAAGGAAAAGGAAGTCATTGCACTAACTGTAAAAGAAAAAAATTCGTTCTTTGAAGCCAAAAAGCAGTTATCAAATCTCCCACGAAGAAGTTATGCCGATGTGACGCAGGCGGGGGCAGCGTCACAGAGGCCTATGGAGTCCTCCCGCCCTCGTGATGGAAGCAGCCAACGCTGCTCCATCCTCTTCAAATGCCCTGCAGACACCAGTCCCGCAGGGCCTTAAGATAAAGCGAACTCCAAGGCCCGAGACACGTGTCTCGGCACCAGACTCCCGGTCCTCCAGGGCCTCAGAGAGAGCGATGGAGGTCGACACAAAAACCCCGGTGTCATCGACACTGAAGGACAAGCGCTCTCTCGAGCGCGGTAAGAGGAAGAAAATCCCAATAACTATTCAAAATAAGAAACCAATAACCTAAATGTTATCGCTCATTTGTATTATCCTTTTTAAATCCATGTCTCCTAACATCTCACCTCTTGCTTAAATGATATTGCGCGACATAAAAAACGACACGGACGTGAAAGAAGACGACACACCAAGCGCAAACTTTCAACTAAGTTTATTGTGCCACTGCGTCATTTTATACATGGCAGGCAACGTAGATCGCGCATGCGCTTACAAGGAAATGAAGTGCGAAGTCATGTAACATGGTTACGCGTCATGTGACGCCGCGTCCAAGTAACGTAATTCTTTTTCTGTGAGAGCCAGAGACGGGAAGCTAACACACGCATCACCCAATTTCGTGATCATCTGCGCTTCAGTAATCTCACGGATGAGCTGCGTTCTGATCGCGAAATTGGGTGATACGTGTGTTAGCTTCCCGCCTCTGGCTCTCACAGAAAAAGAATTACGTTACTTGGACGCGGCGTCACATGACATGTAACCATGTTACATGACTTCGCACTTCATTTCCTTGTAAGCGCATGCGCGATCTACGTTGCCTGCCATGTAAAAAATGACACAGTGGCACAATAAACTTAGTTGAAAGTTTGCGCTTGGTGTGTCGTCTTCTTTCACGTCCGTGTCGTTTTTTATGTCGCGCAATATCATTTAAGCAATGGATTACCAACTTGCCCGGAATGCTGATCTCACCTCTTATTTTTTCCGTAGTGCCATTTCTTACCTTTCAATTTCAGAATGGCTTTTATTATCCATTGGAATTGTAGAGGGCATTTACACAACTTGGGTGACATCAAAGACTTGTTAAGTAACTTCTCTCCTGTGGCCTTGTGCATACAAGAAACAAACATAGGCCAAAAGCACAGAAACATTTTAAAAGGCTTCACTGTTGTACGGCGTGACCATACTCAGGCAAACCGACTTTCGGGTGGTGTAGCTATTGTTCTACAGAGCGGCATTGCAGCTAGAGAAGTTGCCATTAATACTCACTTAGAAGCCATTGCTGTTACAGTTTTAGCGCACAAAGCCATTACCATTTGTTCAATGTACATTCCGCCACATTCACATTTTACTGTAAGAGATCTGGAGTTCATATTAAACCAGCTACCTAAACCTTTTTTAATAGCGGGTGATTTTAACGCTCATAACATATTATGGGGTAGCAAAACAACTGACACCAGGGGACAAACATTTGAAGATTTCATCCTGACAAACGAAATATGCCTTTTAAACACTGGTGCGGCAACCTATTGCTCCCCAAGCGGAGGAGCTATGAGCTGTTTAGATCTGGCGCTGTGCACTCTATCTCTCTTCATCGATTTTAAATGGAGTGTTATTAACAATCCTTATGGTAGTGATCATATGCTCAGCCGCCGTGGTTGCTCAGTGGCTATAGTGTTGGGCTGCTGAGCACGAGGTCACGGGATCGAATCCTGGCCATGGCGGCCGCATTTCGATGGGGGCGAAATGCGAAAACGCCCGTGTACTTAGATTTAAGTGCACGTTAAAGAACCCCAGGAGGTCGAAATTTCCAGAGTCCTCCACTTCTGCGTGCCTCATAATCAGAAAGTGGTTTTGGCATGTCATCGTCATCATCATCAGCCTGGTTACGCCCACTGCAAGGCAAAGGCCTCTCCCATACTTCTCCAACAACCCCAGTCATGTACTAATTGTGGCCATGCCATGCCTGCAAACTTCTTAATCCCATCCGCCCACCTAACTTTCTGCCACCCCCTGCTACGCTTCCCTTCCCTTGGGATCTAGTCCGTAACCCTTAATGACCATCTGTTATCTTCCCTCCTCATTACATGTCCTGCCCATGCCCATTTCTTTTTCTTGATTTCAACTAAGATGTCATTAACTCGCGTTTGTTCCCTCACCCAATCTGCTCTTTTCTTATTGCTTAACGTTACACCTATCATTCTTCTTCCCATAGCTCGTTGCGCCGTCCTCAATTCGAGTAGAACCCTTTTCGTAAGCCTCCAGGTTTCTGCCCCGTAGGTGAGTACTGGTAAGACACAGCTATTATATACTTTTCTCTTGAGGGATAATGGCAACCTGCTGTTCATGATCTGAGAATGCCTGCCAAACGCACCCCAGCCCATTCTTATTCTTCTGATTATTTCAGTCTCGTGATCCGGATCCGCCGTCACTACCTGCCCTAAGTAGATGTATTCCCTTACCACTTCCAGTGCCTCGTTACCTATTGTAAATTGCTGTTCTCTTCCGAGACTGTTAAACATTACTTTAGTTTTCTGGAGATTCATTTTTAGACCCACTCTTCTGCTTTGCCTCTCCAGGTCAGTGAGCATGCATTGCAATTGGTCCCCTGAGTTACTAAGCAAGGCAATATCATCAGCGAATCGCAAGTTACTAAGGTATTCTCCAATAAATTTTATCCCCAATTCTTCCCAATCCAGGTCTCTGAATACCTCCTGTAAACACGCTGTGAATAGCATTGGAGATATCGTATCTCCCTGCCTGACGCCTTTCTTTATTGGGATTTTGTTGCTTGCTTTATGGAGGACTACGGTGGCTGTGGAGCCGCTATAGATATCTTTCAGTATTTTTACATACGGCTCGTCTACACCCTGATTCCGTAATGCCTCTATGACTGCTGAGGTTTCGACAGAATCAAACGCCTTCTCGTAATCAATGAAAGCTATATATAAGGGTTGGTTATATTCCGCACATTTCTCTATCACCTGATTGATAGTGTGAATATGATCTATTGTTGAGTAGCCTTTACGGAATCCTGCCTGGTCCTTTGGTTGACAGAAGTCTAAGGTGTTCCTGATTCTATTTGCAATTACCTTAGTAAATACTTTGTAGGCAACGGACAGTAAGCTGATCGGTCTATAATTTTTCAAGTCTTTGGCGTCCCCTTTCTTATGGATTAGGATTATGTTAGCATTCTTCCAAGATTCCGGTACGCTCGAGGTCATGAGGCATTGCGTATACAGGGTAGCCAGTTTCTCTAAAACAATCTGTCCACCATCCTTCAGCAAATCTGTTGTTACCTGATCCTCCCCAGCTGCTTTCCCCCTTTGCATATCTCCCAAGGCTTTCTTTACTTCTTCCGGCGTTACCTTTGGGATTTCGAATTCCTCTGGACTAATTTCTCTTCCATTATCGTCGAGGGTGCCACTGGTACTGTATAAATCTCTACAGAAATCCTCAGCCACTTGAACTATCTCATCCCTATTAGTAATGATATTGCCGGCTTTGTCTCTTAACGCATACATCTGATTTTTGCCTATTCCTATAGTATCTTCACTGCTTTTAGGCTTCCTCCGTTCCTGAGAGCATGTTCAGTTTTATCCATATTATACTTCCTTATTTCAGCTGTCTTACGCTTGTTGATTAACTTCGAAAGTTCTGCCAGTTCTATTCTAGCTGTTGGGTTAGATGCTTTCATACATTGGCGTTTCTTGATCAGATCTTTCGTCTCCTGCGATAGTTTGCTGGTATCCTGCCTAACGGAGTTACCACTGACTTCCATTGCACACTCCTTAATGATGCCCACAAGATTTTCGTTCATTGCTTCAACACTAAGGTCCTCTTCCGGAGTTAAAGTAAAACCCCATAATTTAATTTTTTAATCATATGCCCAGCATTATTAAAAAGACATCTGCTTTCCCTACAATACCATTAAAATCACGCCATTGGAAACTCCATCTAGCAGACTGGGCTCTCTTCAGCGAGAAGGCCAGTCTGGATGACTTATCAGAGGATCAAACGATAGACGAAATTAATAAAAAGATTATTGCCTCCATACTTGCTGCAGCAGAACAGACGATCCTGCAATCCTCTGGCTTCTTAAGTAAAAAACTAAAACCCTGGTGAATGAATGAATGTACTCAAACTAAAAAAGCACAAAAAGCATGGGGTATCTTTCGGCGATACCCCTAACACAAGATAACCTCGTGTATTTCAAAAAGCAAAGGTGAAAGCCAGGTACATGCGTAGGCAAGCTGGAAGACAGTCTTGGCAAAAGAATGTGGGATCAGCTTGTAAGTTTAGAAACGAGTACGCTTCTTATACGATCCCCATACTCTCACCTCCAGGTACACAAACGAATTTAAAAGAACAAGCAGACATATTAGGGCAGCATTTCCATAACATATCAAGCTCGATAAACTATTCCACTGAATTTCAAAAATATAAACAATCAGTTTCTGGGTGTTCTGTTAGATAACATGTTGAACTTTCTCGCACACACCAACATCAGTAGTATTAAAATCAAAGCGAACAATGCACTTAACATTCTAAAAATCCTCTCCCGGAAATGGTGGGGCTCTGACTGTAAATGCCTGCTACACATTACCGCACTTTGGTGCATAGCATATTAAACTACGGTAGCATCATATATGGTTCAGCCAGAATATCTTACGTCCGACGACTTGATCCAGTTCATAACTTAGGACTACGACTGGCATGCGGTGCTTACAGAACATCGCCTGTCCGGAGCTTACATGTTGAATCTAATGAGCCTCCTTTACAGCATCTTTGAGTGCTACTAACTTTTTCCTACGTACTCAGAATCCGATCCTCACCACAACACATATGCTACAACATCGTCGCACAGTGCAGCTCACGCTTACATTATACAAATAAAACAAACATGATTAGACCGCTTATCCTACGATAGAGGAATACTGTTGGGATTATGTCATCCCTCGCGAAGTCCTCCAGGTTGCCAGAAAGCCATAATGTTTACCCGCGTGGTGTGATTTCACACCGTTAGGTGACTGGACACTAACACATTTAAAGAAAGGAGACACCACATGAACACATCATACAAGAATTCTGCGCTTTTCAAGGCAAGTATAAAAATTACATGGAATTTTATACTGATGGCTCTAAAACGAAAAAACATGCGGGTGTGGGGGCCGTAACAGAAAATTGGGAAACAAGTATTCGACTACCTCAGCATGCTTCTGTCTACACAGTCGAAGTGTACGCAATATGGACGGTAGTACAGAAGATCATTGCTGACAAACTTGAAAACACTGTCATATACACAGATTCATTAAGCGTACTGAAAAATCTACACATGAAATCCCAAAGTGAACCCTTAGGCGATATTTTGAACGCATTATCGTCAAACAAGTATGGCAGATCAATTAGGTTTTGCTGGGTACCAAGCCATGTTGGGATACTGGGTAACGAACAAGCGGATAAATGCTCATCAATGGCAGCTTACAGAAACATTCAAAATACAGCACTTTCATATAAAGACAGTGTCAATGCGATTTGGAAGGCCTTGACATTAAAATGGCAACGCTATTGGGACAATTGTTTAAGCAACAAGCTACATCTTACTAAACCTGTAATTGGCGAGTGGAAATCATGCAGTCACCAGCAACGGTTCTACGAGGTGATCTTGTGTCGACTTCGAATTGGACACACACATCTGACGCACAATTTCCTTCTCCGAAAAGAAAACCCACCAACTTGCGAAAAATGCAATGAAGCTCTTACAGTCATGCACATCCTAATAACATGTCCACACATTGACACACTGAGATGGAGGTTTTTACACAGCCTGTATAATTTGCACACTCCATTACACCCTACCCTATTACTAGCAGATGACCCCCTAGTCCTATTTGCTAACCTGTTTGACTTTTTAGAAAACACTGTTTTTTTACACCAACTATAATGTAATGCAGGTTTACCTGCTCTAACGTTGTTTCATTTTGTCTTGTCTGGCACAGCATGGCCTTAGTTGCCTTTGTGCCATTAAACCCAAACTTACCAAGCAACGAAGGCAAGACCTTGTGCAGCTCTTCGTGCACAATGGCCCTGATGGTCTCTTGGAGATCACCGGAACCCAGTGCTTGGATGGCGCACTGAGGCATGAGCACTTGGCAATTATATTGCCTAGTGCTCATTTCTAAAGTTTTCTCAATCGTTGTTGCCTCTGTCAAGAACTTGGCTACGGTCTTCGGTGGGTTTCGGATCAGTTCGGCGAAAAGTTCTTGCTTTACGCCTCGCATCAAGAAACGCACTTTTTTCTCTTCGGACATTTAGGGTCAGCGTGCCGGAAAAGACAGGTCATCTCTTCCGTGAAGATGGCGATGGTCTCATTGGGTAGTTGGCCTCGGGTTTCCAGCAGAACTTCGGCCCTTTTTTTGTGGACAACGCTCGTGAACGTCCTCAGGAAGTTCCTGTGGAACTGGTCCCATGTTGTAAGGGTGGACTTCCGGTTCTCGAACCAAGTCCTCGTGGCATCTTCCAAGGAGAAGTACACATGTCGTAGCTTATCCTCAGAGGTCCAGTTGTTGGAGGTTGAGATCCTTTCGAAGGTTTCGAGCCAGGTTTCCAGATCCTCCGACGTAGTTCTACGGAAGGTAGGGGGCTCTCTGGGCTGTTGAAATATGATGAGTGACACTGGGGCTGCCATTGTGGTTGCCTTGGCCATAATCTTCGTGGTCTTCTCAGGTCCGTGCTCCGGGGGCAGCTGTTGATGTTGGGTGTTTTCTTTGCGGTCCGGGCTTGGATCACGGCTTGTTGGGGGCGTCCGGTATATGAATGAAAAGCACCTCCACCAGATGTCATGTGGAGTGATGTATGAAGAACACAGTAGCAATACTGTGAAAGACGAAACTAACTTTTATTGGGCGAGCCTGTGCCCACAGAAACAGGCTGCACTTGATGAACGGCAACAACGACGAACACAGTCGGCGATCGTCAAAAATCTCATCAGTGGGTCAAGCGCATCGGCTTTTATAGATCAGTCGTTGAATGTTCCAGAGTAACCGCTGGGACCTGCGTGCCTTCCACAAAGTTCTACACCATTCGCGTCGCACATACATGCAATCAGATTACACAAGGTTCGGCGACAACAGACAGCGGATAGAAGCATCAATAACATTCTAGAAACTTCCAATACATGTAGACGTGTCCTGTGCTGAGCAATAACATTTCTTAGATGTTAAAAGCGCTCACCCGTAAAAGATAAACGAATTCACGTGTCAATATGGAAAAGGTGTATGATACTATGTGGTGCTTTGGGATCCTTTGGGATCTTTCTGGAATGGGTATATGTGGCAACTTGCTGACCATTATTGACCTGTCTGACAGAACGTTTCGTGTTAGAGTTGGCAATGTGCTGTCTCGATCATTCATACAGGAGACAGGTGTACCGCAGGGTGGAGTGCTGAGCTTTACGCTCTTTATTGTGAAAATGAACTCCTTACATACCATCATACCTCGCACTTTTTTACTCGGTCTATGTGGACCATGCACAGATAGCTTTTAGGTCATGCAATCTTAGCATTTGTGAAAGACAGCTACAGCTTGGCGTGAACAAACTTTCAAAGTGGTCAGAAGAAAATGATTTTAAATTTAACCCTCAAAAAAGCACATGTGTCCTCTTCTCAAACAAGAGAGGCATATCACCAAAACCCGCTGTTGACCTTAATGGAGAACGACTATCGGTCAGCCTTGAACACAAATTTTTAGGTATTATCATGGACACAAAACTCAATTTTATTCCCCACTTGAAATATCTTAAAACAAAGTGCCTGAAGACTATGAACCTGCTTAAGCTACTTTCTCGAACAAACTGTGCAGTGACAGGAGGTGTTTATTTAGCCTGTATAAGAGTCTTGTACGATCACGCCTCAACTATGGAGCCATGGTGCACCAATCTGCATCGGATAGTGCTCTCAAAATTCTCAGCCCAGTCTACAATCTAGGTATATGGCTGGCAACAGGCACATTTAGGACAAGCCCTGTGGAAAGTCTGTATGTAGAGGCGAACGAATGGTCCTTACACCTACTCAGAACATATCTAAGCTTCTCCTACTTTGTGAAATGTAAATCGAATAATGAACATCCGTGTTACTTAAATGTACTTGTCTTTTGCAAGACTTCACCGTAACCACCCTTCTGTTCGAGCTCCTCTGTCAGTGCGTTTACAACTGGCTAGTGAAACCGGTATTCAACATCGAGAAACAGTTTTAATGACTCCCACTATCTTGCACCACCTTGGGAATGGCAGACTATCCAGTGTGATATGTCTTTTGTCGCAATAACAAAACATCTAGAACACATAATATATAAGCATATAATACTGTTCCTTGAAAATAATAACCTATTAAGCAGCTTTCAGCACGGCTTCAGGCGCGGTTTTAGTACTGTAACACAACTTACGGAGTTCACTCATGACCTTTCCCATTACATCGACTTAGGTAATCAGATTGACACCATTTTCATTGACTTTAGCAAAGCTTTTGACACAGTACTACATTCTAAATTGCTTTTGAAACTCCATAATATTCTAAATAACCCTCAGTTAGTGTCTTGGATTTCCAGTTTCCTTTCTTTGCGTTCCCAATTCGTATGCTATGATTCTGCGGATTCGTCTGTAGTCGACGTCACCTCAGGAGTCCCACAGGGATCCGTGCTTGGCCCTCTACTATTCTTATTGTTTATTAACGACCTTCCAGACAATGTTACTTCAAAAATACGCCTCTATGCAGATGATTGTGTTATGTACAGCCCAGTTGATTCACTCGCTGATCATCAGCGCCTTAAAGATTCCTTTGTTTCATTTTGTGACTGGTGTGCTACTTGGAAAATGAGCATAAATTTTGATAAAACTGTTGTAATGTCTTTTACTCACAGACACATGCCCGTATGTTATGATTATATATGCAGCGGTGTACCACTAACACGAGTTTTTCAATACAAATATTTAGGCGTCATTTTTACACCCACTTTGTCTTGGTCTAAACATATAGATTACATTTGTAGTAAAGCGTTAAAAAAACTTGGTTACATCCGCTGGACGTTGTCTGCTGCTCCGAGGGACATTAAATTAGTAGCATATAAAACACTGATTCGCCCAATTTTAGAATATGCTTCCTCCGTATGGAACCCATATAAACAATGTGAAATTAATTGTATTGAGTCTGTCCAGAGGAAGGCTATTCGTTTTGTTTACCATCGCTTCGACCGAGACTTTTCACCATCAGCTGCTCTTACGGAATTAAACCTCCAGTTTCTTTCTAGGCGGCGGCACATAGAATCTCTGAAGATTTTCTATTCTTATAAGAACTCTTGAAGAAGGGTGAAAAGAAGGACACCGACCACTGAATGAATACAAGAAAAGACGTTTCGGCTCCCCTGACGGGAGCCTTGTGGAACTCGGTGGAACGCCATCTGTCTCAGCCCCCAAGGCCTGATTGTGTGCTCCCAAGAAAACGCGCCTCCATACCGTATGTGCCCGGTGTGAGCGAGGGCTTAGCCCGCGTTCTACGCGGCTATGACGTTCAGGTAGCTCACGTACCGTCCCAAAAATTACGCCACCGGCTGGTAAACGTGAAAGACAAGCTTCCAAACACTAAGTTTCCTGGCATCGTCTACGGGATTCCATGTGAAGACTGCGACTGCGTATATATCGGCGAGACAGGAAATTTCGAACAGCGGTTGAAGCAGCATATCAACGATGTCAAAAAGACTGTCAATGACTGTGACTGTGTGATGTCAATGACTGTGTGCTCCCAAGAAAAAGTCGCCTCAAACGCCTTGGCAGAGCATGCAGATGACTTGGGCCACAGGATTGATTGGGATAACGCCAAGATATTAGAAAAAGAGAGAAATTTGACATCAAGACACCACTTGGAATCCCTCCTAATACAAATGACAGATAGCACCCTCAACCGGAATGACGGAACCCTCCCCCCCATCTACACGCACTGCTTACATCATATTTTAAAGCCATATAAACATTGTATCGCACGTCCTTGATTTTATTGTGAACAAGGCTCCCATCAGGGGAGCCGAAACGTCTTTTCTTGTATTCATTCAGTGGTCGGTGTCCTTCTTTTTACCCTTCTTCATGATGCCTCCCGACCAGACGGGCTTCCGTCAAAACCTCGACCTTATAAGAACTCTCTTTGTCACCTATCAGATCCCTCCCTTTTAATGCCAGCTTGCCCGACTTCAACTAGAGCTTATCATGCCTCTAATATCAGACCACTCCATCCACGCACTAACACTTTCAAATACAGTTTTTTTCCCCGCATGATTGAACAGTGGAATTTGTTACCTGCCGAAGTTCGTTTGTTACCCATTTCTCAATTTTTAAATGCTATTGCTGATGTATAGTTCCTTCACATCTTTATATTTCTATGTTCTTGTTTCTGCATATCATAATCAGTTTTCCTCGCATGTACACCCACTCCTGCCATAGCCCTAAGGGGCTGCAGTATGTATAAATAAATAAAATAAAATAAATAAATAAATAAAGAAATCTGCCTGAGGTGCACATACATTCACACTTTCTCGAACTCCAGGCGAAGTACTCCTGCGTGGTGTTTTATACAGATGCTTCAAAGTCTACTTATGGTGCTCTCTGACCGTCATTTTCAACGTCAGGTGCATTAAATCCGAACACCAGCAGTTTCACTGTGGAGGCGTACGTAATCCTCTCTGCTGAGATACATATAAAACAAACTGGTATAAAAAAGGCTGTTATATTCACAGATTCATTAAGCATTGTTAGGGGCATATCAAATCTACGAAAACACAAGAACTCTATCCTTAATGAAGTCTACAACCTTTTCTGCTCAGCATACATGTCGAACCAAATAATTGTTCTTTGTTGGATGTCTGGCCATAGAGGCCTAAAGTGCAACGTAGCTGCTGACGAAAGGGCTATGTATGTAGGTCTTTGTGATACAAACATTAATGTTGAATTCCAATGGCGGAGTCGGAGCAAATTTTTCTGCTCGTTTCGGAGCAAGTTTGTTCCAATGACGGAGTGAGAGCGGGAGTAAGGTGTTCCAATGAGAGAGTCGGAGTGGATTCAGAGCGGGAGTCAATTCCGTGGAGCAGAAAAAGATGCTCTGCCAAAATCGGCGGAGTGGACCGGAACTCTGCGTGACGTATTTCCTTTACCACGTTTGTCTGCTGGGAGGCGCCACTGGTCACGACCCGCGAGGAAGCAAAAGCTGCTGCACGCTTGGCGAGATATCCATTCCGCACTTAAAAAAAAAAAAAGACAGGTGAACGGCGCTGACGAGACAAGTGACCGGTGCGGCCGGTGCGGCGGTGGTGGGAGCAAACAGCGGAAGGAAGTGACAACACGCAAGGTATCTTGGGTAACTCGGCGATACAAGTTCTGTTTCCGCCTTGCTCCGGCGGCGCAGGTTGTGTTCCACTCGCGGATTTGGAGGCGTTGCTCTGCGCCAGAGTCGCGTGCTCGCTCGCGGAGTCCGTCGGCTGCTCCAACTCCGCCATTGGAGTTCAACAGAATATACGTGTACCACACACAGACCTTAAGCCATTTTTACTATATAAACTACGGAAATATTGGCAGAGGCAATGGGACACTTGGGTATCCAACAAACTGCACCTAATCAAACCATAAATAATAATAATAATAATAATAATAATAATAATAATAATAATAATGTTTATTTCCCATCAAGCAAGATGGAGGAGGCTGCAGGTAAAAGCTGCACGAACGAACGGCAGCTTGACAGGAGCCCGCAGCCCCCTCTACAAGGCGGCAGTAAAAGGGTTACAGAAAAGAACATCGAAAAACATACATAGGCACCGAAATGGACACCGGGAATGAACACAAAAATTATTCAATGAGAAAGATTAGCTACCTTATACATAGTGTTGTCGTATTGCAGCATTAGTTACTTTTAAAATATCAGTGGTAGTTTTGTTGTAATTATTCAGGAGAGTGGGCAGGGTGAAGGACAGTTTTTCTGTAGAGTAGTTAGCGCGAGGGGTTATAACATTCCATTTTTCTTTGTGCCGGGTAATGTGTATGGAAATGTTCTCTTTTAGTGATGATAAGTCGCGTAGAAACGTTCTATTATCAAATACTTCGCGTTTGAAGGCTAGTGTTAGCTTATAGTCATAAAGATTTTTGACTGGTATAATGTTTGTTTTTTGAAAAAAACTGTGTGTATGGCTGTTATATGGTAAGTCATAAAGCAGTCTGACCATTTTTTTCTGGAGGACAAAAAGTTTCTGTAAGTTAGTTTGAGTAGTTGTGCCCCAAACCAATAAACAGTAATTTAGATTAGAGTAAAAAAGCGAATTATAGAGAAGTAGTTTGACCTTGAATGGCAGGCATGTCCTTAGGCGAGATAAGGCGCCAACTACACGAGTTAACTTGGTCAAAAGAGTGTCAATGTGGTTATCCCAAAGCATATTATCGGAAAATGTTACGCCAAGGATTTTAATCTGATCAGTTATTTGTAGTGGTTCGCCCCCATACGTTAAGTTTGCTGGAGCATTGAATTGTTTCGATTTCGGCCTAAATATAACAGCTTTTGTTTTATTAACATTGATTTTCAGCTGATTTGCTATTGACCATTTTTTCAGGTGTATAAGGAGGGAGTTTGCTGCACTTACCAGTTGATAACAATCGGGAGCTGTTATAAAAATACTGGCGTCATCCGCATATAAAATATATTTTGATTTTGTACAGATATTTGTAAGGTCGTTGATGTAAATATTAAAGAGCAGTGGACCCAGAATGCTCCCTTGGGGAACACCTCTAATAATAGATTTCAAGTCAGATTGATATGATTCAATTTTTACAAACTGTTGCCGGTGACTAAGGTATGACTGAATTAGTTGCAGGAAATGTCCACGGATTCCATATATTTCAAGTTTTTTAAGTAGTGTACAGTGATGAATACAGTCGAAGGCTTTAGAGAAATCCACATAAATACCCAGTACTAACATTTGTTTTTCAAAATGTGATAAAATAAATTCTTTCTGTTCAAGTAACGCCATTTCCGTAGATTTGTTTTTGCTGAATCCAAACTGTGCAGGTGAGATTAAATTGTGTTTATCAAGGAAGCTGGACATTCGAATATGAATAACCTTCTCCAATCCCTTAGAGAATATGGGTAGTACTGAAATTGGTCGATAATTACCCATGTCATTCGCATCACCCTTTTTGAACAGTACAGTCACTTTTGCAATTTGCATTCTTTTCGGAAATAACGCACTCGATAAGCAGATGTTAAAAATGTAAGTTATATAGGGACACAGAATGTCAAGAACATATTTAATTGGGCGAATTTGCATAAATTCTGCGTCACAGCTTGGACTATTTTTAAGAGAGGAAAAAACTGACATCACCTCGGATCCAGTTACTGGACTGAGAAAAGCGCAACGTTGGTTGTGAGCAGGCATGAAGTCGATGAACTCATTGAGTACTCCACAATCAGAATAATCAAGGAAGTGATCATTAAAAGAATTGGCAAGTGCATTGCCGCTTACTTCTCTGCCATCCAATGACAATTTCCAGATACCTGGTGTCGATTTTCTAGGCCTTATAAAGGTATTAAGTTTTTTCCACAGTTGATCACTTTTGTATAGACAACTCTCGAATTCAGAGTAAAGGTAACGAGATCTGCTCATTCTAATCTCCTTGTTTAGCTTATTTCGATATGTTTTATATTTCTTGAGAAGATTCGGATCTTTTGTTTTAACGAAGCTATGGTAAAGCGAGTTTTTGTAGTTAATTTTGCTGCGCAGTGCGGGTGTAATCCAGGGCTTACGAATATTTCTACCCAGGGGAAACGTTTTTAGCGGGAAATGTTTCTTATAAATCTCCGTTATTTTAATAATAAACCTGTTGTATGCGTCATCAGCATTTTCTATTTCTAGAAGCCATTCAAAGCCAGACTGCAGTAATTCGTTTCTAAAACTGTCTAGACCAGCCTTCGTAATGGGTTGACAAACAACGCGCTGTCGGATTTTACGGGCTTCCATATTGTGTTTCTGTACCATGAGAATTATCAGGAGGTGATCACTAAGATCGGATGATACAACTGCCGTCGTGATGTTCGTTTTGTCAATGTTTGTTATGAAAAGGTCAAGTAATGTTTCACAGTCTTTTGTTACTCTTGTGGGTAATGTAATTGTATTTTCACACCCATTTGAGATAATGAGCGTTTCCATTGCTTTTTGCAGATTAGTATTTGCCAGAATATCAATATTAAAATCACCGCCAGAAATCACATAGTAACCATTGTTAGAAATGAAATCCAGGAATTGCTCATAAAAGTTAAAGAAATTTGGAGCATTTCCATCAGGAGGCCGATAGCAAACAGAAAATACGTGTTTGTTCACACGTGCCGAGAGTATTTCAAAGTCATTGCAAACAACGCAAAACGAATCGAGCAGTTCACAATTGACACCCGGTTTTATCAGCAACATAACACCACCACCACGGCGCGTGGCTCGATTTAATGAAAATGACTGATAAGAGGAGAATGTGTAGTTATTTTGGCCGTCTTTACACCAAGTTTCCGTCAACATGACGACATCAAACAAAAAAGAAAAGCTAGCAATAAAAGCATCAACTTCGGTTTCCTTGTTACACAGTGAACGGGTGTTTAAGTGAAGACATTTGAGGGAAGTTTTGTTATAACTTGCTACAACTGTGCTTACCTCATCAGGAAGAAAGTAAGTGGTTTTAGCCATGGCAAACTTTCATACACATGGCTATAACGTAATAAGAAGAATTATGTAGGAAGATCACGTGCACTGCGCACTACAATCACTGAATCACCATTGGCTTTCCGCACCAAAATTTTACCATTTCTGTGCCAGACGTACTGGTGCGCATTTTGCTTCGCCCAGTGTTTTGTTTGTTGTAGCAATTGACGGTTATGGTTTGTCAAGTTTTCTAGAATGGAAGCGCTACATTTGCTCTCCTTCAGTTTATGCCTTCTTTCAAACCACAGATCCCTCACTGCTTGCCTTGCGTATCTGACGATAATTCCGGGAATTTTATCAAGTTTTGACGGCAATCTGTGAATAGCATCAATGTCTGTATCGTCAAGCCTGGACACACCGATCACGTCGGCCACAGAGTTCACTTTGCTTAACAGATTTTCATCAGTGGATACCTGAATTCCGTGAAATTCAAGGTTTAGCCTTCTGCCTCGCCACTCAAGGTCGTTAATTTCACTTCGTAGTTTTTCATTTTCGGCTTCTGTTTTCTGTGCTTTTAGTTGAAGGGCTTCCAGTCTCTTTCGCATTTCTTTCGCGTCCTTTTCTTGAGTGACGAGTCGCTGTAGAACTTCGTCATATTTTTCTGACATCAGCTGAACTGATCTTTCTATGTTTGGCACAGTCTCTTTTAGTGGCATCAATTCATCAAGTTTTTCGTTTATGCTAACTAGGATTGACCTTATGTCGGCTGCCTCCTCATTAGCCATCTTTTCATGCAGGTTCTCTCCTTTGCGCTTCATAGTTTTGCACGTTGCGCAAACCCATTTCTGTTTCGCTGACTTTTTGTATTGTTTCTCTGTGAGCGCAGCACACGTTCCAAAATGGTAAGGGTGGTCACAGTCATCACATAATACAAAACTTTCACCTGACGCGAACGTATCCTTACAGGAAAAGCAGACATCTGTGGTCATCGCGCACTTTGATTGCTCGAATAAATTGCTTAAAAGCACACACACAGCAGGAATATACTATGGCTACAGGAACAAAGTACTTAAAAAGAGCACACACAGCAGGAATATCAGGGTGGCAGCAGCGGCAGCAAACACATGTTTAAAACCAGCGCGAGAGGAAACACCAACCTGCGGTTACAAGAAAGACGTTTCAAGGCGTGCTCTTCGCTGCCCCCGCTGCTGCCAAGTGGTGCGGCGCACGATGATGTCCACTTTATGTAGGTTTCGATGGCCCCTGGTGGCGGTACAGTGATGCAGATTCCAGGAAATACTGTTGCCACACCCCCAACGTAGGCACGTGGATCCGCGGCAAACAGCAGCTGTGACTTGTTTGATGGGCTTATCTGCGGTTACAAGAAAGACGTTTCAAGGCGTGCTCTTCGCTGCCCCCGCTGCTGCCAAGTGGTGCGGCGCACGATGATGTCCACTTTATGTAGGTTTCGATGGCCCCTGGTGGCGGTACAGTGATGCAGATTCCAGGAAATACTGTTGCCACACCCCCAACGTAGGCACGTGGATCCGCGGCAAACAGCAGCTGTGACTTGTTTGATGGGCTTATCTGCGGTTACAAGAAAGACGTTTCAAGGCGTGCTCTTCGCTGCCCCCGCTGCTGCCAAGTGGTGCGGCGCACGATGATGTCCACTTTATGTAGGTTTCGATGGCCCCTGGTGGCGGTACAGTGATGCAGATTCCAGGAAATACTGTTGCCACACCCCCAACGTAGGCACGTGGATCCGCGGCAAACAGCAGCTGTGACTTGTTTGATGGGCTTATCTGCGGTTACAAGAAAGACGTTTCAAGGCGTGCTCTTCGCTGCCCCCGCTGCTGCCAAGTGGTGCGGCGCACAATGATGTCCACTTTATGTAGGTTTCGATGGCCCCTGGTGGCGGTACAGTGATGCAGATTCCAGGAAATACTGTTGCCACACCCCCAACGTAGGCACGTGGATCCGCGGCAAACAGCAGCTGTGACTTGTTTGATGGGCTTATCTGCGGTTACAAGAAAGACGTTTCAAGGCGTGCTCTTCGCTGCCCCCGCTGCTGCCCCCACTGCTGCCAAATAGGGAACTGGATCTCTGAGAAAACAAGACACCAGGAAGTACTGCTCTATAGATTAAGAATTGAGCGCACCTGCAGCACTCACTCGTATATTCTAACTGGAACTAGCCCTCTGACATGCACTAGGTGTGGCAGTAGACCTACAGTCCTTCATGTTCTCGTTTAATGCCCATTATTAGAAGAGGAAAGAAAGAAGTTCTTCCCTTCCTTACACCGTCATAATATACCTTTGCACCCAGTCTTCTTTTTAAGCAATGACCGTCTGTTTAAATTTAAATCAGTACTCAAGTTCTTAGCAGAAATGAATATCATAAAAATCATTTGGCCAGGATATTTGCATAGAGAAAGAAAAATACTAAGAGTGGACACTCCGAAAAATCTGGCCTTGGGAACTACGTCATGGCTACGTAACAAACAAGTGCTCTCACCAAATGCCAGAGCACTCAGGTGCAAAAAAAGAAAATGTTATAATGAATTCTGCTCAATTGTATTACAAAATAATAATTATACGCCCAAATTTGGCGTGTTTCTTATGCATAAAAACAGAATTTATCCAAGACACCTACCTTGTGTTTTGTTCTTCATCCGTACTGCCGTCAACACCAATCACCATTCGTCCATCGAGAAAAAAACTCAACGATTCGTGTACCATCGGCATGCCAGCGGGAAGGTTTCTTGAACGATGGCTGCGGCGATGCTTTCATGTGTGAGACAGGTGAGTCACGTTTTCAAGCGAAGCTTGGAGTAACTGACTTGTGAGGGTGATAAGGTTCGCTAAAAAAAACAGTTTGCGGCTCTATATATATGAGGCGACTTGACGCGAACAATGCGAAAAGCATGCCTCCTCAAGAAACGCGTAGCGAGAGGGCTGTACCATGTACTTTCTTGCTACCCCCGCCGAGAATGGAATAATCTTTGTTGGTTGCGTTCCGCGAAAATCATAACGCGAAGCTGCCATTAACTTGCACCGGTTCACGGCTGTGCACTGCACTGAGACTCAGCTTGTCAGACGCCATCGAGACGCTGTGTCTCGGTTTGCAAGGGTAAACCGTTCTTGCCCAGCGCTGTTTGCGATAACCACGGTACCGGCGTTCCATTGAAATAGTTCATGTTGGCGGACTAAAAACGATCTGCTGCACAACGCTTAAGGTCAATATCATGAATAGCACATTTAAGGCAAATTCTGGTTTCGAGAAAATTGAATTCCTAACCCGCGTTTAAATTATCGCGTCACGGTTGACTGTCTTTTCTTTGGCCCGTTCTAGAGGCTGACGAACGCTTGAAAGAACATAAAAGATGCCACGCCGATTCAGACTGAAAATGGCGTTCCGGAGACGGGCGCTACCTAAATAAAGAAAAGCAGGACGTTAGGCACGCTGTAGCCAAGCTTTGCTTGCTCGTTTCCCTTATAGAGTAAGGGCTCCTGAATATTTTAATGATATTGCTTGCAAACAATGGCATGTGACATAAACAGCGAGCATAGCTTATTGCGTTTGGTACTTCAGCGAGGTGTGTATCTATGGCACACGGACGGATGCTGGTGTATACGTCCGTGTGGATTGTTTATACAGAAAAGTAATGGTGGGGAAAAGCCACCAATGACTACTGCATGTACTTATTGCGGCGGCTGTGTTGGGAAGTGCTGCGCATTCTAGTAATTTTCAGTTCCTTATAATTTTTTTGTGGCGGAAGACATTGCACAACGTATTGTCGCGTTGGCGTGGCGCACGTTTGAACAAAGGCCTCGTATTTGGACGTTTCGAATGTAACTTTAACACGCTTATGTGATCTGCAATTTTGCCTACAGATGTACTCCTTATACTGAGTACGTACAGGGGTGTCCAAGATTTCACAGGCCGCGATGCCATGGGATTATATAGGATGGCTTCCTGGGAACTTTTAAACACCCTTGTACGGGGTCTTAACATTTATCCTTTAAATTATCCTTGTAAGTCGGAGGTCAGGATGTTTCGGTGGTTTTATATTGTGCATCGGTTTGCTATTCATTCAAAGTGGTTTCCTGGTACAGTTATGACGTGTACATATGTTTTTGGTAATTAACGAAGTGTGCACTTATTGACATTTTCAGACCGTGCTGATGCCATGCCGTCCGGCGGTCCAAGCTACGCCAGCTACTGCTGTGTGTCATGGTGCTTTGACAACGGCAGAACCCAGAAGAAGCCTATCTTGCCTTGGAATAAAATATTGCAGAAACTCTGTCTCTTTGATACATATGAGCGCTTGTACCAAAACAGAAGACAAGCGCGATGGATAAAGCCGTTGTGAATTATGATTACCTCTATCTCCATCTGTTACAACTTAATCGAAATAAAAATTGCGTCACGACGTCAATTCACACCAAATATTGAACTAGACAAAATAATGAATCGCTAAATCAAAGCGACAAATAAAAGCGTTGCATTTGGGTGAAGAAAAGTGGTCTGAAATGACAAGATTCCGCTACAGCCCAACGTCGGTTACGAGGGGCACATCTGGCGCGAAACCGAAACAGGAAGTGCAGGCCAGTTGCTCTCATCAACCGCCAGGCGTGCTAGGGTTGATTGGGCCGCTGGGTGTGTATGGGAGTGTGCACTCTTAAGTTTTTTTTCTTTCTCTATGATATTTGTAGCACAACCTCTCTTTGGAGGCTGTAGCTGCATTGCAGTCACTTACAGAGCACATGCCTCGCAGCCCTTGCGCTGAAGGGGTCTGCAGAGGCACTAGTGCTGCTATAGTTAACATGTTTTAGTATTTAATTCTTCATAACGTAATTTTATAACCATAGGACTCACTTTTCATTGAAATTATTTTAATAGATACATATTTTACACCATTTACAGCGAATATTTTAGGCCAATATACAGCCACTCGATTTCCACCATATCCAACTATACTCATTGCCATTCATCACCAAGTGTCATGGCGCTCTTTGGTCATTTCTGGCCCTTGCGCCGAAAAATATCTACCAATCAATCAGAATACTTTTAAAGGCATCAAAAGTGGTTATTCCAAAGAGCATGCGTCCAACAATGCTGCAAAGAATTCATGCATGTCATCTTGGCATGCAAAAATGCAAGAGGCAGACGTCTCGAATTTTGGCCAGGGCTCAACGCTGTGATCACTTCTATGATACAAATCTGTCCTACATGCTGCAAGTACACTTACAGACAGCCACAGGAACTGCTTCAAATGCGACCTGTGCCAGGTTGTGCATGGTATAGAATTAGGGCTGACATTTCTTTCGTTTATGTGGGACTCGTACATAGTTGTTTTTGATGCCTTATCAAACTGCCAGACAAGTGGTGTGATCAACCATTGCAGCACTTAGTGCTATCTTTGCAAGATTTGGCATACCAGTTGAAGTATGTACTGTAAGGAAGAAGAAGTGCGCCGTGCCGAGCTCCGCAGCCGGATCGCCAGCGCTACTGAAGTGGGGCTCGGGCTAGACGCTGTTCCTGGTTTTGTACTGGCTAAGCCTACGCTGTTGCGTCTTCTTGTCCGCGTCCTTCGTGTCGTCCACAGCCGTGTCGGACTTCTTTGCCATAATTGGTGGAGGTTTGCTGGGTCTCCTGCAATCCTGGAATTGCGCACCCGGACTCTCACTGCCATCATGACCACCGAAAGCGCCACGAGCTTACCACCACCTGCTCCCCAATCTACCGTATGCCCCGGCACGTTCCGCCAGCGGGACCCTCCTTTCTTTAGCGGCACTGACGACCACGATGTCGATGACTGGCTCTCATCATACGAACACGTCAGTCGGAACAACAAATGGGATGACATCACGAAATTGACCACCGTCCCTTTCTACCTCACCGGGATTGCCCACTTGTGGTTTCGGAACCACGAAAGCGAAGTTCCAAGCTGGACGGTGTTCAAGACAAAGTTCAGCGAGGTCTTCGGCTGCCCTGCTGTGCAAAAGCTTCGTGCCGAACAGCGTCTGCAGTCGCGCTCTCAGCAGTCTGGTGAGCACTTTACGAGCTGCATCGAAGATGTCATTGATCTCTGTAAACGCGTTGATGCATCCATGACTGAGGGCAATAAAATCAAGCATATCATGAAGGGTATCGACGAGGACGCGTTTCAGATGCTCATTTCAAAGAGCGCCTCTACTGTTGCACAACTTATTGAACTGTGCCAAAGCTATGACGAGCTCCGCCGCCAACGCCTCCTCACCCGCCGTCCTGTTCCCCATCAGGAATCGTTGTCCGGCTTGACCTCTCCTTTTCCAGATGCCACCCTCCTCTCGCAAATCAAGGCTTTCGTCCGGGAAGAAGTTGCCCGCCAGCTCTCCCTGATCTCCAACCCACCGGAGTCAAGTTCGTCCCTTAGCCCAACCCTACGACACGTTATAGAAGAACAAGTGTCCGAGGTCCTTCCTCTGGAACGGGCGCCTCAACTCACCGCCCCATTGACTTACGCCAACGCCGTTGCACGACCACGACCACCGACCTTCCGGGCTTCGCCTCCGATGCCTAGCCCTGCTTTTACCCCCAAGCCGCCACGACCTCCAGCCCATCGAGTGATTAATCCCTGGCGCACACCGGACAATCAGCCCATCTGCTATTCGTGCGGTATTCCTGGACACGTCGCACGCCTGTGCCGCCGCCGTCCACTTCATCCACGTGACGACCCACGCACAGCCGTGTACGACCATCCGTCGTCTTGCGCTCCAGACCACGATTTACCCCTTCCCCGCCCAAGCCTTCGCCCAGTTTCCGACCGCCGTTCTCCTTCTCCTCGTCGTCGCTCGCTCTCCCCGATGCGTCGACGTCCCTCTACCGCTGACACGGAAAACTAAGTGGCGCAGTTCCCGAGGCAAGAACTGCGTCATCGTCAAAACGCTCAAGCCCTCTTCTTTCGCCGCCCAACGTTATTGATGTCGCTGTTGAAGGAGTCTCTGCGCTTGCCCTCATTGACACAGGTGCCGCCATATCTGTAATTGCCGAAAAACTATGCCGCTCAATACGAAAAGTCACGACGCCTTTCTTCGGTCCTTTACTCCGCACGGCCACAGCACAGCACGTCCAGCCGGTGGCTGCGTGCTGTGCTGTGGCCAGACTTGAAATTCAAGGAGTGCTCTACACAGTCGAGTTCGTCGTTCTTCCCCACTGTTCCCACGATATTATTTTAGGTTGGGACTTTCTCTCCCGTCACCACGCTGTTATTGATTGCTCCCGTGCAGAAGTCGCCTTCTATTCGCTTGGCAATGCCATATCTGATGACGTTTCGCTTTCCTGCACCAAGTTGTCCCTCACTGACGACATCCATATACCTCCGCACGCATCCGTTCTGGCACCTGTATCCTGTTCCGTTGCCTCCGACTCTACCGTACTCTTCACGCCTTTCACTGCTTTCGTTCACCGCCACCTCTCACCACTCCCAACTGCGTTACTTAGCCTTCAAGCTGGTGCTACTCACCTTCCTATACACAACCACTTCCCATTCCCGATTGCGTTGCTTCGCGGTGAATCTCTCGGCTCTGTGGAGCCTTACGACACCATTACCACGTCGGAACTTCCTGTTGGATCCTCAGGGGTCAACACCCTCTACTGTAGTCCCGTACCTGCCACATCGCCTGAAGACGTTTTCAGCCACGTCATCGACAACGCCTTAAGCCCCACGCAACGCCATGACCTTCTCCGTCTCCTCGAGAAATTTCGCCCTGCTTTTGACAGCCATAGCACTTCTCTGGGCCGAACGACGACTGTATGTCACCGTATTGACACCGGTTCTCACTCACCGCTACGGCAGCGACCCTACCGCGTCTCATCGACAGAACGACGCGTCATTGATGCGCAAGTAGGTGACATGCTAAAGTGTGGTGTCATTGAACCGTCCGACAGCCCATGGGCATTGCCAGTTGTTTTAGTTAAAAAGAAGGATGGCTCGATCCGCTTTTGCGTGGATTACTATCGCCTAAACAAAATAACCCGAAAGGATGTTTATCCATTGCCGCGGATCGACGACGCCCTCGACAGCTTACAAGGTGCAGAGTTCTTTTCCTCCCTTGATCTACGCTCTGGTTATTGGCAGGTGCCTATGGCTGCAGAAGATAAGCCTAAAACTGCTTTCATCACACCAGATGGCTTATACGAATTTCGTGTGATGCCATTCGGACTTTGCAACGCGCCCGCGACTTTTGAGCGGATGATGGACACTATTCTTCAAGGTCTCAAGTGAAACACGTGCTTGTGTTATTTGGATGATGTAGTAGTGTTCGCACCAGATTTTCCTACTCACCTTCATGGCTTGGAGCAGGTTTTATGCTGTCTCAGTGACGCTGGCCTCCAACTAAATCTGAAAAAATGTCACTTTGGGGCACGCAAGCTGACAATTCTCGGACATGTCGTGTCGAAGGACGGCGTTCTCCCTGATGCCGCTAAGCTCCGTGCTGTTAAAGAATTCCCGAAGCCGACGTCTCTAAAAGACTTGCGCAGTTTCATTGGCCTCTGCTCGTACTTCCGCCGCTTTATTCGAAATTTCGCTTCGATTATGGCACCTCTGACAGAGCTTCTTCGGGGAGACCCCAATCTTTCCGCGTGGTCCCCGACTTGCGATGATGCCTTCGCGACGCTACGTTGCCTGCTCACAACACCGCCGATACTGCGCCATTTCGATCCAACTGCTCCCACGGAAATCCATACGGATGCTAGCGGTGTTGGTCTTGGCGCTGTGCTCGCCCAGCGCAAGCCCGGCTGCCAAGAATATGTTGTTGCTTACGCAAGCCGTACTCTGATGAAAGCTGAAGCGAACTATTCCGTCACGGAAAAAGAATGTCTCGCGATCATCTGGGCCATCACAAAATTTCGCCCATACCAGTGCGGCCGGTCCTTCGATGTCGTTACCGATCACCACGCACTTTGCTGGTTGTCGTCTCTCAAGGATCCCTGCAGCCGCCTCGCCCGGTGGGCACTGAGGCTCCAAGAGTACGATATCCGGGTTGTCTACCGCTCAGGCAAGAAGCACGCCGATGCCGATGCTCTTTCGCGCTCGCCTGTCCACGCTCGCATTGTCAGTGTGTCTGTCCTAGACGACCCACTTGTCCCATTCGCTTCTGTTGACATGGCTTTGGAGCAGCGCAAGGACTCCTGGATTTCGTCTTTGATAGAATGCATCTCTAATTCACCTGCACGCCCACCATCCCGAGCGTTACGCCGACAAGCTTCGCACTTCACCATCCGCGACGGAATTGTTTATCGCCGTAACTACAGTTCCGACGGCCACAAATGGCTGCTTGTAATACCTCGGCAGCTCCGCGCTGATGTATGCGCCGCTTTCCACGCCGACCCTCAGTGCGCACACGCTGGTCTCTTCAAGACCTACACCAGACTACGTCATAGGTTTTATTGGCGTGGTATGTACACATTTGTGCACAAGTACATTCGCTCGTGCACAGAATGTCAACGCCGCAAGCCTGATCCTTGCCGCCCTTCTGGACCAATGCAACCTTTGCCATGCCCTTCGCGGCCCTTTGACCGGGGTGGGATAGACCTCTACGGGCCTCTGCCATACACAGCTGCTGGCAATCGCTGGGTCATTGTAGCTGTAGACCACCTCACGAGGTATGCAGAAACGGCCGCTCTACCAGCCGCGACGGCTCGTGACGTTGCTTCCTTCCTGCTTCACCGCTTCGTTCTACGTCACGGCGCTCCCCGCGAACTCCTGAGTGACCGAGGTCGCGTCTTTCTCGCCGACGTCATTCGAGAACTTCTCGCTGAATGCCGCGTCATTCATCGCTGTGCCACTGCATATCACCCGCAAACAAACGGATTGACAGAGCGCTTTAACCGAACTCTTGGTGACATGCTTTCAATGTATGTCGCCTCCAATTACACCAACTGGGACCTCATCCTTCCCTATGTCACGTACGCCTACAACACGGCACCCCAGTCAACGACGGGCTTTTCTCCCTTCTTTCTTCTATATGGCCGCGAACCATCATTTCCCATCGATACTATTCTCCCTTACCGTCCCGACTTATCAGAGGGTACACCGGCTTCCGAAGCCACCCGGTATGCAGAAGAATGTTGGCAACTCGCTCGCTCCCTTACAACGCAAGAACAAGCGCTACAGAAATTTCGTCATGACGGCGGGCGCCCCCACCACCAGTTTTCGCCTGACACTCTTGTTTGGTTGTGGGTGCCTCCTACTTCGACACAAGGTGTCTCCTCCAAGTTTGTATCCCGATACCATGGACCTTACCGGGTGCTACGCCAAACTTCTCCTGTGAACTACGCTATTGAACCTCTGGCGCCCCCTACGGACCTGCGCCGCCGAGGCCGCGAAATTGTGCACATAGATCGGCTCAAGCCGTATCACGAGCCCTTCGTCCTCACCACGCCTTAGGCCTCCTGTGCGGCTCCGTCTTCAGCGAGGGGGGAAGTTGTAAGGAAGAAGAAGTGCGCCGTGCCGAGCTCCGCAGCCGGATCGCCAGCGCTACTGAAGTGGGGCTCGGGCTAGACGCTGTTCCTGGTTTTGTACTGGCTAAGCCTACGCTGTTGCGTCTTCTTGTCCGCGTCCTTCGTGTCGTCCACAGCCGTGTCGGACTTCTTTGCCATAGTACTGATAACGGTCTGCAATTTTCCAGCTATGAATTTGCTTTCTTCAAGGAAATGTGACTTCATGCATGTCACATCCAGCCCTCATTATTCGCAGTCTAACGGGTTTGCGGAGGAAGGTGTGCAGATTGTGAAGTGCATCTTGAAGAAAACTGCAGATTCATGGGATGATTTGTGTTTGGGCCTGCTGGCCTACAGCACTACCCCACTTGAGGATGGGCGATCTAGTGGTGAACTCCTGCAAGGAAGATGTGTGCTGTGACCGCGACTGACGTCAAGAAGCACATTCAAAAACAAGCTGGAAGGTCTTTGCCTCCTCTCCAAAGGAGTAAGATCGTGTGACTCGGACACACTGCATGGTCCCGAAAAGCTCAAGTGATGGGTACGCCCTACCCAAGGTCCTACCTGGTAAAAACGGAGTACCGGAAGCTCCTCAGGTGCAACCGTCGTCAGCTACTGCAAACTGACAAACAGCTCTAGAGGCAAGCGATGACTACATCGATACCACCCCAGTGGGCAACGACATTGGTTACTGTTCGGTAGTGACAGTTCCAGCCTCACAAACAGTCACACGTCGACCACTGACAACCCTTCGGCGTCTGTTACCGCCAGCTTTGAGAAGGTTGACCTGAATAGTGAAGCCACTGCAACATCTTCATTATGACGAAGTTTTTATTCAGGTGTCTGATATAATCCTTACTTGTGGTTACATTAACTGTCAGTAACTTTTTTAGATATTTATTACCGAAAAGGGATGTATCCGACAAGGTAAGTGTAGCATGACTGGGCATCTTATATGCACAGATACTCTCAGCGCACGATGCTGTGCCTATATAATCAAATCGTTCAATAAAGCGAGCGTTTTTGCCCTGGTCATGATGCTGTTGCATCATCCTTGCTAGTTACAACAGCCAGACGCTGGGCTTTGTGGTGGTTTTCTGCTGTGTGAGGATGCCGTACTGTCTTAGTCTATTGTAGAATGGTCTTATTAAGGTTTTATATGCCATGTTTTTTACTTTTGGAGTAGCACTGCGCAGGTTGCGTCTGAGGGTAGCTTGCACCATATTGCTTGGCTCTGCTTTCATCATATCGTTGCATGCCATATCTATATGTGTGTTATATCTATATGTGTGACATATCTACATGTCAGTGAATAGTATACCTAAGTATTTAAGTTCAGTTACGTTTCTAAGGTCGGTATCGCAAATTTTGTAGCTGTATTCATGAATTACGTTTTCCCCTTTAATGACACACAGATTTCTCTGGGTTCAACATCATCTGCCATTGGTCACATCAATAGCAGATGATTTTGCTTTCTGCAAGTTAGCCTACAATTCGTAGGAGTCGAAACATCTTTGTCGCATGAGATTCATGAGGCAACATCTTTTAAAAGTAAGGTAATTCTCTGATTAGTTAGAAAAGTGTTTCAGGGCCCCTTTAAGGCTAATGTAGAAAAAAAAAAGGCTGTGTTCTTTCATCCCAGTAACAAATAGTTTCAGCTATCCCCCATTTGTTTATTACTAAAATAGACGCAGTGCCATCATTCAAATCACTTTGTGTGTGTTTCTCCAAAACTGACATGGGACTGCCATTTAGATCACTTGCTAAGCTGTCTAAAGCTATAGGCACTATGCTTCACCATTGTAATTACCCCTCTACTTCCATTAACATGCTTTTATATAATTCAATATCTTTTTGTTTAGTTCACTATAGAATTCCTTTCTGGGGAATAACATCAATGGAAAGCGTGCAAAAGTTGATATTATGCAAAAGAGAGTGAGAGCAGTTTGGATCAGAGAGCAAATGGGTATAAGACTACTTCTTCATTTTTTCATTTATTGAAGCCTTAAAGGTCCGTAGGCATTACATAAATATTCTAATTGACATCAAGAGAAAAAGGTGGAGCTGGGCAGGTCATGTAATGCGTTGGTTAGATAACTGTTGGACCATTAGAGTTACAGAATGGGCACCAAGAAATAGGAAACACAGTCGAGAACGTCAGAAAATTAGGTGGAGCGATGAAATAAGATTTGCGGGCACTGGTTGGAATCAGTTGGCACAGGACAGGAGTAATTGGAGATCGCAGGGAGAGGCTTTCATCCTGCAGTGGACATAAAACAGGCTAATGATGATGACACCTAGTCCCAAGGCACTATATCTCTGCCATACGGCTCATCTGTTTTAAACTTTAGGGTTGTGACAATTGAAACCTCGTTCAGCTATAGGGTTGGTCGCTTATATAAAGTCGGAAATGATTAACAGTGATGACACGTTGATGAAACTGCCATTGTTACAGCAGCATATCGCAGTTCACAACTTACGTCAGCCAGAACCTTGGAATATCAACAGGAGCAGAACTAGCTGCGGCCACGGAATGTTAGTTTCGTTTACCGATATTAAACCAAATGCACAGAGAAAATGGTCTCCATGTATTTCATCATCATCAACCTATTTTTCTGTCACCTCTGTCCTGCGCTAACTTATTCCAAGTTGTGCCTGCAAATTTCCTAATTTTATCACCCCACCTAGATTTCTGCCATCCTCGAGTGTGCTCGCGATTGCCATCCTCGTGATTGGCACCCATTCTGTAACTTCAGTGTATTTATTCTATCTTTAAAAAAAGCTGCGCAGAATATTTGCATGGCAGGTTCTGTTGCCATGCCAAATTCATGTTCTTTTTTATTTCATCACTGTTTTTTTTTGTTTCATCACTATCATACCTTTTCAAAAAGCCGTGTGAAATCTTTCCACAACAATTTTGTTTATGTAATTAGATTGTGGTTTTTGTGTTCCTTTTAGTATACATATAAGAAGAAGCCAACAAACACTGATACCAAGGACAACATAGGGGAAATTACTTGTGCTTTAATAAATGAAATAAAGAAACAATAAATTAATGGAAATTAAAGTGGATGAAAAAACAACTTGCCGCAGGTGGGAACTGAACCCACAACCTTCGTATTTCACGAAGGTTGTGGGTTCGCGGTTCGCGGTTGTGGCTTCGCGTATACATATTTCTTTTGTCTTTTTGTTAAATACATTATGTAAAACACATGCTTTTGTTCAGCTGCTATATAGCTACTCTGTATGAGCTGTCGAGGTTCCCCTCAAGCTGTTACCTGCAACTTTTTCGCCTGGTCATCCTTGCAACCTTGTTGCAGAATAAATGCAGTTCAGTACACAGTAGCAATACCTTAATGCTTAACTTGGGTCCAAGGAGGTTCATTGAAGGAGATTCACACACACCATGACATTGGAAGGTGCAAAGCCTGAGTCTGGTGGAAAGGGGGGCTTTATGGCCTCCCAGCCTCCCCTTGTGAACCCAGCAGGGACTTTTCAATAAAGATGTTTTATCTCTCTCTCTCTCCCAATGGTCCACACCAAGAAGGTGTTCAGGTATGTCGACGACTACCTCACCTTTAGGGAGGTGACCGAAGACTACCTTGCTTCCGTGGTACAAATCGCCTACAAGAAAGGTCTCGCGCTCACCAAGGAGCAGCCAAAGGATAAAGCCTTGCATTTTCTGCACTTCCTCCTGTTGTTCAAGAAAGAACATGTATGCTGGAGGTATGCACCCTGCTCAATCAAAAGCCTCTTGCGCTTTATTTTCCCTCTCTTTGCTATCTCTCTCTCTCTCTTGCACTTTTTGTTGGCACACTCAAAGTCAGTGAAGAGGGGAAAGCCGCCTTCCGTAATGTACTGCCAAGGTTGTGCATACAAGTGATTGAAGTGGCCTTTGGCCAGATACAGCGGATTTTGCAGGCTGGTTTTCCGAGCGTCCCCCTGGTACAGCTAGTGGAGGACATCTTAGCAGAAATGTACCAATGAAAGAAGCCCCACGAAACCAAGCCCATCTCATTAACAAGCACACCATGCAAGTTATTAGAACACATCATAGCTTCTAACTTAGCAGAGTTCCTAGAGTAACCCATTTTTTAACATTGCTGAGCATAGTTTTCGAAAACATTTCTCTTGCAAAACATAACCTTTAACTTTCACAACGTTTACAAATGCTAATTGTTTATTTATTTATTTATTTAGCAAATCCTGCCGGCCTGTATTACAAGCCTTAGACAGGAGCAGGGTACAGAAATAATAAAAACAGAAAACGTACATTGCAACAGAAGAAGCAAACAACGAGACTTGACCAGAGTCCAAAACACATTAGAATTGAGTACAAAAGCAAAACACTCGACTGAAAACAAATTACATGTGTGCCCTATTGTTCACTCAAGGCTTGTAAAAACAAGTTCACAGTTTCGGAATTGACCAAGTTTCCAGGCAGATCATTCCATTGAACAATGGTGCAGCAAAAAAATGAGTATTTAAAAACATTTGTTTTACACAAGAACACAAAATATTAGAATTGATACTGACTATATCGTTAGACTTCACTAAAGTCTTTGATACTGTCTCGCATGACTTACTCCTCTTAAATATAGCTGAGCTTAACATAAATGGCAAAGTATTTCACTGAATTAAGAGTTTCATTTCTAATAGGACCCAGTATGTACTTGCAAATAATTTCTCTTCAAGTCCTACCTCTATAACTTCAGGCATTCCCCAAGGTTCAGTTCTCAAACCACTCCTATTTCCAATCTACTTTGAAACAGCCCAGTCAAGAGCAAGACATTTGCGCTCGGTAATCGAATAGTTGCGCTCTACAGTTGTCAGGAGCTGGCTAGCGTGGGCTAAAATGTGGCCGTGTTTGTGTTGGCGTTGCGATAAGACGGCGGCGATCCCATAACCACTCGCATCGGTTCGGACCTCAGTAGGTGCGGATGGGTCAAAGTGGGCCAAGACTGGTGGATTGGTGCGAATCGTGATAAGGCGTGAAAATGCGGCAGCCTGAGGGGAACCCCACGTAAAAGGCACATCTTTCTTCAGAAGTTCAGTGAGTGGTCGAGCGATTGCTGTGAAATCTCACGAACCGTGGGAAATAAGAACCGAGCCCCACAAAACTCCGGACGTCTTTGACAGACTTGGGTACAGGAAAAGCCGTTACTACTCTAACATTTTCCGGGTCGGGTTGTACTCTGGAAGTATCGACGAGATAGCCTAGCACTATGATCTGTCGGCGCCCGAAGTGGCACTTCGAGGAATTTAATTGGAGCCCAGCCTTGGGAAGACGTCGAGGATAGCTGCGATCCGTTCTAAATAGCTGCATCCGTTCGAACGTGGCAAAGGCATTGCATAAACCGAATGGCATAACCTTGAATTGGTAGAGGCCATCTGGAGTGACGAAAGCAGTCTTTTCTTGGTCTTGCTCATTGACGGAAATCTGCCAATAACCAGATAGAAGGTCAATGGACGAAAAGTAGTTGGCACTGTGAAGGCAATCAAGAGCATTGTTGATTCATGGTAAAGGGCAAACATTCTTTTTAGCAATTTGGTTTAGGTGGCGGTAATCGGCGCTGAAATGCCAAGTGCCATCTTTCTTTTTGACGAGCGCGACCGGCGATGCCTGACAACTCGACGAGGGCTCAACCATGCCTCTGGCGAGCATCTTGTTTACTTCCTGCTGAATAACTTGCCGCTCTGCCGTGGACACGTGATATGGTCAGCGGTGAACGGGAACAGCATCCTCAGTGTTTATCTGATTAGGCATCAGATAAACAACAAGGGACGTCTGACCAAATGGTTGATTGTCAGTGTCATATATGTCGCAGTAGGAAAGCAAAAGGCGATATAAGGTGGCTGCTTGGTCAGGTGCAAGGTCCGGAGTGACCATGAGATGTAATGGGCCGTCGAGGTTCAAGGCATCCTGCGAGTAATCAGGAGTATCTGGAGGCACGTCGGCTGCAAAAGCAGTGACGTGGTCATCTGTCATTAGGCAGAGCATGGCTACCGCTATGCCTTCAGGTAACACTTGCTTCGTCAAGCCAAAATTGATAACGGGGAGACACATCAAATTAACGTCAAGGACGATGGAGTGGTACAGAGATGTCGCGTGCCAGGAGGACATCACGAAAAGGTGCGATGACATAGTCGTTATCAGGCATGGTTGCCGTTGAGGCCAATTCGACGAAGGTTAGGGCTTTTGGAGGTAATCGAACAAATGCTTTAGTGCAGAGGGTGTTTGGTTGTTCGGGGTGAACGTCTAAAAGAAGAGGAAGCTCCACGCACAGCGTACAGGAGGAACAGTCGATGAGGGCAGAATGCGTCATCAGAAAGTCTAGCCTGAAGATTAGGTTATGAGGGCAACTGGTCAGTACGATTAACAGGACTAGAACTTGGCAGCCAGCAATTCCTATGCGAGCAGTGCGCATACCCCTGACGTCAACAGTGGCACCATTAGCGACGCATAGGGCTTGAGTGATGGCAGGCGTAAGAACTTTTTTGAGGCGATGACATAGGTTAGCGTTCATTATGGACACTTTGGCTCCATTATCAATTACAGGGCGTCTACCAACCGGGAAAGCCGCGAAAACCGGGAATTCTCACGGATTTTTAGTGGTCTGGAAAAACTCGGGGAATTTGTGCCTCTATCAAAGAAAATTAGCTATTATTTTATTGAATGGGTCGAAAGTCGCGGTAATGCTGGCTTGAGTAACAAACAGGAATCGTAACGAATCGTCTTTGACGCCCTGTCGTCGGCTGGAGGAGTTGCCAGTGTAGAGTCAACGACCGCCTTTCCGGATTCCCGATAATTTGGACGGCTTCGCGGCACTACCACGTACCCCATAGAGTCAACGCATCAGAACGTGTGGAATTTCGGACGCAAGAACCCTTCGCCGTCCGATTTTCCGGACGTTCTGCATGACCGCAGGTCCGAAACGGCATTAATCAAAGCCACCACCGCTGCCATTTTGATTGCCTTGCCGCCTCGAACCGGCGCTATCGAACGAAGATCCGCTGGCAGCCGTAGCCACCACTGCGGCAACGCTACGCCTAGCTGCTTCGACGTTCGCTATTAAGCTCCTTGCCGTTCGGTGCCGTGTTTCTTCATTTCTCCGCTGTCAGCAATAATTTTGGCTTTGAAGCTGGAAAGCACGGTGCATTCCATAATGCTAGTTCCTGAAAGTTAGTTTCGCCTCAGTACAGTTGTGTGACGCGGTGAAGCTTAACAAGCGTAGGAAGGGTCAATTGTCACGGGACACAGTATGTATTCCTTAATTTTACACGCGTGCACCCGCCCTCTCCTGTCGCAGTAGGAGCGCCGCTATGTCTAATAAGTGTACTGACAGGCATTCAGAGCTTTTCCAGGCGTGCTTGTGTCGATTTGAGCCTTTAAGAGCAGTAAAATACATGCATTTATCTTTCGGACTGCCTGATTTTTAGCAAGTTTTCGCGGCCCCTGGGGGGTCTGAAAAATTTGACGTTTACTGTAAGCTGACCAAGAGTATGCTTCAAATGGTCCGTGGAGTGAACGCGCGGCGAAAGGAGCACGAGAACAGAAAGGACCGATGCATTGAGGCATGAATGGGGAATGAAGTATGCGAGTGCTCCTTCGAAGGAGCCTGAGCTCAAAAAACACTCTTGGCTGACGCCGAGATGCAGGTGTCTCTCATACAAACCAAAATAAACTCTTTAAAGCAGTCAAACACAACACTGAGGCATCATGCGCGGGCTGAGAATATGTCAGGACAGTTGAGGTTGACTTACGAGCTGTTGAGAGAGACTCTCAATTGTGACAAAATTCTGACCTCATACCACTGAGCTTGCTATCAGTTGGTATAAATAGCTCATATTCGAAAATATTTGCTCCTGTATGCATCTCCTTTTTATTTGTATTTGAGAACATCTGACTCGATTCGAAATTTCTTTCGAAGACATTTTATTTGCTGTGCATTTTACTAAACCCTGCCTTCTATTCTTTTTTTGAATAACATAAACACTACTCCTTAGTATTCAAATTGGATTTAGTCGGTTCTTTTAAAAAAATTTTTCATATGCTTACTAAAGAGTGACACCATCGGGCGATATGGTTCCAGCCCGTCTTGACATGAAACATAGTTCTGCATCACTCAGGCAATTTCGCAAGGGCACTCAGGGAAAACCTGGAAAACCTGGGGAATTTGGAAATGTCAACTTGGTAGACACTCTGAATTAATGCCGTCAACGGAACACCATCTACGTCTACTTCAATTAGGTTCGTGTTGGTGAGGAGCGTCAGCGGAGGATTTGGACAGGACGAACGTGACGCAGCACTACCTCCAAAAGCTGCATGGCCTAGTTTTCCGTTCATCGGTTTGGCGAGGAAAAGCGGTGAAGGGGGGGGGGGGTGACGGGGAGTGACGGCGTTGAGGCGACGGCGATCGCACGGTGGAGCGGCTGTCAGGGGCATCAGAAGTAGGGTACAGACAGCGAGGTGAATAATGGCGAGCGTTGGCGTATCGGTGAGGAGCAGGGAATGAGCTCCAGTACGGCGGTATCCAGGTGGTGCAGCAGTGGTGGGATACGTGACCCATGTGGTGGCAGCGGAAGCAGATCGGTTTGTCATCTGGGGTTCGCCATTCAGCAGGATTGCGTGGTCTGGGAGTGAAATACTGGTCATTACAGGTTCCAGACATGGGAATGGGGGCCAAATCAGGTCGGGAGACAGAGCAGGCGGTAGGGATGCCAAGATTTGCAATTTCTTGCCGCCCAACTGCTTGAATAATGGAAATAGTGGGGGTCGCTTGATCAAACATACCGTCAAGGGGTTGTGGATGCAGGGGGGCCGGATTCGCTGCTTCAATCTCATGGCAAATGATACTTGTGATGTTCTCTTGAAATGGTCGTGTGGTGGTAAGAGTGGAGCAAGAGGATGTGGCAGGGGTGTTTGGGAGCCGGGAAAACTGTGGGATGATGTGGTGGCTTTTGGCTACCTCGAACGATGGTGTCTATGGTAGAAATGTCGTTATAGACGAGCAAATTTAGGATATGGCCCACCTTGTCAACCTCGGTCATGTGTTCGTCGACTTTCCAGCAAATCGTGAGCACTTCCTGTATGTAGGAGACATGATTCGGTCAACAACTGGACACGGGTGGCAAGCTCTTTTCACGCAGCCTGTTGGCGACTTGACGGGTTGCCAAATAGGTCGCGAAGCCGCTCTTTGAAAATGTCCCAGCTAGAGAGCTCGATCTCATGGGTGCGAAACCAGACATGTGGTTCTCCGGTCAGTTAAAAGGTCACATTGGCAAGCACGATGGTAGGGTCCCAGTGGTAGCTTTGGCTAACATGCTCATACATGCTGAGCCAGTCGTTGACGTCAATGTCATTTTGGGTGGAGAATGTCTCAGAATCACAGAGACTAGGAACCGTGTCACGTGGTAGTGACGTTAAAGAACACAGTAGCAATACTGTAAAAGACAAAACTAGCTTTTATTGGGCGAACCTGTGCACACAAATCAGGCTACACTTAAAGCACAACTAGAGCGGCGAACACAGTCGGCGATAGTCGGAAATCTGATCAACGGGTCAAGCGTGTCAGCTTTTATACATCAATTGTCAAATGTTCCAGACTAATCGCCGGGACCCGCACGCCTTCCACAATGTTCTGCATTATTCGCGTCGCACACACATGCAATTAGATTACACAAGGTTCGGTCACAGACAGTGGATGGAGCCATCGATAACATTCCAGAAACTTCCGACGCATGCAAGCGCGGCCTGCGCTGTGCGATAACATTTTTTAGGCTGTGAAACGTGTCGCCCAATGAAGACAAGTACACGTGTCAATACCCCCCTCTTAAAAAAAGCATTGACCTGATGCTGCAAACAAATGAAAGTAAATGAAAGTTTTCGTTGCACTCATAGCAACGAAAACAACAAAATGAAGGAAGTTCGTCAGCTTCCGTAAAAGGGTTTAAGACGCACCACGTGGATCACTTCAGATTGTGCGCGGCGCCGATGTGAATACGAAATGCCGTCTGGCATGACCTCATTGTCCAGTGCACCGATACGTCGGATGACCTTGTAGGGTCCGAAATAGCGTCGCAGTAGTTTCTCACTGAGTCCTCGTCGGCGTATCGGGGTCCATACCCAAACACGGTCGCCTAGCTGGTACTCGACGAAGTGTCGTCGGAGGTTGTAGAGTCGGTGGTCGGTCCTCTGCTGGTTCTTTATCCGCAGGCGGGCGAGCTGTCGGGCTTCTTTGGCACGCTGGAGATAGGTAGCGACGTCAAGATTCTCCTCGTCAGTGACGTGCAGCAGCATGGCATCGAGCGTCATCGAGTTCCTGCCGTAAACCAGCTTGAACAGCATGATCTGTGTTGTTTCTTGCACCGCTGTATTGTAAGCAAATGTTATGTACAGCAGGACGGCATCCCAGGTCTTGTGTTCAACATCGACGTACATTGCTAGCATGTCGGCGAGGGTCTTATTCAGCCGCTCCGTAAGACCATTAGTCTGTGGGTGGTAGGTCCCCCTGTGCTTTGTCTGACTGTATTGCAGAATGGCCTGGGTGAGCTCCGCTGTAAAGGCCGTTCCTCTGTCGGTGATGAGGACTTCTGGGGCGCCATGTCGCAGCAGGATGCTTTCAACAAAGAATTTTGCCACTTTGGCTGCGCTACCTTCCGGCAGTGCTTTAGTTTCAGCGAAGTGGGTGGGGTAGGTTGTCACCACGACGATCCACTTATTTCTGGTTGTTGACATCGGAAAGGGTCCCAGCAAGTCCATCCCGATCTGCTGGATCTGCTGAATGGCTGGCAAGGAGGCTCGATTGGCTGTAGTAATGCGGCTGGCCTTGTGGGTGGTGTCTTGTGTCGCTGACAGTCTCGGCATGTTCTGACATAACGGGCGATGTCGGCGGTCTGGTGCGGCCAATAATACCTTTCCTGTATCCTCGATAGTGTCCGGGAAAATCGAGGTGTCCAGCGGTCGGACCGTCATGTAGGGCGTGCAATATTTCTGGACGCTTTAACCGTTGACCAGATTTCCGAAGATCGCCGACTGTGTTCGGCACTCTTGTTGTGCTTTAAGTGTAGCCTGATTTGTGGGCACAGGTTCGCTCAATAAAAGCTTGTTTTGTCCTTCACAGTATTGCTACTGTGTTCTTTAACGTCACTACCACGTGACACCTGCGAGAGGTACGGGGATCGTTTCCTCACGTCCACCAGATGTCACGTAGTAGTGACGTTAAAGAACACAGTAGCAATACTGTTAAAGACAAAACTAGCTTTTATTGGGCGAACCTGTGCCCACAAATCAGACTACACTTAAAGCACAACGAGAGCGGCGAACACAGTTGGTGATCGTCGGAAATCTGATCAACAGGTCAAGCGTGTCGAGTTTTATACATCAATCGTTGAATGTTCCAGACTAATCGCTGGGACCCACGCGCCTTCCACAAAGTTTTACATAATTCGCGTCGCGCACACATGCAATCAGATTACACAAGGTTCGGTCACAGACAGTGGATGGAACCCTTGATAACATTCCAGAAACTTCCGACACGTGCAAGCGCGTCCTGTGCTGTGCGATAACATTTGTTAGGCGGTGAAACGTGTCGCCCGATGAAGACAAGTACATGTGTCAGTACGTTGTGGTTGGCGACGGCGTGGTTCCATTGGAAGCCATAGCTGAGAAGATGACGGTGCGGCCGCTTCGGAGTTCCATAGCGGGGACGGGGAACATTCCACCTCCACCACAATGTTACGCGAAGGACGAGTCAGTAAGACGAGCAACTATTTACAGGTTATATTTCCAACAGCGTTTGCAGCGCTGACCGGTTAGATTCACGGTGCGAGCCCAGTTCATTCTTCCTCCTCTTTTCTCGAGTGATGGCGCCCCAAATCAAAGAGGCGATTCAAGTAAGACGCCATTGGAGGATTGGTGGAAGAAAAGTAGGGAAACGACAAAAGACGGAGACGTACAAAAGCACAGTTCGCAATAAGGGATCAGAAAATGTGGCCGTGGTAGTTCATAGTGTTTTTTTTTTCTTTTTTCATTGTTTAACCTAGGTAGGTTATTAGGCAGTATAGTAGCAAGAGCTTGGTGACGCAACCCACCGCCCCGTTCCAAAGGAGACGCTCATAACATCCATCCATCCATCCATCCATCCATCCATCCATCCATCCATCCATCCATCCATCCATCCATCCACCCACCCACCCACCCACCCATCCATCAATCCACCCATCCATCCATCCACCCATCCATCCGCCCACCCACTCACCTATCAAACAATCAAACACCACACGCGTGTAGCAATAATAATGAACCTTCCTAACTGCCTCAGTTATCATCGATTTAAATGTTTGCTGATGACTGCATTCTCTACCATAAAGTTACTGACTTGTCTCACATTAGTTAACTTAACACAATCTTAATAATGTGTCACAGTCTTGTTATAAATGGTTCATGACATTACATATCGCAAAATGTAAAGTCATGCAAGTGACTCGCCGTTCTTATACCATTCCTGTGCTCACCTATATTCATAACGGTTACCTTTGTCACCTGTCACATGATACAAGTGCCTCAGGGTTCAAATCGCTAACAATCTACCATGGCGCGTTCGTGTTGACTACATTTCTTACAATGCTAACCGTATGCTTGGTTATTTGAATCGGAATTTCCACTCTGCACCATCTTCTCTTAAACTCTCTCTTTATAGGACAGTTGTTAGACTGAAACCGGAATACACCTCTGCTATTTGGGACCCCTGTCAGCTCATCATTCATCATTTATTTTTCCTTAAAGGGACACTAAATGGAAAAATGATTTCTTCTGCATCAGTAAATTACCATTCTACAACACCAAAAACACCACTCTTACAACAATGAGACGTTTGGTAAGCCAGAAAAAGCGCAAGAATGAAATACGGGTGGCGACGTCTACTTAAGTTTCCGCACCTGGGGGCTGTGACGTCTTGGATTTTGATGGCATCTTCTAGGGCCTGCTAATTATATGTGGCGGTACAGATTGACTACATTGTGTTCTAAACGAACCGAATATTTAAACATGGCAAGTTTCGGGAACCTTTATTCAGCCAATGCAGCCCAAATGCGAAAACATACTTTGGAATCCCCGACGTCACGCTGACGTACCGGCGCTTGGGTTTCGGCGCGAAATTCAAATACTGATACTTGGACCTTCATTTTCTCATCTAATAATCAAAGTATTTTTTGAAAGGACTACCTGCAGGGTTCTCAAACGATGCTTCATTAGTCTAAACTGATTTATCGTTTAACTTTAGTGTCCCTTTAAGGACTCCTGTCGGGGTATTACATAAGGGGGAGTTACAGAAGATAAGGATAGAAACAAAGATATGGTTACGATTTCTCACAAGACTCAGCCAGTGGATTCGTATTAAAACAAACAGCAATAACAACAGTAAAAAAAGCCAAGAGGCATACTGAATAGAATGCAAAAGCAAATCAGCAGAACAGTCACAATGTGAGATGGCAATCGCAAAAGAATGAAGGCACAGTACGGTCATTATAAGGTTAGGGTTTAAGGTGATCAGTAAGCAGCTGCTTGAAGATAATGGAGTTGCGCTCATTGACAACTCCATCTGGTAAATTGTTCCACTTTATAATGGCGCTAGGCAAAAACGATTGATTAAAGGAAAACGTTGAACCATGGAAGCGCTGGATGCTGCAAGAGTTAAAAAGGCGAGAAGATGTACGGGTTGGTGGGATTAGAAGCCTTCCGTGCAGTTCGGGGAAGTTATGATAAAGTCGCTGGAAAATGCACAGTTTTGCAATTTTCCGACGCAACACCAATGGTTCGAGTCCTAGAGATGATTTAATCGCACTGACACTTTCTTCACGGCAGTACCTGGAAGTGATGAATCTAGCGGCGCGATTTTGTATTGATTCTAATATATTAATTAAGTAAGCTTGGTGCGGGCTCCAAATAGCTGAGGTGTATTCAAGTTTACTTCGAATAAAAGCTTCATAAGCTAGTTCTTCAAGTTTCATAAACTCACCCTTATTAATACACTTGAATGTATTCAGAATAGAGCCACTTTTTCATTCTTTCCAATTACTCATCTCATGCCAGTATCACGTCGTTGAACATCAGCTTAAACCTTCCAGATCTTTCAGTACGTTATAAATGTTCCCGTCTTTGCCTCTTCCATAAAGTTTACTTTTATAACGCTGTTTGAAGGAAGCTATTTTTTGTCCACCCACCTAAACTTCATCCAGGTTGGATCACAAGTATAAAGTAGAAGTTCCTGTCTCCCGTATGAATATGTTAAGTGATTCTTTCACCCCACGACAAGCTCCAACTGGAACCACCTTCCTGCCACCATTGCTCTTATCCCAGACTCTGGCAAATTCAAATCTGCTAGTGCTTTTTCTTGAACCAATTGCATATGTATTTTTTTCCCCTCCCACTGCTCGCTGTAACACCATCTGGCCTTGAGAGTATATAAAATAAATAAATAAATGAAAAAAAAAATAAATACTTTGAAAATGGCTGTCATTCCCCGTGTGCATGGGGTGACCCATAAATTGAAGAAGGCCACCGGCACGGCGGGAGTTTCAATTGTTTTTTCAACATCAGCCAAGCTGAACGCCTTATACAGAACGGTCAACTGAGACGACCGCCCCATAAAATGTTGCGACAAGAAGCATCAGGTGCCGTTTACCAGCTGCATCATTGGAGTTGTTTATGACATACCCTTGAGCTGCTGGCACTCCTACATAGGACAAATGGAATGCTGCCTCAATCGCCTCCGGAAGTATGCCAACAACATAAAACTAAAATATAGCAGCAAACTTGCTCTGCATTGCAGGTTGTGTGAATATATCCCCCATTTTAGTCAGGTCACCGTCATCCACAAGCATGCTCAACAGTGCACGCGTGAAATGATAGGGGCATTTGCCATTATTCAATGTAGTCCTTCATGCATCAGTTCGCCATACATTTAGTTATTAGACAAGGAAATCTTGTATTTGCAAATTTAACACCTTTCCACCCACCTGCAGCCTCAAGTCATTCTTCTCATGTTTATCACGTGGTTTATGTTTCACCCATGCTTCTCTGCCTATATCTTTCATGCTCGCACAATAAACATATCTGTTGGAAGTCAGCACCTGTGTCATGTGCTCCTTTTCTGTGTCCTGTTCTTGCACTGTTTGCTGAAGTATTTGTTTGTTGAGAGCTGGGTTTAGCGGAGGCAAGGAATACACGTTTTGACAGCTTGAGAATGGAGAGTCAACTGGCTTTATTCAAAAGCAAAAGCAAGTTTGCTGAGTGGCAGTGGTGGCAACCCCAGTCGGGTAGCCACTCAGTTCCAAGAAAGAGCAGGGGGCGATGACACCAACGTCAAGGACAACGAAGTTAAGGACGGTGGCTACATGTTCGTACCAACAAGTCCAGCTAGCCACCATTTTGAAACTCCTACATTTGTCACGTGGTCAATCGGGAATGAAGGAAAAAACAATGAATACCATGATAGTCTATCATTTGTGTGACACGATTCGAAGGTATGCAAATTCTTTGTTTGCAAGTGACAGTGATCGCTGGCTGACACACATATCTCCAGTTCTTCTGATATAAAACTCCTCGATGATTTCTCATTATGTTTCATCTTTTTCCTTGATAGAATCTTCGTGTCTCCAAAGATCAATCAATTGGCAGCCATATTCACAACAATGCTCTGCCAGATGCAAATATGTTTCAATTCCTAGTAACTGCTCATGTTCCCTCAGTCTTTTGATCGGGCAACGACCACTTTGGCCAATATTTCTGCCACTCCTTGGCAACTGGTAGACTACCTCAACTTTGCATGGAACATACCAATGCACGTGTTTGACATGACATCTGCCAGTTCCACTTCCTGCAGGTTTTGCAACCTCTTCTCAGACCGAAGTGCAAATCCTCGAAAGCTGTTTAACTGTGCAATTTTCAAGAATGCAACTGTACCGACTTTCCCAGCTGTCCATACTTTGATTCATTGAAGAGTGGCAGATACCCAGTGGCACACACTCAGTGATTTAAGTAGGCATAAAAGAGGTTCATTGAAGAGTGGCACAAACCGTAGATGGTGTTTGTGGAAAGGCATGAGATGATCTCTTTCCTGCATCTTATTAAGGCGAAGGCCTTAAGTGGCTTGTTGCAATGGCTCATACCTGAAAAATGTGGTGTCTAGTCGAGTGGTACAAAAAATAGCAGCTGCAATGCTCATTGCTGATGATATTGGCAATATAAGCAGTGGTTCATTGCTGATATGATGAAACAATGGTATGAGCCATTGCTTATGGGGGAAGTTAAATGGCTCCTACCTGTTTCATAGTAATCACTCTTACTATGCACAGAACAACGTATGTTTAAGTAAACAAGCTCAAAAGCATCCGAACCATCAATAAAGCATTGCATACCCCCATCGGAAGTACGCTACAGCCGAGAATGTTTGCTAAGCAAAAAACGAGGTGTGGTGTGCGAAGCGAGTGCTGCTTTCCCCTGCTGAGAGGATGCATGTTAAGTTGAAGAAAAACGTCGGGGCAAGTCTGACTCTGCTATACGAGCGCATGAAACCACAACTAAGCGTTGAAAACAAGCCGAAAAAGCGGAACGCACAAGCAGCAACGCGACAATGCAAGATGGCAACATAGAGAGGAGGCTGAAGCTTGCAGACAACAGCTTGCCACATGTGTACTTCTCACTACACCTTCTTTTGTCTTGCAAGAAATCTGACCCCTTTGATTGTATAACTTAATGCATTACCAAGTGTTACAGGAGTGCAACATGCTGCTGAACTTTTCTATTTTACTTGTCAGTTGAATGTAGGCGGTCACAAGATCTGGTGTGCAGGATCTGGTGAGAACATCCAGATGCCCGGATGTTCTCATTGCGTGCCACCTGGCTCGAGTGTAAGGAGCATGCGGAGGTGCAGCTTTGCCGTTGTTGGCCTGGCAAGGATGGCTCGCTATAGGCTCACTGAAGAGCAGCACATTCCCATTTAGCCAAGTTGCCATCAAAGAAGTTTATTGAAGAGCAGCACATACCCAGTGGCACATGTTTAGTTACCCAAGTTGGCATGAAAGAAGTTCATGTAGAAGAGGCACATACCCAACGTCACATACCCATGACTTTAAGTTGGTCCAACGATACATTTCGAACCTGGTTCCCTCATCACATCAGCTCGATGCTCTGCTCATTAGAATATGGACAACCTAGACAACCAAGTTAGGGTGAAAATGTTTAAAGACATTGAGGTGCGCCCCAGCGTCTTTGTGCAGGCAGTCATCTGTTGTGCCATTCCCATGCATCTTAAGGAGGAGAGGCTAGTTGGTGTTGGTGCAATTTCTGTTAAATTTATTAGCGTGCACAAGGCTAACGGAAAAAGGTTGGGAGAGGACAGAGTGCTAGAATGGCTTTTAATTCTAGCACTCTGTCCTGTCCCAACTTTTTTCCATTTACCCTGTTCGCACTAGTATATATGTCCTATGCCTCTCTCTTTGCATTTGTGACAGTTGTCCTTGTCTATGGTGCCTTTGCACCTACAGCCAATGCGTACCTTGTGTTGATTCTTTTTCTGAACGATAAGCTGAAGAGTGGTGCCTAGTGCTCACGCATGGTTATACTGTGCTGAGCTGCACTTATTGAAGGCCCAAGCCAACAGAGAGCAAGCAGCACAGCCATGGGGACTTTTCCTAGCAGCGTTTTGCAAGGAGCCATCCCCCCGCAGTAACGTGCTAGCAGTTCCCCATTCTGTATTCTGTATTTTTCGGGACAATTTGGAGTGGGACGAATTAAATTTAAGAGAGAGAGTCATGTGTGTTGGCAGTATTGCCCTAGATCAAAAAAATCGCTTCTCCCGTACGAATCTTCCCACTCCAAATTAATAAAAAGTGGCATAGTTTCTTTGTGCTTGATGAATGCTCTTAACAAAAGTAGCACCCACTCATTACAGGAGAGTTTTGAAGCCCAGAAGGCAATATTAATGTCGGCAAGGTACCCGGTCTCACTTTTGATGGCTGTGTCAGAATCCTTGTTTAGAAAGTTGACAAAAAAGATACCCGTGGAAACCGTGGATGACAATGAATCTTCAAAAAGAAAAAAGGTCGTAGTGATGCCATATCTGTATGGCTTGTCTCATAATCTTAAGAGGGTGGCCACTAGGAATGGCATCACACTAGTGTTTTCGGCGCCAAGCAAACTAGTTGGGTTGTGCAAAAGCATCACAGGAGAGATGAAAGATGCGACTAGTGGCTGTGGAAAAAAGCACACCACTTTTTTCACAAGAAGTGTGTATCTTCGGTCGTGTATCGCATGCTTCTCTCATGCAGACTGTCCTATATTGGCCAGACAGGTCGTTGCATTAATGACTGCATGCGTGAGTATCGCTATTTGCTACTAAAGGTACAGGAGAGAACTTGCTGTTGCATTGCAAAAAACACGATTGCCGACCAGTTTTTGATAGCGTATCGATAGTGGGGAGAGAGCGCAGTAAACTGGAAAGAGAAATAAGCGAAGCGTTCCACATGAAAAAGTTGGGTGCGCATACATGTGTGAGTGAACTTTCGTTTCATATCAATGATAAAGAACTTCAATTTTTAAATTTATTGTGTTAATCCAAGTGTTGTTGCCTTTGTCAGGAAGGGGTGTGGCGGCTTTTGTTTTCTGTGTATATCTTTTGTTGATATTTGACTTTATAAACCTTGTTTATTGTTCTTGGGTGTATATGCATGCATGGCGGAGATTTGTGGAATGTATTCACAATAAACTTCAGTTGTAAGTCCAGCATTGTCCTGTCCGTTTCTACTTGTGCTTGCGTCCGTACTTGCTGGAAACCGTTATACAAATGGCCAAGCAAAGGTCATGCCTATCTAGTCACTCATTACACTTTATTCTCACGGTTACGTGAGTGACATCATGACAACTGCTCTAAACAAGGGTCTTTTTCTTTTTGACAGGTTCTCAGGGACAATGTCAAGGCACGCCGGGAAGTGGACCTTCACTGGCGAGCCAGCAACTGCAAGCACATTGTGAACATAGTGGACGTCTATGAAAATGTTTATGGTGGTAACCGATGCCTTCTGGTCGTCATGGAATGGTGAGTATTGCATCCAACCTGTTCCTCCTAGCAATACCGTCAGACATAGAATAGGTGGTGTTGCTGCTAAATAGACCAGTGTAGTTTATTGTTACGAGTATCGTAAAAAGGTTTACTTAGGCCTTGAAGTCCGCTACGGACAGCAAGAAGGGCCACTGCACAGTCGTCATTCTACTTTTCTTTTAGATCTTCACGTCTCTTTTTGCACTTGGATGCAACAGTATAGTGTGGGCATTTCTCATGAACTTCTTCATCATCTGCACATGATTATCATCACATCGGGTTCTTGGTCTTCATCGCTTGTGGGGACTCACCTTGAGATTGATCTGTGCCTGTAGTGTGATCAGTCCTCCACGTCTGTGGGGCGTATTAAAGGTGGTGTTAACTGTTATGTCATGCGTGGTGGAGGTTGCTTCTTGGTCCCCTGTCCTCTGCTCGCCCGCTCTACCTCCTGGAGCTTCGCTTAGGTCGCCGTTTGTGCCAGCTGTCCGCCAACATGCCGCAGGACAAGCCATCTGGCACTTCTACATATACAGTCTTGGCTGTGCCTGCCGCAGCCTCTCCTTCTTGGATCGTTAGTGAACCACAGCGCGATCCCCCTCTGTTTGCTGGCCTTCGTGGTGAAGATGTGGATGATTGGCTCGACAACTGTGACCAGGTGAGGGCTGCTAACCATTAGGATGAGGTGCTGAAGCTCTGCCACATGTCCTTCTATCTCACTGGTGTAGCGAAGACTTGGTTTTTCAACCACGAGATAGACTTCACCGACTGGAGTGCTTTCAAACAGCGGCTTTGACAAGTTCTTGGTACTCTGGCGGTTCATTCCACTCTCGCGAAGAAGACACTCGACACTCACAAGCAACAACTCGGTGAGTCCTATACCTCATATGTAGAGGATGTACTCGCTCTTTGTCGACGAGTCAACAGTTCCATGAAAGAATCAGACAGAGTATGCCATACTCAAAGGCATACTCAAAGGCATCGGAACTATAGCCTTCAATGCACTGGCCATCAAGGACCCGGCTACCGTCGCTGATATTGTATGCTTCGTTTGCTTGCTGCTTATAGCTTGCTTGCTGCTGATTATAGCTTTCATTAATTACGAGAAAGCGTTTGATTCTGTCGAAACCTCAGCAGTCATGGAGGCATTACGGAACCAGGGTGTAGAAGAGCCGTATGTAAAAATACTGAAAGATATCTATAGCGGCTCCACAGCCACCGTAGTCCTCCATAAAGAAAGGCGTCAGGCAGGGTGATACAATCTCTCCAATGCTATTCACAGCGTGTTTACAGGAGGTATTCAGAGACCTGGATTGGGAAGAATTGGGGATAAAAGTTAATGGAGAATACCTTAGTAATTTGCGATTCGCTGATGATATTGCCTTGCTTAGTAACTGAAGGCATCAATCGCAATGCATTCTCACTGACCTGGAGAGGCAAAGCAGAAGGTTGGGTCTAAAAATTAATCTGCAGAAAACTAAAGTAATGTTTAACACTCTCAGAAGAGAACAGCAGTTTACAATAGGTAGCGAAGCAGTGGAAGTGGTAAGGGAATACATCTACTTAGGGCAGGTAGTGATGGCGGATCCGGATCATGAGACGGAAATAATCAGAAGAATAAGAATGGGCTGGGGTGCGTTTGGCAGGCATTCTCAGATCATGAACAGCAGGTTGCCATTATCCCTGAAGCGAAAAGTGTATAAGAGCTGTGTCTTACCAGTACTCACGTACGGGGCAGAAACGTGGAGGCTTAGGAAAAGGATTCTGCTTAAATTGAGGACGACGCAACGAGCTATGGAAAGAAAAATGATAGGTGTAACGTTAAGGGATAAGAAAAGAGCAGATTGGGTGAGGGAACAAACGCGAGTTAATGACATCTTAGTTGAAATCAAGAAAAAGAAATGGGAAAGCATGGGCAGGACATGTAATGAGGAGGGAAGATAACCGATGGTCATTAAGGGTTACAGACTGAATTCCAAGGGAAGGGAAGCGTAGCAGGGGGCGGCAGAAAGTTAGGTGGGCGGATGAGATTAAGAAGTTTGCAGGGACGACATGGCCACAATTAGTACATGGCCGGGGTTGTTGGAGAAGTATGGCAGAGGCCTTTGGGGCCCTGCAGTGGGCATAACCAGGCTGATGATGATGATGATGATGATGATGATGATGATGATGATGATGATGACACTGAGCTACGTCCTTGGCATCGGCGAATTGTTGCAATCATGTCCGATGTTATTGACCATGGTGACATGCTCATACAACCATCTGTACACTGTCTTCAAAGAGGGATAGCTTTTGCATCAGGGCTGGTACAGTTTGACAATGGCTCTGCATTTGTCTGCACTACAAACCGAACATCCGAAAAAATTCTGATTCCAAAGGGCACTTCGTTGGCTTGTGTCACTAAGTCAGAGCCTCTCTCTGTTTCTGTTGAAGCAGCTTCCTCTGCAGCTCCTTCTCTTGGCCGTTCTGCATCTCTCTCTGTTCTCTGTCTCTGCAGCGGCCATCAGTTCCGAGCTGACCACTTTGCAATCACAACAGTTGCTTTGCTGAAAAAGCATGAAGCTTCGTTTGACGTGCATTCTACTTCATTGGGACAGACTTCTATTACCATGAACCGGATAGATACAGATGGCGGGTCCATCATTTGCCGTCAACCATATCGCGTATCCCTAGCCAAGCGGAAAGTCATTGAAGAAGATGTCAACAACATGCTGCAACGAAAGATGATATGCCCCCTACGCTAGTCCTTGGTCATCCCCTGTTGTTCTAGTTTGGAAAAAAGACATCTCTGTGTGGTTTTGCGTGGTTACCGGGCACTCAACAAGATCACGTGCAAGGACGTATACCCTATGCTGTGCATAGATGATGCCTTAGATTTGCTGCAGGATGCTGAGTGCTTCTCGAGTCTCAATCTGCGTTGAGGCACTGGCAGATGCCTATGCATGAGGACGATAAGGAAAAAACAGCGTTTTCCACACCAGATAGGCTATACGAGTTTAGTGTAATGCCTTTCGGCCTCTGCAATGTTCCCGCAACATTCGAATGCATGTGTTAACACCATTTTATGTGACTTGAAGGGGAAGACTTGCTTGTGCTAGCTAGTCGATATTGTTTGCTCATCAACCTTCTCACAACAGTTGCAACGTCTGGACGAAGTTCTCCCATGCCTTACTAACGCTGGCCTACAGCTGAACACGAAAAAGTTCCATTTTGCCAGCAAGACAATTAAGGTCTTGGGGCGTCACGTTGTGAATAAGGATGGCATGAATCCTAATTTCAACAAGGTTTCAGTGCTTCTTCACTTCCCTCGCCCGGAAAGGACCAAACATTTGTGCAGTTTCCTTGGCCTTGCTTCTTACTTTCGCCAATTTATGCAAGACTTTGCCTCAATAGCTGCACCTTTGCACAAAATACTCTGTTGTGGTGTTCCCTTTGAGTGGTCTCCCGAATGCGAATCAGTGTTTACCCATCTGAAAAATGGCCTCACATCTGAATCAGTACTTCGCCATTTTGATGAAACCGCACCCACAGTTCTGCATACGGACGCTAGTGGTCATGGCATCGGTGGTATTCTCCTACAGCAAGAAAAGTCCTTACGTGAGAGGGTTGTCACGTATGCAAGCCGCATACTGACAAATGCCGAGAGGAATTATACCATCACAGAGCAGGAGTCTTTAGCTGTCGTTTAGTCGGTACAGAAGTTTCGACCTTATCTTCACGGCTGCCATTTTATCATCGTTACAGACCACTATGCCTTATGTTGGCTTTCCACACTCAAGAACTTGTCTGGATGGACGCCTTGGTCACTGGATTATCCGTCTGCAAGAATACGACTTCACTGTCAACTACAAGTGTGGTAAGAAGCACCAGGACGTAGGTGCACGTTCTCGCTGCTCGCTTCCTATGGCACCATGCCATGATTCCCCTACTACCTTTTGCGACAAGCTTTCGGACAGTCCTTTCACACCTGGGTTGTGCTTCACCGCTATTGACCAGATTCCTTCTGATGACTAGGATACGTCTCCAACTACCCCGGTCATGTACTAATTGTGGCCATGTTGTCCCTGCAAACTTCTTAATCTCATCCGCCCACCTAACTTTCTGCCGCCCTCTGCTACACTTCCCTTCCCTTGGAATCCATTCCGTAACTCTTAATGACCATCGGTTATCTTCCCTCCTCATTACGTGACCTGCCCATGCCCATTTCTTTTTCTTCATTTCAACTAAGATATCATTAACTCGCGTTTGTTCTCTCACCCAATCTGCTCTTTTCTTATCCCTTAACATTACACCTATCATTCTTCTTTCCATAGCTCGTTGCGTCGTCCTCAATTTGAGTAGAACCCTTTTCGTAAGCCTCCAGGTTTCTGCCCCGTACGTGAGTACTGGTAAGACACAGTAGAACTGATAGTTGGGCGAGTTGGTAATAATTCATAGTAAAATATTTTTGCGCGCACAATTGACAAGGACACAGTGTAGGGGGGACACACAAGCGCTTACTCACAACTATTTTATTTTCGGAAAGATAAAGCTGAGCATGTGCTGAGCATGTCAGTAAAACAGAAACAGATTAAAAAACAGATTAAGAAGGTTCAACCAGTATTTAAAAAAGTGAATTCATTTTCAGTGATTACAACCGATCGTTGGCTTATGCATCTTTCAGCGCACTTTTTTATATGAAATGCTTCTGTGATTTCACGTGTTAGTTTATTTTTATCTGAAAACAAAAAGTCAATGTTAAAAAATGCCGGATCACAGTGGCATAGATTGCAGCGGTTTGACAAGTGCGAATGATTTTCTTTACCAAGAGAATGTTCATGTTCTTTTAGACGGGTGTTTATGCACCGACTGGTTTGCCCTATGTACATGTTGCCACAGGTCAATGGAAGCCGGACACAACACCTATTCTGCAGTTTGTGAATTTTTGATCGTCTTTTGGACCGCAGATACATTTTTTTTTTACCCTATTGTCTAATTTGTTGGAAATAGCTTGGCACAGTTTTTGCACCTTGTTAGGAGCGCTGAAAACCACTTCAACGCCATACCGGCTGGCAACATTCTTTAGGCCATGGGAAAAATAATGTACGTAAGGTACAACTGCAAGGCGTTTTTTGTTGATGCTAAGCCTGTTCCTTGAATGTGTGGGTTGTACACCCTTTACTATTTTTATTACCTTTTCGGCCGCTCTGACTGTAATGTGTTCCGGGAATCCCACCGAAGCTAGTCTTGTTACCTGATTAGCAAAGCTTTCTTTTAGTCGGTGGCAACAAGATTTTACTAACGCTGCCCGAAGGCAAGACACCGCAATCCCGCTTTTTACAATCTTCGAATGTCCTGATTTGTACTGTAATATGGGCTTTTTTGATCTAGGGCTGTAATCTGCAATCTATGCCACTGTGATCCGGCATTTTTTAACACTGACATTTTGTTTTCAGATAAAAATAAACTAACACATGAAATCACAGAAGCATTTCATATAAAAAAGTGCGCTGAAAGATGCATAAGCCAACCATCGGTTGTAATCACTGAAAATGAATTCGCTTTTTTAAATACTGGTTGAACCTTCTTAATCTGTTTTGTAATCTGTTTCTGTTTTACTGACATGCTCAGCACATGCTCAGCGCTGATAGCTGGGGTATATATGTTCTATATCTTTCCGAAAATAAAATAGTTGTGAATAAGCGCTCGTGTGTCCCCCCTTCACTGTGTCCTTGTCAATTATGCGCGCAAAAATATTTTACTATGGTAAGACACAACGAGAGGGGGGGGGGGGTTATAAAATTTTCTCTTGAGGGATAATGGCAACCTCCTGTTCATGATATGAGAATGCCTGCCAAACGCACCCCAGCCCATTCTTATTCTTCTGATTATTTCAGTCTCATGATCCGGATCTGCAGTCACTACCCGTCCTAGGTAGATGTATTCCCTTACCACTTCCAGTGCCTTGCTACCTATCGTAAACTGCTGTTCTCTTCCGAGACTGTTAAACATTACTTAAGTTTTCTGCAGATTAATTTTTAGACCCACCCTTCGGCTTTGCCTCTCCAGGTCAGTAAGCATGCATTGCAGTTGGTCCCCTGAGTTACTAAGCAAGGCAATATCATCAGCGAATCGCAAGTTACTAAGGTATTCTCCATTAACTCTTATCCCCAATTCTTCCCAAATCAGGTCTCTGAATACCTCCTGTAAACACGCTGTGAATAGCATTGGAGAGATTGTATCTCCCTGCCTGACGCCTTTCTTTATAGGGATTTTGTTGCTTTCTTTGTGGAGGACTACGGTAGCTGTGGAGCCGCTATAGATATCTTTCAGTATTTTTACATATGTCTCGTTTACACCCTGATTCTGCAATGCCTCCATGACTGTTGAGGTTTCGACTGAATCAAATGCTTTGAATGGCAGAAAGCTGAGCTAGTTGGTAAGGATTCATTATGCAAAATAGAAGTGAGGCGTGCAGACAGGACATAAGAGTAGAGAAGTGGACAACACGAACGCCGACTATCAACTGAAGGAAGCACTGCGGCAAAAAAAGAAAGAAGACACAGAACTCATCTGCGCATGCTCAGGAATGGTAACACCACGTGTCAATCGGGTACACGTGCCGGTCTACGTGAGAGATAACTGTTAAGGCACTTTATCTCTTCCTTATATAAAGTAATTGAAGGCTGACTCACGCACGCACTTCCGCCATTATAGATATGCCATGCCTCTACCATAAGACGCGTATCTTCATTCTTATGCCTGTACAGTAAAGCACAATAAGAACAACAGTTTTACTGACTGTCGTATGGGTGTGGTGTATAAAATTCCCCTTAGCTGTGGCCAGTTCTATGTAGGGCAAACGGGACGGTGTATCAATCAGAGGCTAATGGAACATAAAAGGTCGTTAACCGGTGGATCGCCTTCTAATCTTTCACTACATTGCCGAGATTGTAACTGCACGCCAGAGTTAGATGAATGCGCGATATTGTACAGGCACAAGAATGAAGATACGCGTCTTATGGTAGAGTCATGGCATATCTATAATGGTGGAAGTGCGTGCGTGAGTTAGCCTTCGATTACTTAATATAACGAAGAGATAAAGTGCCTTAACAGTTATCTCTCACGTAGACCGGCACGTGTACCCGATTGACACGTGGTGTTACCATTCCTGAGCATGTGCAGATGAGTTTTGTGTCTTCTTTCTTTTTTTGCCTCAGTGCTCCCTTCAGTTGATAGTCGGCGTTCGTGTTGTCCGCTTCTCTACTCATGTGTCCTGTCTGCACGCCTCACTTCTATTTTGCATAATCAAATGCTTTCTCGTAATCAATGAAAGCTATATATAAAGGTTGGTTATATTCCGCACATTTTTCTATCACCTGATTGATAGTGTGAATATGGTCTATTGCTGAGTAGCCTTTACGGAATCCTGCCTGGTCCTTTGGTTGATGGAAGTCTAAGGTGTTCCTGATTCTATTTGCAATTACCTTAGTAAATACTTTGTAGGCAACGGACAGTAAGCTGATCGATCTATAATTTTTCAAGTCTTTGGCGTCCCCTTTCTTATGGATTAGGATTATGTTAGTGTTTTTCCAAGATTCCGGTACGCTTGAAGTCATGAGGCATTGCATATACAGGGTGACCAGTTTCTCTAGAACAATCTGCCCACCATCCTTCAACAAATCTGCTGTTACCTGATCCTCCCCAGCTGTCTTCCCCCTTTGCATAGCTCCCAAGGCTTTCTTTACTTCTTCCGGCGTTACCTGTGGGATTTCGAATTCCTCTAGACTATTCTCTCTTCCATTATCGTCGTGGGTGCCACTGGTACTGTATAAATCTCTATAGTCCTCCTGAGCCACTTGAACTATCTCATCCATATTAGTATTGATATTGCTGGCTTTGTCTCTTAATGCATACATCTGATTCTTGCCAATTCCTAGTTTCTTCTTCACTGCTTTTAGGCTTCCTCCGTTCCTGAGAGCATGTTCAGTTTTATCCATATTATACTTCCTTATGTCAGCTGTCTTACGCTTGTTGATTAACTTCGAAAATTCTGCCAGTTCTATTCTAGCTGTAGGGTTAGAGGCTTTCATACATTGGCATTTCTTTATCAGATCTTTCGTCTCCTGCGGTAGCTTACTGGTATCCTGTCTAACAGAGTTACCACCGACTTCTATTGCACACTCCTTAATGATGTCCACAAGATTGTCATTCATTGCTTTAACACTATGGTCATCTCCCTGAGTTAAAGCCGAATACCTGTTCTATAGCTTGATCTGGAATTCCTCTATTTTCCCTCGTACCGCTGACTTATTTATCAGCTTCTTATGTAGCAGTTTCTTCTGCTCCCTCCTGAGGTCTAGGCTAATTCGAGTTCTTACCATCCTATGGACACTGCAGCACACCTTGCTGAGCACGTCCACATCTTGTATGGTGCCAGGGTTAGCGCAGAGTATGAGGTATATTTTATTTCTAGTCTCGTCGTTCTGGCTCCTTCATGTCCACTTTTGGCTATCCCGGTTGCGGAAGAAGGTATTCATTATCCGCATATTATTCTGTTCCGCAAACTCTACTAATTACATGTACATTCAGCCAGACCATATCTGGGATGCAATATTACCATTCGTGACTTTTGCATATAATACCGCTGTACAATGCGCAACTGGTTACATATATATATATATATATATATATATATATATATATATACATATATATATATATATATATATATATATATATATATACATATATATATATATATATATATATATATATATATATATATATATATATAATATCAATCACGTCTATCATTGTTGCCAGCTCGCCCGTATCAACACTGCAGCAAGGCAACATGATCGCAAGAACCTCTATGACGCAACTCATCGCACAGTGTTCTTCCACCTTGGCAATAAAGTGCTCCTCCGCACACCAGTTTGCACTCCTGGCTTGTGTGACAGTTTTTAAAAAACTTTTTGTGCGCACACAAACAGGGATGAAGAAAAGGAGCAACACAAGGACGAGCACTTATGTTTGCGACACAAAAAGTTTTTTAAAAGATAATCTGTTCCAACTAGGCCGACTCGCAGTTATGCTTTGTGCGACAAGTTTAAGTTTTGGTTCATAGGCCCATAAAGTCTTGGAGTAGACTTCTCCTGTTAATTATTGCGTTCAACCTGTTGTTGTTCTAATTGACCGCTGCTGTCGTGCTGCCGAGATTGTCCACGTCTCCTGTATGAAGCCTTTCATAAGGTCATCCCTTTAAGTTGTAGCCAGGCTGGCCACTTGCATGCAAGAGAAATGAGTGTGGACATTTCTTATGCACTTTTTCATCGTCTGCACATGATTATCATCACATTGGGTTCTTTGTCTTATTTATTTATGTATTTCAACCTACTGCAGCCCTGAAGGGCTATCGCAGGAGTGGGGAAATACAATACATGGAAAAGCATAAGAAGAGCACTGAACATCAATGATTAGTAATATACATTAGAAATTCATTGAGTGGTAAAGATCTTGCATAACAAGGCAGAGCATTCTACAATTCTACAGAAAGGACAAAAAAACTATTTAAACACATCAGTCTGATGATGAAAAGTTGACATATTCAACTCATTGTCATGTCTGGTTTTTGTAGGTTTAGTGGGTGTGATGTATTTGCTAAGTAGGAAAATTATGGGGAGTTAATTAGAGTATAAAGGAGCTTCAAACATTCAATGTGATGACGATAAGAGAGACTGGTAAGTTGAACACTAAGAAAATGGGAACTGGATGAAAAATACCTGTCAAAGCGATGATAAATGAAGCGTACAGCTTTCTTCTGGACAGATTCAATTTTGTTGATGTCAGATCATTTGTGTGGGTTAGCAGTGTGTTCAATGGGGCTGGTCGGTTCATCTTTCGAATAAAAAGTAATTCCATATGACAGGTTCCATACTCTCCAGTATTGTACGAAGCAGTGTTTTTGTAAGTGAGGAGTCATGTGCTAAGTGGGGCTGACCGTAAGGTGCGTTGCAAGTAGCCTAACCTTTTAAGTGCACGGTTGGACATGGAGTTTGATGCGATGCGACCAAGAAAAATCCTGAGTGAATAGAAGACATATATATTTATACTGTGAAACATCTCCTAGAGGGCACCCATTATACGAATAGGTAAATGGAGAAGGGAAAGAATGTTTGGTCAATGACACATATGCACTTTTTCGGAAGTTGATTTGCATCTGCCAAGTCTCACACGATGATTGAAATGATGCAAATGAATCATTAAGGATAATGTGATCTTGAGGAGTTTCAGTTGTGTGACACAAAACACAATCATTGCGTACATGTGGATTTTAACAGGAATATTACTTGGTAGATCGTTTATGAAAATGAAAAACATAGGCGGAACTAATATTGAACCTTGAGGCACGCCAGACGTTACACTGCAGGTGGACGTAATAGTTCTGCGGAAACCCACAAGGTGGAGAGAAGTAATTAATAAAGGGAAAATCAGACATCCACCCGTTCGTAGCAAATGCTACAAAGGAAACCCATACCGGTTCCTCGAAAGAAAAGCCTCGCAGTTGAAGAAAAATTCATCCTGGTCCGGGACTCGAACCTGGGACCACCGCCTTTCCGGGGCAGCCGCTCTACCATCGGCCGCTCTACCATACAGGATATTAAGGGAGGACGTGGCGTTAAGGGAGGATGTGGCTTTGAAAATCAACTTCCTTATTTCTTCATGGATTTTGATGACAATTGGCACAAATGTTTAGAATGTCTCCCTGATGCTTCCATAAAAGTTTCAGAGCGATATCTTTAGAACATTTTATTCAATTTTACTGAGCAGAATTTTTCTCCCTCTTACTTTCTGGAGAGCCTGGGGAACTTAAACAGGATAAAAGGCTTGTAAAGTATCAGACTGCATAGCTAAATGCGTGCTGAATGTCGTGACATTCTTGCATTTTTTTTGCAGCACAAATTTTATGCCATATTTTATCTTACCTTCACATCAAGCACACTTTCAGTGTAGACGAATAGCCATATCGTAAACTTACAAAGGGTCAAGATAAGAAAGCGAGAATGTCACGACCTGCACTGCAGCCCAAGGAACGTGACAAAAAAAAGACAAGCGGAGTCAAAATATGTTAAACGGTTACAAAGAAATAAGGTCCAGAAATTGAGCAGAAAGGCAGAAAAACAGTTCTGAGAAAATGGAAAAAGTTTCACCTTCTCTTCAGTTCTCTAGAAGGCACCGAATTTGTAGTCTTTGGGGTGTTTTGTGATGTGGAGCTTTTTGTACATGTGGCCTCTGGTCTGGTGTGCTCCCCCCCTCCCCCCTTTTCTTTTTATAGGGCATTCTTTGCTGCTGCTGCTCTACAAAGAGCATGGTGCCTGGGTTTCAAACCAAGTGACGTGCAGAACTCTGTGTGGGCATGAATATTGTTCCAGTGTACATTCAGGCAGCCTGTACCCGCAGGCTGCCCGATTGATAGCAATCTCGAGTACAACCAGTGAGGCTTTTTGGTAGAATTGACCACGTTACTGAATGAAGGCTCTGAGTGTCAGCAGCCTCCCAAGTCATCTTTACTTGACAGTGGCTGTAGAACTTAGGATCAGAGAGCCAGTGATAGATATGCAGCTGCTAGGTGCTTTCTAGAATTGTACTTTTGTATGGTGCCTCGATCACTTCTGCAGCCAGGTGTCTGTGCCAGCCCAAGGGGCCTAGTGAACAGAGCTCATGATGAGGTTCTCTTTTGAAGGGGTGGTATGACAGATATTGCTACGAGCTATTGTGACAGAGGGAACGCGCAATATGCTTGGTTGCGGGTCTGAGATGACGACGAGTGATGTGCTTAGTAGCGCAGTTCGAGGTGCTGACACGCGAAGTACCTAGCCGTGCAGTCCGAGGTGCCGATGCGCGAAATGCCTAGTCGCGGGCTCGAGGAGTCGACACTCGACGCGCTTATTCGCACAGTCGGAGGCGCCGATGCACAAAATGCTTAGGTGAGGGTCCAAGAAGTCCGCGCGCGATGTGCATGATCGCCGAGTCGGAGACTCCCTATGCCACCCTATGTGTGAAATGTTTAGCCGCGTGTCCGAGAATAGACAACTTGCGGGAAAATGAGCGCCGTCACCAAAAGCTGCAGCGCTTTGGGTGCGAGCTTTGGGTGTGTGGAAAACTCGAACTGTTGAGCCAACGCCTCCTTTATTTTATTTTAATAAAGGAGGCGTTGGTTGAGCGTAGCAGTGCCATTTGCTTTATGGACACGCTTTCCTCGTGTAGGCTTGCAAAATGATTGAAGAAGACCCAGTATCGTTCGCATTTTCAGTGAACGGATGGACCACAGACCTGTCGTAATGTACAATAAGTAGCGAGTGTTTGGCGTTACTTAAACTCAGTTACGCACTCTGTGCGTCAAGCTCATCGTGGATGGGCCCTTAAAGAAGAAGGGTATGTGATGAGCGCAATGTTGAACATCAACACGGCTGACGCTGAGCTTGGCCGCTGAGCTGCGCTATGTGCTTTGTCACGAATTCCGAAACACCGAGTGCTGAAAGGCTTAGCCGCATGTCCGAGGCACAACCTTCTGTATACGCTCCCGACACTGCCCAGGCGGCGCGTTTGTCTAAGAGTACCTTTGTCTAAGAGTGCACAACTGCCGAGGCACCGGCACGACCTTGAGCCGCTCCGGCCGCCAAGACTCGGGTGACCGTATTCGGCAACCTGGACCCAAGCAGAGTCACACAGCGTGAAGTGCTCAGCGACTCACGCAAGCCAGAACATCTGCAACCACCACGCAGTACGCTTCGTACAGCAAAATAAATAGCTCTAAAGGATATGGACAATTTGCAAAAATATGTAAGTCGGCTGCCCGGCAAGACTCTTTCTCGACCAAAAACTTCAGTCTACTGGCTACAATAATTTCTAGTGCAATCCCCCAGGAAGGAAGCGCAAGCACAAAACCACGGCCGGCCAGGAAATCTGTACAGTCGGAGAGCAGGCAGCCCTGCACGGCCGTTACAGTCTTTGACGCAGCAGTACCGCTGTACCCACGCTATTTTTTCCTGGGCTGTTTTCGATGTCTTGCACATTTGCCATCGTAAAACAGGGGTATGAGAACGTTTGCTCGCAGGACGGTGGCGCACGTGGTTCAGAAGTTTTGAATCACACGCAGCAATAACAACAATATGTGCGCCAGATAGATTCTACGCCGTCGACTGAAGTTGCATCAGTACCAGAGTTGCGCTTTCGACGCTACAGGTGGCGCGGCCGTCGCCGGGAATCTAGCGCGAAGAGCGAGCGGTCAAGAGCGGTCCTGTGCACGAGGCTTCAGCGACTTCGTTCGTAGCTAAGTACTCTTTTATCTTTATTAGCTAGTGTTTTGAAGTGTTTTCTTTTGCATGGAGTATGGGTGCAAATTTTGAATTCTTGGTAGGAGTAATAAACGCGTGAGTAAACGTACCGGCTTTGTCTAGGTCTGGCGGCTCCCCCGTTAGGCCTAGGTGGTAGGAGGGACCTATTTGATAGGCTTATTTAATTCTTTCAGCTAGCTCTTCGGATTCTTACATGGAGTAGGGAGTGATAATTCTTTATTTTTGTTTGGGATAGTGGTCGAGGTCGGCTTTGCGTGAGTGATTTGGCGAACTTGCTCGTTGGGCCTAGGGACGTAGGCCTAGCGATGAAATCGAAGAATGTGAAGGCCGCGGGGGACGGGGAGTAAGTGCAGTGCGACGAGTGCCTGCGATAGTGCTTCCTCGACGAGACTGAATTCCAGAATTTAGCAGACGCGGAGGGGTCTAGTTTCACGTGCAGGTCGTGCGAGGGCATCAGGGAAGCCGTCCAAAAACTGGAAGGGAATTGGGCGGCTAAGTTCGAAGAGCTTAAGGCAAACCTGAGGGAGGAGCAGGAGAAGCGGGTAGCACTGCAGGCGAAAGTTGAAAATTTCGTCCAGGTGGAGGCGGCCCAGGCCGCGCAGTTAGTAAGGACTGTGGCCGAGCTTGAGGAAGAGAAAGAAAGGAGCGCCAAACTGAAAAAACGGCTCGACGCACTTGAGACGCGGGCAACGGAGAATGTCGGGTCAGGACACCAAAGCGGTGGCAAAGACTCGGAAAGTAGGGTAGACCCTACAGGCGAAGTGGGAGGCAGGGAGCCAAAGCAAGCGGTCGCAAGCTCGCTGCCGGTGAATCGGCGTAGCTATAGTGAAGCAGCGCAACACGCCCCGAGTGAGACGACGCTGCAGCCACAGGAAGCTGGAAAGAGCGGCACCTACCTTGAGGCCACGCGGAAAAAGCAGGAGCCCAGGGGACAATGCCCTTTGTCGAGTCAGAATCACGCGGAAAAGGACACAGGGAAGCAGGGAGAGGTAGAAGAGAGTGAAGGGGTGATTATCGCTGGCGACTCAAACATGGCTGGGTGCTCAAAAGCAATTGTGGAGAGGGTGAAAGGCGACAAAAGAGTGGCGGTAGGCACATTTCCAGGGTGCACACTGAGTTCTGTCATGGAGCGAGCAAAAGAAAAGATCACAGAAAATGCCCACGTGCGCAACCTTGTCGTAGTAGCAGGTGGGTTAAATGACGTCCTGAACAGGAAAGGGCCAGGACTAGCCCAGCGCTTGGCGAAGGGGGTGGACAACTTGCGCGAGCTGTCCCCTCAAGTGCAGATCGTGGTATGCACGGTGCCGGAGGTGCCTGTGCGTGACAGTCACGTACAAAGATTACAAAGGCAGCGCCGAATAAAACAACACACGAAGAAGGGGGACACGAGACAGCACGTAGGCGCACTAACAACTGAGTGTTTTATTTCTTGACATAGTAATGTATAGCTGCTGTCAAGGAACAAAACAACAAGAAAAAAACAGGGCAGTCATCTGCATCGCACAACGAAGCCAAGATACAGAATAATTCTAAGTGTCGCTCTCAAGATACGCCAGTTCCTTTGTCGAAAGAGAAACTGAGGCTTCGCTGATACAATCAACACCACGCTTTTTTATCTCAAGCGCTTCCAATATCTCCCTTGTCAGTTGACGATCAGCTCTGTACAGAACACTGGTTTTATCAAAATCTGGGATGCACTTGTGGGCCTTACAATGTGCACTTATATGACCGGAGAGCTGGTTTTCCATCTTATATCTATGCTCATGTAATCTGTCATTCAGACATCTGCCCGTTTGGTCTACATATGATGAACCGCAATCGACAAATCTAAAGATCTGCATAACATTTGTCCCCGATATGCACTGCTGTAACAGGTTGTCTTTTGAAGCTAAAAAGGAACCTACTGCTATGCCAGAGGCATTCTGGAAAGCAATTGCTCCAAATTTATCGATGCATGCCTTTTTGGAACTGCTGTCCGTTTACCTGATGTCCACGCACATAAAATGGAACGACGACGTCTTTCTACAGAAAGAGGGTGTCTGTATAGGTTCGTGTATAGCCCCTGTTTTAAGCGACATCTTTTTAGCTTCAAAAGACAACCTGTTACAGCAGTGCATATCGGGGACAAATGTTATGCAGATCTTTAGATTTGTCGATGATTTTTTAGTGTTCTTAGATTGTGACAGTCCAGAATTGGAGACTCAGTCATCATTAATATTGACAAAGTTTAAAACAGCCTTGCATCATCTAACCCTGACCCATGAGCTTCCGGCTGATAACTGTTTAAGATTTTTAGATTTAGAGTTCACTTTTTCATCGTGTCATGTGTGCTGGCAGTTCAAGCCAAGGGCTAGCAAACCTATCCTCTCCTACCATTCAGCTCATTCAAAAGTAATAAAACGAGGCATCATTCAATCATGTTTAACAAACGCACTTAACAAGTCATGCGTGCATCAACTGCAAAGCAGTTTTTATTGTCAGGTCAGCCGCCTCAATGGGGCAAGTTATCCTAACCATGTTATCGTATCTGTTGCGGAAAAAATGCTCAAACAGCTCAAGCAACCTAGCGTTGTAAACCAGGGTCGAGCAGGCCCTTCTGAAACCAGGTGTGCCATTATTCCATATGTTCACGGCATATCTCACAATCTCAAGAAAGTAGGTGAACGAGCAGGTGTTCGTGTTATATTTTCCGCTCCGAAACGTCTTGGTTTGATGTGTTCCAAAGTGAACGCAGGAAATCGGGAAAACAAACAGGTGTGCGCAAAAAAACATGGGCAGAAACATGTCGGATGTGTGCAGAAAGTAGTTTATTCTGTTCCCTTGTCATGCGGTTCATCATATGTAGGCCAAACGGGCAGATGTCTGAATGACAGATTACATGAGCATAGATATAAGATGGAAAACCAGCTCTCCGGTCATATAAGTGCACATTGTAAGGCCCACAAGTGCATCCCAGATTTTGATAAAACCAGTGTTCTGTACAGAGCTGATCATCAACTGACAAGGGAGATATTGGAAGCGCTTGAGATAAAAAAGCGTGGTGTTGATTGTATCAGCGAAGCCTCAGTTTCTCTTTCGACAAAGGAACTGGCGTATCTTGAGAGCGACACTTAGAAGTTATTCTGTATCTTGGCTTCGTTGTGCGATGCAGATGACTGCCCTGTTTTTAGAGCGCAGCTCTTTGGCGTCCGTTCCTAGGTTTCGCGTCGTCGTCGTCGTCGGCCTCGTAACCAGCTCCGCCCCCCTTTCATCCCCCCAGCGCTAGCAGCGACTGACTGATACCGCTGGATGCCGCTGACGCCGCTAGAGAGTCAAGATAACATGACTGCATAGAACACCGTCGCCGCCATGCAGAAAGAGGAGGAAAGGGTCCCCCCCCCCCCCCTGTTCTTGTGTGGCGGATAGGGTGCTCTTCAGTTGCCGACGCGCCGGTTATTCGTTGTCCCTGAAACCAACTTCGCAGCTGGGGTTGACTCACTATCGGCGTCAGCGGCATCAGTCAGTCGCTGCTATCTCTTCCCTCCTCCCTTTATCGTGTTGTCCGCTTGCTGCGCGCGCTTCTGCCCCCATCGTTTGCCGCTGGGTGTACATGCCGCCCCCCTCCCCCCTCTTCCTGCGAGTCTCCGGTTGTCAAAGCGCCGGCTCGAACTTAATTCCTTTCTTCGCTCCTCCTCCAATGCAACCCCTGTGCGGTGGCAATCAGAGAGCCAGATCGGTGGCGGCGGATCTGTATATGTGCACCGCCCGAGCCGAAATTGCCGCTGCCGTTCGCCCTGTGCGGTGGCAATCAGAGAGCCAGATCGGTGGCGGCTTGACATAAAGACAAACAGCAATTTCCTAACACTTATGCGGGAGAACATCCCGTTCCTCTCGCTCGTAACGCGTCCCACGGCTGTGACAACCTCGCGAGGCACTTGTATAGATCTCGTCTTTGAGAATCAAGCATTGGTGTACCAAGTCGAACATACATCAGTCTATTTCTCCGACCACAAAGCTTCCTTCATGACTGTCAAGAACTGTTAGTGGAGTCTTTGTTAAAGGAATACGTGTGAAAAATAAAAAAAAAATTCTGTGATAGCGCATACATGTGTTGCTCGATTTCTTTGCCTCAATCTATCGAAAAGGTGAAACAGCTTATTTGCTGCGCTCAAATTTCGCATTAGGAAGTAACGTAATCGTCGGTAATTTTTTCTTGTTGTTTTGTTCCTTGACAGCAGCTATACATTACTATGTCAAGAAATAAAACACTCAGTTGTTAGTGCGCCTACGTGTTGTCTCGTGTCCCCCTTCTTCGTGTGTTGTTTTATTCGGCGCCGCCTTTGTAATCATGCTTAACCAACTAGCCCACGAACACATGCTCATGCACGTACAAAGAGCCGTAATGGCTGCCAATGAGGCAATATGAAAAATGAGCCGAGAGAAGGGCTTCGAGGTTGTCGACGTAAACAGGGAAGTAAGAAGTCGTGGTGGTTTTAAACGAGCTGGGATCCACTTCAATTACAGGCTAGCACGAGAAGTGGGCTGGCGACTTGGGGGTCGCGCTGTTGCTTTTTTAGGGGGCCCGCGGGCGCTCCGGGGGTCAGAGTAAATAGTAATGAAGAAGGTGCCCTAGGGAAAAAAGAAAATCAGAAAAGCATCGCCGTCGATAACAGGAAAAGGAGAAAAGCAAGAACAAGAGCTCGCCATGCAATAGGCTACATAAACATGCAGGGCGGCAGAAGAAAGGAAAAGTGGGCAGAGATTGAGGAGCAGTTACATAGAGAACAAATAGGGGTGTATGCGGTTACAGAAACGCACCTTAGAGACTCAGAAGAGCCGCCAGTTATTGAGAATTATGTATGGGAAGGGTGCAACAGAACTAAGTTGGAAAGAAAGGGAGGGGGAGTCGGAATGCTCATCCATCAGGGAGCCAAATGGAAAAGAGTAAATTCACAATGTCAAGAGCATCTTTGGTTATCAGGTACAATGAGTGGGAAAGAAACTTGGCTGGGAGTTACGTATTTGTGGACCGGAAAAAATTGCACAGAGAAGAATAAAGAGTTAGTGGAATGCCTAAGCGCTGATGTTAAGGGTTTCGGGAATGGTGCTGAGATTGTCCTATTAGGTGACATGAATGCCCACATACAGGATTTAGATGGCTATACCGACAATAACGGGAAGTCAGTGCTAGACCTTTGCGAGCAACATAACCTCGTGATCGTGAATACAGGGCCTAAGTGTGAAGGACAGATCACGTGGGAAGTGGGAAACCGGCAGTCGACCATTGATTACTGTCTGATGACAGAAGGAATTCATGATAAGTTGAGAGAAATGGTCATCAATGAGGAAGGGTTTAGCAGCATAGGGAGTGACCATAAACGCATCATTTTGAAAATGGGATATGTAGTTGGGAAAGAGAGCAAGGAAAGCACAATGGCCAGTCCAAATTTGAACGCTGAACAAATAGCAAATATAGTCACTAGAGTTGAAGAAGAACTTGGCAAGTGGCCAAGTAAGGAGTGGGAATATGGTGAGCTTCTAAGCGTAATAACGTCAGAAATACGGAAAGAGAAACAACATGTTCATTGGAAAAGAAAAAAGAAACCAAAAAGCTGGTGGAACAAGGAGATACGAGAAGCGATCGCCGAATGACAGAAGGCATCTCGAAAGCACAGGCAGGCAAAGAAGGCATAGTTGCCACAGGATGAAGTAACCAGTAAGTGGGAAATATACCGGGAGAAAAAGTCTATGGTTCAAATACTGGTGCAAGCAAAATTAAAAGGTGAAAGTGAACGTTGGTTGTCAGAAATACGTGAGAAAAAGAAGGCCGCACCTAGAATATTTTGGAATCACATAAAGTTATTAGGCAGGAAGTCAACAACAATACAACAACATATCCTAGATGAAGATGAAAACAGACTGGAAGGAGAAGTGGCAATAAATTACATCCGAAACGCAACAGCCGAATCCTTCGAAGGCAATGACGAGGTTGTACTTGATGAAAAAAAGAGCATGAAAGAGACCCAAGTGGAAAAGGAGCTGGTGATGACAAATTTAAACTGGAAGAAAGCGGAAGAGAAAATTCCTAAGCGCACAGCCACAGGACTAGACGAGGTTCCCATTAGGCTGATAAATGAACTGGGACCAAAAAGTAAGGAAGCTCTGGTGAAAGGAGTGGAAAAAACTTTAAAAGATAGACGAATACCAGACAGTTGGCGACAAAATAGAACGAATTTAATCTATAAAGGTAAGGGGGAGAAAGACAGCATTCACTCGTATAGACCGTTGACCATTACATCGGTAATATACAGGCTAGCAATGCAGGCAATTAAATTAAAGCTTCAAGCATGGGCAGAGAATAATGGCATTTTGGGAGAGCTTCAGAATGGCTTTAGAATAGGTAGGCGTTTGGATGATAACTTGTTTGCTCTTACTCAGTGTATCGAAATATCAAAAGCAGAAGGCAGACCGTTGTATGTGGCCTTTTTGGACATTAAAGGAGCATACGACAATGTGGACCGCAACATTTTGTGGGATATTCTGGAAGGGGAAGGCTTAGGTAACGATTGTCTACAGCTTTTGAGAGAGATTTACCTAGAAAATACTGTTTGCGTTGAATGGGAGGGGATGAGGAGCGCGGAGAAAGTTCATATCAACAAGGGACTGAGGCAGGGGTGCCCTTTATCCCCGCTGCTGTTTATGATGTACATGGTGAGGATGGAGAGGGCGCTAGAAGGAAGTAATATCGGGTTTAATCTCTCATACAAACAGGCAGGTACAGTAATAGAGCAGCAACTCCCAGGTTTATTTTATGCGGACGACATTGTGTTGCTCGCTAACAAGCAAAGTGATTTGGAATGTCTGGCTAATATCTGTGAACAGGAAGGCAACAATTTAGATTTGAAATTTAGTGTTAGAAAATCAGGTGTTATGGTATTCAATGAAAACAGTGAACAGACAGTGGAGATACAGGGCCAAGAAATACCTCGGGTAACAGAATATAAATACCTTGGTATATAAATAAACGAAGGCAATGGATATATGGAAACACAGGAAAAAACCATAACAGTCAAGGGGAAGAGAAATGCAGCCACAATGAAGCACAGAGCGCTATGTGGATACAATAGGTACGAGGTCCTCCGAGGTATGTGGAAAGGGGTAATGGTTCCAGGACTTACTTTTGGAAATGCGGTTGTTTGCTTTAAATCAGGGGTACAATCAGGGCTCGACGAGAACCAAAGGTCAGTGGGTCGCCTCGCATTGGGCGCTCACGGGAAGACTACTAATGAAGCTGTGCAGGGTGATATGGGCTGGACTAGTTTTGAAGTGAAGGAAGCTCGCAGTAAAATTGAGTATGAAGAACGGCTGAGGAATATGGAGGAAAGTAAATGGGCTGGGAGAGTGTTCAGGTATCTGTACAGGCGAAACATTGATTCACAGTGGAGGAAAAGAACTAGGAAGCTTACCAGCAAGTATGCGGCCTGTGGGGTGGGCAACACAGCAACAAAGAAGGTCAAGCGGAAAGTCAGAGAGGCTGAATTAATCTCATGGGTGGCGGCAATGGAAAAAAAACCTGCCATGAGTAACTACTTAAGAGGAAAAAACGAAATCAGGAAAGAAACCATTTATGATAACTCAAAGGGAAGCTCATTACTTTTCGAAGCGAGATCGGGATGCCTTAGAACACGCACCTATAAAGCCGGATATAAGAAAGAAGAAGAAGCATGTGCTTGCTGTGGTAAAGCTAGGGAAACGACGGAGCATATTTTATTAGAATGTGAAGACGTCTACCCAGCGGTCGATTTAGGCACCACTGGCCTCCTTGAAGCCCTTGGGTTCAGCGGGAGCAGTGGTAAAGCAAACAGGTCTGCAATAGACATTAGTAAGAGGCGATTGGAGGATTGGTGGAAGAAAAGTAGGGAAACGACAAAAGACGAAGACGTACAAAAACACAGTTCGCAAATAGGGGATCAGAAAATTTGGGCGTGGTAGTTCATAGTGTTTTTCTTTTTTTTTTTTCATTGTTTAACCTAGGTAGGATATCAGGCAGTATAGTAGCAAGAGCTTGGTGGCGCAACCCACCGCCCCGTTCCAAAGGGGACGCTCATAACATCCATCCATCCATCCACAGCAACGCCCGAAACGCGCCGGCCCTGCCTTTAGGAGTACGGCGATGACGGTAAAAATTCGCGGAGGAGCTGCAGTAAACTCGGCATTTCACATTATTGACAGGGTGCGGCTAGAAAAATCCACGTCGATACATGCGATACATTCCCCAGATATTTGGTATCTTCGCTGTGCAGTGCAATGAAATTTATACCACTTTGAAGGCGCGGCCGCGCGGCTGCTAGGATTGAAATAGTGTAATCCCTTAGAGCTTTTTTTTCCCCTCATTGTCTGCTAAAATGTTGGTTAGTGCTGTGGTGCCAATAAGGTCTGGTGCGCACTTTCCGCGCTAGCCGAGGTTTGAGCGCGCCCGCACTTCATTCTCCCGTAGGTTTCGGTAGTCCCGAGCCGGACGCAATGAACGCACTACGTACCGCTTTGCAGGGCCCACGCGTTCCTTTGCTGCATTCGGCACGTTCACTGAAGTGACGTGCCGTTGAGAGCGCGGCAGAACGTGAGTGGTTTTAATTGCAGTGCATGCCACAATCGTAAAAATGTGCTGTTATTGACGTATTTATTTACGCCACTTTACCAAATGATAACGAAAGTCTAGCTTGAAAAATTCCAAGGGCGCTTTATTGTGCCATCACACAGATAGTTACTACACTTTAAGCACTTTTCTGGAGTTGGGCTTTTGAAACGAAAAGCTTCGCTACGTTAGTCGACACCACGGTTCGCGCGAGCCGGCGTATGTCGGAATTGGCTCCGTAAGCGTGTTCGGAGTCGGCGCAGGTGGCCACTGCCGCGCGCTATGCGTCGTCGTTTGACGTTCGCCGCAAGCGCGTTTATCGCGGAGGCCGACTATATAACCGCTTGCCAGAGAACAGGCGTGCGCATTCAACATGGAAGGAGAAGAGAATGACACTACCGATAACGAGAGCTGTGTTTATGGCTGTACAGAAATCGCGAGACAATGTGCCCAAGAACGATGAATAAAGAAGATTAATAATCCTGCATAACTTATGGTATAAATCATTCATAAGCAATTTGCATCACTACACAAGGCACACGAAGGTTCTTACGTTTCCTACCCTAGCTTACCAAAGCATATCCATAAGTGAAACCATACGCATATATAACCATAGGCTAAATCATAAGCTAAACCGTAAGCCATATCCCTAACTTGAACCATAAGCATATCCATAAGTTAAACCGTAAGCATATCCATAGGCTAAATCATAAAGCATAACCATAAGCTAAACCGTAAGAATAATCATAGGCTAAATCATAAAGCATAACTATAAGCTAAACCATAAATAAGCATCACCGAACCTTTTCGCTTCGAGATATCCAGGCTTAACCTTAGCTAAGCCCCAGCCATTTTTTTTTTTTGGTCAGCTTTCAACCATTGCTTTCTAATATCGGTCACGGGGAACTCATGAAACGAAATTCCTCTTGATGCTCGGCCGCTTGACTTTCACAATGGTATGCAGGCAGAAGTAAACCATCGTGCATGAAGAAGCCGCAAACGCGAAAGCCGGCGCCCACGGGGCTGAGAATCACAGTGTCACTGAAATAGAATCTGGTAATCAAGATCTAGCGACACCAACATATCACCAAGCACTCAGATAATCGATTGTTTCGCGCGCGTGCGTTTGCGTCCTTCTGTGCTCTCGCTGAAAATGCTTGCTGCCGTGCGTGCGGCCGGCCACGGAGTTGCGTGTTTCCCACGGGGTTGGGGTAGGTGGGGGCATAGAGTTTCTCACTACATTACCTAGAGGGAAATCTGGCGCTGCTGCACTGTGGTATGCATGGGAATTCGGATTGGCATCGTTCTCGTAGAGGCAGGACACCTTGAAGACGCGCTTGGCAAGTACCGTTCTGTCTGTCACAATAATTTATTTTCTACTAAAACAGCACGTAAAAAGCTGTTTTAGCTTTATTATTGCGCGAAAACATGTTTTGTTTAACTATGAGAACTTGTTATTGTGTGTACGACTACATGTTACGTAAAAAGTATCAGCGGGCCGCTAAAGTCGAGGACAGACGACAAGGTTTGCGCTCGCTTTGAAACAGTTGGTCGTCTGTTCTTGCTTTTCTTCGCTTGGTCATGCATTGTGGGTGAGTGTAATATGGGTGAATAGAAACATTTTATGAAGATTTTACTTTGAGAACGCATTATTTGCATAGCCATATCCACGTTTTAGACGAAGCCTCTTACAACACCAGCCAACACGAGCCTCGCAGACATAGAGTTTCCTACAAAAACTCTATGCTCGCAGACACATATACCGTCATTCCCATGACGGCACGGTGGCGCCAGATTACCCTCTAGGTGTTATAGTGAGAAACTCTATGGGTGGGGGTGAGCACTAGCGCCACTGTTCGCGGCGGCGGTTTGGAAAACTAAAGAAAGCCACACAAGCAAAAGCAAATCAGCGGCGCTGGCGCAGCGCCGCACGCGCAGGTCGTGGTCCGAGGATTCCCTGCGTGAACCTTGGTCGCGAAGTCCGCGTTGCCGATGCTCGGAATGCTTAGCCGCGAGTCTGAAACGTCCGCAAGCGTAGGGATCAGCCACACTACTGCGATGTCCGCATAGCGCCCGTTTTGACACGTCGAGATTACGGCGAGTGGAGACGTCCAGACTCGCCAGGTGCAAAGAGCCCAGCAGACGACGCGAGCGCCGGACCAACGGCGAACCGCGCTGGAGTCACGTGGCGGGCGCGGCCAATCGCAGACTCCGGCACGACCTTCAATCATTTGCTTTTTGTGCGCTTGTTTCTATAGGGAGGAGATCGCTGAAGCGGCAAATTTGAAGACGGAGAAACGCGCTTTCCAAAGAGACCAAGATGGCGGCGCTCGGTCGCGCCGTTTCGGAGATATTGCGGCTTGAAAAATACTGTTCTTTCTTGATTTCCGTGAGATTTTTTGCCACCTTGGCTGATAAAACGATTTTTTTAGAGCACTTCTAAGTGGTTTACAGTGATGATATCTGGGTACTAGATAGAAAAAGGGTTATAGAAACTGAACATTTGATTTTCAAAAAAATCGATTTTTTTTTGGCAATTTTTCGCGATTTGAAAGCCGCGTCCCCCCTTACTAGATAGTGGATCCCAGGTGCCCAAAGTCAGTTGTAACCTCTGTTGTCGACTGAGGAAGGCTCTTACGTTTCATACTACGTGAGCCGTACGCGTGGCCGATGGCAGCACTGTTTACGTCACTGGATTGTGTACTTCCTGCATAAGTATCGCCGACCACCACGTTCCTGTTCTTTCTTTACAGTGATGACCTAATCCAATGACCTAATCCTCGGACTCTACTTTCTTACAGTGCATTCAGCTTTTATCGCCTGTTCTGCTGGTACCCTTTGCCTTGGACTTCCTCTACTCGCGTATATTTGTGCTGAACTGCCTAACAACTTTAGTATGACCGCCTTCGTCTGCCTGCCTCCTAAAGCCTTGACTTTCGTCGATTTGCTATAATCTTTTCCTGTGCCCGATGGTGATTACATCGCTACACCTGTTCCTGATGTCTTTTCGATGCGCAATATCACTGTGCCCCACTCCGTCGTCACTGTCGCCGATAACCGGACATGCCTCCCCGTCGTCAATTTTGGCCTGACAAAGGAAGTTCTACCCCAAGGCATATCGATTTCCACACTGCGTGCTATCGGAGATGACCACGTCACGACTTTTTTAGTAGACGTCTGCTCAGATTCTTCGCCATGTCCACGGGATGCTATTTGCCCTGACGCACCATTTCGTCCTATAATTGCTACGGACCTATTGCCTGAACAAGCAGCAGCTGTGTGTCGCCTTTTGGTTTCCTACCACGACATCCTTGACCTCAACAATCGCCAAATGGGTCAGACTTCAATTGTTCAGCATCGCATAAATACTGGTGATGCCAGTCCTATTCAGCGCCGGCCATATCGAGTTTCTGCTTCAGAGCATAAGGTTATTCAAAATGAAGTGAACAAGATGCTTGCCAAAGGCATTGTTGAACCCTTCGTTGAGCCCTTGGGTGTCGTCCATGGTGCTTGTTAAAAAGAAAGATGGCACATGGTGTTTCTGTATAGGTTATCGTCATCTAAACCGCATTGCCAAGAAATGTCTACCCCTTGCCTCGCATTGACGACACGCTTGATTGTCTCCACGGTGCCAACTACTTTTCATCAATAGACCTTCGGTCTATTTATTGGCAAATTTCTGTGGATGGAAAGGACTAAAAGAAGACTGCATTCGTCACTCCTGATGGTCTATATCAATTCAAAGTTATGCCATTTGGTTTATGCAGTGCCCCAGCAACGTTCGAACGTATCAAGGGTTCAAATGGTCAACATGCCTCTGCTACCTAGACGACCATTCTTGTATTTTCACCTACATTTGAGACACACCTTGAGCGCTTATCAGCTGTTCTTCAAGTCTTCCACGAGGCTGAGCTCCAACTAAATTCATTGAAGTGTCACTTTGGTAGTCGGCAGATTTCGATGCTCGGCCACTTCGTCTGACGCTTCTGGTGTTCAACCAGACCCGGAGAAAATTCGTGCTGTCACATCTTTTCCTGTACCTCAGACATCGCAGCGATTGCGCGACCACTTACTGATCTTTTGAAGAAGGACATGCCATTTACGCGGGGCCCCGCTCATACTGTCGCATTTGCCCACTTCACCAATATTCTCGCAACACCACTTATACTGGCCCGCTTTGACCCGTCCTCTCCTACGTAGGTGCATACTGATGCCAGTGGTCACAGTAACGGTTTCAAAAGATGAAGCACCAGCAGTGAGGGCACACTAGAAAGGAACAAAGACAGGACAAGGTGGTCCTTGCAATGGCTTATTGAAGTCAAAGATGGCTGATTATATAGCCATGGTGGGAGGGGAACGAAAAAAGAGGAACACTGATTATGTGAATGCGCACATGCGAGAACACAAGATATATATGTATGAAGGGAATCGTGACTACTCAAAATCTAAAACTTATCTAAAAAATGTTTTCATCGGTGTAAATATTCAGAGATGGGGTGCTGACACAGGCGTCCCCTCTTTTCTTAATCTGGTTGGCCTCCAACAATTCACGCGCCACAGAATATTTACTTTTAAACATGATTGTTGTATTATGAAGCCTTGCTTCATATACTTGTTTATTCTCATTCCCGCAGACCTTGCAGTTAAGCGGCAAGTTTGAACCATAACCATTTTTCAATGAAAGCTTATGCTCCCGCATGCGTTCATTATTACATCGGCCAGTTTGGCCGATATACTCTTTCCCGCACTTCAGCGGTATGCGGTATACACTCGTTCTCGGCAGTAAAATTAAGATTGTTCCCATCAGTAAAATTAAAAAATCATAAACATACCTAAAAACCTTGAGCACTCAGCCTCTGTCAAATATCTTGAATAGCACTCTCAACAGAGCGCTATCCAGGGTGTTTGACCAAGGTGTTTGACGGAGGCAAAACGCTCAAGGTTTTAAGTTATGTTGAGGATTTTTTAATTTTACTTACGGAACGATTTCCCATGACTTACTTGCATAATGTGCAGGGCATTTTATCTGATTAAACAGCAAGGCAAAGGCTTAGATTTTATTTTTGAACTAGCCAAGGATAACAGCTTGCAGTTTTTAGATCTTCACATAGCCCTTACTGACAAAGGCTCCAGCTGGATGTACCGACCCCGTGCCCGCAAGGAATTGTTGCCGTATGAGTCTACACACTCCAAGACTGTAAAACGTGCGACTGTGACTATGTGCCTCAAATCCGCCCTTGAAAAATCGTGCTGTCACAAGGCACAAGCAAGCCTTGATGAACAAGATTTTGAAGTTGAGGAAGGCTGGCTTTCCTTGTTTGGTTTTAAGCACAGTTTCGGAGGTGTTGTTTGAAAAAGGTGAAAGAAGAAAGAAAAAGAAGCAGTGAAGAAGGTCAAACATTCGAAAAGGTAGCTAAACCAGTGGTGATACTGTATTCTCATAAAGTGGCGCATAATCTCCAACACGTCGTCGTCAAATACAAAATTCCTGTGGTTTTTTTCCGTGCCCTGAAAACTTGCTGCTTTGTGCCACCTGATTGGTCCTGACGACACTAAGAAAGTCGGGTGTTCTATTAAACATACGAACCATTTTGTTACGTGTGAAGAAGGAGTCGTATACCGCATATCGCTGAAGTGTGGGAAAGAGTATATTGGCCAAACTGGCCGATGTAATAATGAACGCCTGCGGGAGCATAAGCTTTCATTGAAAAATGGTTATGGTTCAAACTTGCCGCTTCATTGCAAGGCCTGTGTGAATGAGAATAAACAAATATGTGAAGCAAGGCTTCATAATACAACATTCATGTTTAAAAGTAAAGATTCTGTGGCGCGTGAATTGTTGGAGGCCAACCAGATTAAGAAATGAGGGGACGCCTGTGTCAGCACCCCATCTGTGAATATTTACACCAATCAAAGCATGTTTTTAGATAAGTTTTAGATTTTGATTAATCGTGATTCCCTTCGCATATATACATCATTCAGGACAACATTCATTTGGGCTAGATGGTGCATACTTGAATTACGAAGGAACAGCGCCAACGAAGACGATCACAAGTGGGGAGAACGACACAGGACAGGTCCTGTGTCGTTCTCCCCACTTGTGATCGTCTTCGTTGGCGCTGTTCCTTCGTAATTCAAATACATATATACATCTTCTGTCTTCTCACACATGCGCATTCACAAAGTCAGTGTTCCTCTTTTTTTGTCCCCCTATCCCCATGGCTATATAATCAGCCACCTTTGACTTCAATAAAAAGTTGCAAGTAGCGCCTTGTCCTGTCTTTGTTCCTTCCTAGTGTGCTGTCACTGTTGGTGCTTCATCTTTTGAAAGGTATGCACCAACTAGCTCCACAACGTGCTTTACCACTGCATCGGAGCAGTCTCAGCCCAGCACTAACAGGGCCAAGATCTTGTTATCGCCTGTGCTAGCCGCCTCCTCGCAGCAGCGGAGCGAAGCTGTTTGATTACAGATCGTGAATGCCTGGCTCTCGTCTCGGCGGTTTCCAAAAATTCCGGCCGCACTTGTATGGCATGCACTTCCTGTAATCATGAACCACCACACACTCTGTTGGCTTTCCTCACTCAAGGATCCTACCGGCCAGCTTGGTCGCTGCGCTGTGCGGCTGCAGGAATATTCCTATTTTTTTCTGTTTGGATGATTACATTAAGATGCAGAGTGTTTATCACGCTATCCAGTAGACGAACCACTTGCAGACCCTGACCCTGATACCGACGCTTGCGTTTTCTCTGTTTCTCAGCTGCTAGATGTTGCCGATGAGCAATGCCATTATGCCACCTTGCGCGCCATCATTGATGGCTTGGAATCTTCACCTTCTGATTTGTCCCTTCACCTGTTTGTTCTCTAGGAGGGTGTATTATACCGCCACAATGTTGGTCCTGCCCTACATTCCTGCCCGTCATTCACATCACATCACATCACTTTATTTTCCTTAAAGACCCTTTTTGGGGGTCTTTAAGGAAAGAATTGCATGATTTGGGAGTAAATGACGTGTTCCATGATTTTGCAGGGAATACTTGTTAATGAAATGGGCCGATAATTAAGAGGTGAATCAGTATTACCTGTTTTGTGCACGGGAACGACCTTCCCCACTTTCCAGTCGTCTGGAATGGTTCCTTCGGAGAGTGATTGTGAAAACAATAAACAGAAAATACTGGAACAGGCTGGGTTAGCGTTCTTCAAAATTTTTGGATTGATGTCATCTATGTCGGCGGCAGATGAATTTTTTATTTTATCTATTATGCACGAAATTCCACTAATGCTGAAAGTTATGGCGCCCATGGCTGTAGTAATAATAAGTGGTAGTGTAAAACATGGTGCTTCGGATTCGTCAGTAAAAACAGTTGAAAATGCAGTGTTAAAGATGTCTGCACAGTCGGCATCAGCCATGATTTCACTAGCATTGTTAGTGATGGTGATAGCGCGCGCTTCCTTCGGGTTTATCACCTTCCAGAATTTCTTGGGGTTATCAACTATCACTTTTGGTAGTACTACTTTGTAAAATGAGCGCTTAGCACTTCCAATCTCGGCCAAGTATGCATTCTTAGCTTCAAATTATTATTCCCATGCGTGGGGGTTTTCGTGGTGTTTAGCTGTATGAAATGCGTTTTTTCTTGTTTTCGAGCCTTTTCAGTGTCTTTGTGAACCAGGGTTTCTGATTACTCTTTCGTAAACTGCATGACGGAATGTATTTATTTGTTAGTTTGATAATTTTATGTTTGAAAAGGGTGCAGTTCTCATTTACACTTCTGGAAAAATAGGACGTTTCAAAGACCGACAGAAAGTTCGTTATTTTATAGTTGATTGCTTCGTAGTTTCCCTTATCGTAGAGCCTAAAAGTTTTCTGGGAAGTTTGTTTTAATGCAGGTGAGAAGTTAAAGTTGGCATGGATTACTTTATGGTCGCTGATTTCTCTGAGGCCTGTAATGAAATTAAGACTGTCTGGATGAATGGTCAGTATGAGATCCATTGTGTTCGCTGCTTCCCCTGCGATGCGTGTCGGTTCGGATACAACTTGGGTCAAGTTAAAATTAAGGCAAACGTCAATGAAGTCATTCGGCTCTTCTTGACTAACTTGGTGTTAGGCTGCTGAGCACGAGGTCGCGGGATTGAATCCTGGCCACGGCGGCCGCATTTCGATGGGGGCGAAATGCGAAAACACCCGTGTGCAGATTTAGGTGCACGTTAAAGAACCCCAGCTGGTCAAAATTTCTGGAGTCTCCTACTACGGCGTGCCTCATAATCAGAAAGTGGTTTTTGCACTTAAAACCCCATATATTATTATTATTATTATTCTTGACTAACTATGGGCTGAGGTTGGTTACTCCAGTCGATATTGGGATAATTGAAGTCCCCAAATAGTAGGATGTGTGCTTTAGGGTGCATTGATACTAGTTTATTCAGAACATTATGAAGCTTGTGGGGAAAGTCGGGACTTTTGCGAGGTGGCCTATAACACACGGCGATTAATAACGTCAGAGGTGAGGCGCGGCACATAATCCACAACATTTCTAAGTCTGACGCGACATTAATGGAAGAACAAGACAATTGTTCGCTGACTACAATTAGGACTCCTCCCCCACGAGAATACTTGCGATCAGTGCGAAAAAGATTATAAGTTGGGCAGGTCAAACAGAATTTCTGAGTCAGTGATATCGTTGTTCAGCTACGTTTTGGTTAATATAAGTAGATTGCTGCCTGACGAAGTTACAAGGTTCAATATGATATTGCGTTTCGGCAGGAAGCTGCGAATGTTAGTAAAGATTACTGATAGTGAAACGTTGGCACATGGCGTAGGTGGGGGATAGCGCGATGACCAGCAAGGATGAGTTGATTTAAAGATATTTCTTTTACAGATTCTGAAAGTTAATCAAAAACGTAACGTTTGGGGCCAATATGCAAAGTTTTAAATCTCAGGAAAAAAGGCATGGACTTCACCCTGGCAAAAGCGACAAGATGTTTCCAGCAGTTTTGAACGCGGCGCGAAAAGTCTTCACCTACGCTGTAGTCTGTACCTTTGAATTTTGAACCTTTAGAAAGAATTTATTCTTTAGTTTTAAAGGATGTAAACCTAACGATAATTGGGCGTTTCCTGTCCTTAGAGTGTCGTCCGAGGCGATGGGCGCGTTCAATGTCGTTAGGGCTCTACTGGGTGTCCAGGTGGTCAGAGCAGTGGCGAATGATCAAGTCTTCTGTAAGCGAATACGTTTCAGTGGGGTTGGTATTGGGTAAACCATAGAAAAGTGGGTTATTGCGCTGAGAGCGATTCTCTGCATCATCTAGACGAGCCTCCAGCACGCCAACTAAACGAGCCGTTGCAGCCGAAGTGGCCTGAATCCCCTCCAGATCACTGCAGAGTGTAGATAGACTTTCGCAGTGAGTTTCTAAGGCGCTGAGACACGTAGTTAGATTAGTCATTTTCTGGTCCATTGACAGCAGTTTGCCCTTAAGCTCTTGCACTTCCTTAACCAATCCTGTCTGGCCGGTAGACATCTTTTTTAGTTCGCCAAGGATTACGTCTAGCTTGTCAGGGTCGGAGTTGCTCTCAGTGTCACCGCACATCAGTAATAGGGACCGAACAACATGAAAGCACTCGATACAGGTAGCAAGGCAACACTGGGGGCTCGAAAGCTGTACCAAAAAGTAGTTGCTGGTTTTTTTGTGAATAGAGTTCGATGGTTACCAACCTGCATGGCGAAGACAAGTGGATTATGCAACTGTGTTGTGTTGTGGCACAGCCACCGAGCCCACAGGGTGCGGCGGACGGTCGTTGCTCCTTTATAGTTGGCACGGTGAGTGTTGTTGCTGACGATGGGGCCTCCCAGTCTGCGCTGAGTGTCAAGTTGACTTGAGTCGGCAGGTTGGGAGTTGCTGTGCACAATGTCCTTCCGTCAGCCGCGCCACGCAACGGCGCACGCTCAATCGCGGTCACCCAGGTAGCGCAAAAGACAGCAGGGAGCAAGACGCAGATGATCGAGGGCGAGTACACCTGCAATGCAAAGACAAGTGGATTATGCAACCGTCTTGTGGCACAGCCACCGAGCCCACAGGGTGCGGTGGACGGTCGTTGCTCCTTTATTGTTGGCACGGTGAGTGTTGTTGCTGACGATGGGGCCTCCCAGTCTGCGCTGAGTGTCAAGTTGACTTGAGTCGGCAGGTTGGGAGTTGCTGCGCACAATGTCCTTCCGTCAGCCGCGCCGCGCAACGGCGCACGCTCAATCGCGGTCGCCCAGGTAGCACAAAAGACAGCAGGGAGCAAGACGCAGATGATCGAGGGTGAGTACACCTTTATGGCGAAGACAAGTGGATTATGCAACCGTGTTGTGGCACAGCCACCGAGCCCACAGTTTAAGCACCTCTGGTCAGCTGTTCTCCAAGAACTTCATGACTTACCAATGGCAGGTCACAGTGGCATCTCCGGCACCTATGATCAAATTCGTCAATGCTTCTTTTGCCCAGGCCTTGCCCGCTTTGTCTGGAAATACGTTGTGGCGTGTGAGAAATGCCGGCGCCGTAAAACACCATCGACGCTCCCTGCCGGGTGCCTTCAGCCGCTCGACGTTCCTTCGGAGCCGTTCTTTTGCATTGGCTTGGATTTACTTGGCTGTCTGGCAACAAGTCGTTTGCTGTGGCGACAGATTACGCCATGCGCTACGCCATCACGAGAGCGCTTCCAACAACCTGCGCCACAGATGTTGCCGATTTTCTTTTATGTGACGTGATTCTGCAACATGTTGCTCCACACCAACTGCTGACAGACCGTGGTCGAACATTTCTTTCTAAAGTCATCACTGACATCCTGCAGTTCTGCTCAACCAAGCACAAGCTGACTACGTCTTACCATCCACAGGCTCACGGAGCGTCTGAATCGCACCCTAACAGACATGCTTGGAAAGTACGTCTCGTCCAACCATACTGATTGGGACCTTGCCCCACCCTATGTCACTTTTGCATATAATTCTTCATGTCACGACACTGCTGGTCATTCCCCGTTCTTTCTGTTGTTCGGCCGAGAACCTACATTGCCACTGGACACATCGCTTCCATCTGCCACAGCAGGGACCAGCGAGTATGCACTTGACGCCATCACCAGGGCAGCCGAAGCACGCGAAATTGCCCACGCTCGCCTCCTGACCTCCCAAGACAAGCAACGGCGTTTGTACGATAGCCAACACAGAGGTGTCCACTTTTCGCCTGAATCTCTGGTACTCCTGTGGTCCCCGACTTGTAACGTTGGCCTGTCAGAAAAACTCCTGTCCCGGTACACAGGCCCGTATCGAGTGCTGCGTGCCATGACTGCAGTTACATATGAAATCGCCTCAGTCAGTACCAGTGCCTTATCTGTCTAGAATTCCACTGACGTGCATGTCGCACGCATCAGACCGTATTACTCTCCTGTTATCACCAATATTTACATGCCCCGGGGGCGCATTTTGCTTTCCGCGCATGATTGCACACACGAGAGAAAAAAAGAAGGGCGAGGACGACGGCGCAACTCCCACTAGACGCCCTTGCACACTATTGCTTTTTGCCATGGGGTCACGTGGTGCCTGCACAGCTCTTCGCATAACTGCCGCCAACCCCCTATTAAGCAGCTGACACGCGCACACGGTTTGCGCCGACGGCTTCCCGCGCGTGTTTTGTTTGAGTGCGTGGATGCTGGATGCACTGTTCCGGCATCACCTGTTTCTTACGCGCTGCTAGTGGATCAATAATACTTGCAGGACCGAGAAGTGCCTTCGGCATTGTTTGTGCTTTTAGTGTTTTGTCGCGGTCTTCACAGACCGTGACAACGTCCGACTGGCATGGCGGGCACCGGGACATTCACGTGCGAGCAGGACGCCAGTTCGAACTGCCCAGCGAGAGTCAAGTGACTCCGTGTTGACCTCTGCATGGCCGAAGACGCGTACGAGTGGATCTCCAGCTACAGTCAGACTACCAATACGACATGGATTGTCAACTGGGAAGAATATGCTGAATGAAAGTGAATGTTTTATTTTCTTGAAAGTGAACTAAGGAAATTTGCTTGAAAGTTCGAATGTTCAACCAGCTAGCATGTCAGGCTATGCAAGTGTCGTGTGGGCACCTGCCGTACAACGTAAGCAAAATATACAGAACTTCAGAAGCAGCATGCTAAACCCTAGGCTGGCAATGTTATTTCGCGTACGTAAGCTGCTTGTAATCACCATTTTAAAGGAACATTGGCTGGAAAATGTTCGAATGCTGATCCCATTTCGTTATCGATCCCATTTACCGATTTTAATTAAAAACCACACTTTAATGTCGATTACTTTAATGAACTAGGGAATTTTATTTTGGTATTGCACGTGTAAGGCTGACGGTGGAGCCGTGCCAGCTGATAACGTGGGACAAGTTTTATTCTTCCTTTCACGTTCCGCAGCATTCACGATTAGATAAGGCTGATTATTTCCCAGTGGTGTTCTAGCTGCATGGAATTCTTATCAATTTTAAGCACACGTTTTCCTTTTTCAGTTGCATAGGGGCCCATGATGGCCAAATCATAATCGCGCGACTACTAATCAATTCTTCGCCGTGCTAAGTGTGTAGCAGTGCCGTGCACTGTACTAGTCTGAGCGACGTCGTCTAGCGTGATAGGCTCGTTTTGGTTGTCAATTCTCGAATCCGAGATATGGTGGCACAGCGTTAAATTTATTAAACCCCCAAATTAAAAAAAAAAAAGAGATTCCCCTCAGTGTTACTGGATGGATGGATGGATGGATGGATGGAAGGAAGGTAGGAGCGTCCCCTTTGAAACGGGGTGATGGTAGTTGCCACCATGCTCAGCTTTTTATTTTTGTTTAATTGTGTTGTAAATTATTAAAATTCGCCATTTTCTTGAAATGCGTCTTCCTACACTTTTAACCTTATGTCACCTCTCTGCTTTTGAGCCACCAATACTCCAATCGCTTTTTGCTAATTTCCACTGCATATTTATTTGCATGACTATTGTTATTTCTGAACACTAGGGCCTCAGGAAGCGTGACTGTGCCCGCATCGACATTGAGATGGATACCGTCACATTTTAGTATGAGGTGTTCTATTGTTTCTACAGATTTACCATACACAGTACTTGTGTCTTCTTCTTCGTTAAATTTATTTTTATATCTCCGCGTTCTAAGACATCCTGATCTAGCTTCAAAGAGTAGAGCACTGCCTCTTGAGTTACATAAAACGCTTCCTTCCTGATCTGCTGTTTCCAGTATCAATATATAGTTCAACACTATGCTTCTTTTCCATTGAATTTATCCGATTTCTACCTTCCGCGTTTTTAACCTATCGTTTAGTGCTCTGTCTTTCTCCGTTCTCATGTCTGGCATACTTACTGGCTTGCTTCCTAGGTCTATGTTCTCTAATAAATGCCTCAACATCTGTGCTTTTGTTCACAACACTTCTGGCATTTATGTTCACTATCACTAGGCTGTAGGGCGTTTCATGTTAGTCAGTTTTTTTTTCTTTTGGACTGCAGGTTTCTTTCCCATGGGCACTGGAGCTCTGGAGCTCCATTATGTTCATCCCAGATATAAACTTGGCCATTGATTTTAATCTTGTCGTACACAAGTGTAACTTTTTTGCCTTTATCTTGGTGGCTCTTGCTGCTGTTCCAAAGCTTTTTTTGGGTGTTACGCACACAGATAGAAGAATCTTCACCCACAGATATTTTGGAATTCTTTAGCTTGGAGCAGTTCTTCATTATGTTTGCCTTGTCCTCGAAACATTGCAGCTTGAGGATAACAGGTCGTGTTTTATTTTCTGCTTTAGTACCGAGGCGGTGCATTCTCTCGATTCCCGAGATCATGACACCGATGGTACCCTTGATGATCTTATCAGAGATTGTTCTTTTAAGGTCGTCAGGTTTCTCATTTTCTACTTCCGGAATGCTGTAAAAGATTAAGTTTGATCTTCTTCTATTTTCGAGATAATCAACCTGGAGTGCAAGACTTAATGGTATTTTCAAGTGTCGCTATATTATCCTGAATGCCTGTTATTCTGCCCTCGAGGTTTGTCAAAGTATCTAACTTCACATGGATGGCTTCCAGGGATTCATTTAAAGCTTTGTTGTCATTTTAAATCAGTCATGTCAGCTGCCACCCTGCGAATTTCGGTCAAGACTTCCTGATTGGTAGGGCCGGGGTTATTTTCTACATCCCCAGCAAGCACCAGTAAGTACCTCAAGGACGCTATAAAATTACACACAGTTTCATACACTTTGCCTGGGCATGGCAGCACCACAAGAAAGATATCGTTACTTTTGTGACATTTGCCAAAATGTTTTTCCACCTGGATCAGGAAGATGAAAGGGTTACTCGACATATTCACTGCGGTGCTGCCATGCCCAATGCCGTTGCCAGGCGTGTCACACTGTTTATAGGTGTATGGTGTCGATAGCATTGGGGTGGCCAATACTCTTCTGAAGGAGGCGTAGGCCAGTCGGTCCCACTGTCCAAGAAAGGCGTTGCAACCCAGCTCGGCCAGTGGTGCTTTGCAGCACTCGGCATTCAGCGGAGCAGTCAGTGCTGATACGGTGCGGTTGGGTGTCTGGATGCCGTTCCCAAAACAGTCGCAGGAAAGCAGGAGACCGAGTGTCTGGATCAGGAAGATGAAAGGGTCATGTAATGCATAGGTTAGATAACCGATGGGAATTAAAGTTACTGATTGGGTGCCAAGAAAAGGGAAGCGTAGTCGAAGATGGCAGAAGACTAGGTGGGTGATGAAATCTATTTATTTATTTATTCCTATACCTCAAAGGCCCCCAAAGGGGATTTACATGAGGGGTGGGCGCATACAATTTATTTAACATTAGTTCTTCGATGACGCACTTAAAATGAAGGGGGGTTCTCATGAAGAACAGCTGAAGTGGGAAGGTCATTCCAGTCTCTTGAGGTACGAACAAAAAAATGTAGATAGATGAGTGGTGGTTCGGGCTGGAACAGGGTACACGGCTTATTATGGTTGGTCTGGTTGAATGGCGTTAAACTGGACAAATGTTGGAGGACTGGGGAGATGCATGGAAGAACTTGTGGAATAGCAAGAGACAAGCAGCTTTCCGACGAAGTACAAGGTTGGGTAGGTTAGCCCGTGACTTAAGTTCTGTAGTACTGGAAGTGAAAGTATAATCAGAGAAAATATGCTGCGCTGCGCAATTTCGAATTCCTTCTAACATGTTAATATGGTTAGCGTGATAAGGGTCCCATATAGCACATGCGTATTCAACTTTAGGTCTGATGAAAGCACAATATACTAGATGCTTGGCAGGCTGAAAGTGTTGGCTGATACCGAGATGCAGATATCCCTCATCCAAACCAAAATAAACTCTTTAAAGCAGTGAAACACAACACTGAGGTGTCGTGCGTGGGCTGACAGTATGTCAGGATAGTTGAGGTTGACTTACGAGCTGTTGAGAGAGAATCTCAATTGTGACAAAGTTCGGGCCTCATACCACTGAGCTTGCTATCAGTTAATAGAAGTAGCTCATATTCGAAAATATTTGCTTCTGTATGCATCTCCTTTTAATTTGTATTTGAGAATGTCCGACTCGATTTGCAATTTTTTTCGAAGACATTTTATTTGCTGTGCATTTTACTAACCCCTCCCTTCTATTCTCTTTTTGCATAACATAAACACTACTGCTTAGTATTCGAATTGGGCTACGTCATTTAAAAAGAAAGATCATATGCTTACTAGAGAGTGACAGCATCAGGCGATATGGTTTCAGCCTGTCTTGCCATAAAACATAGTTCTGTGTCACTCAGGGAATTTTGCAAAGGCACTTAGGGAAAACCTGGAATACTCAGGGAATTTGGAAATGTCAACTTGGTAGGCACCCTGAAATTGTTGTCGGTTAGTTAAAGGGCTACGTATGCAATCAAATGCATGAGGGTTAAGATTTAGTATTGAAAGTTTCTGAAATTATCGGTAGTAAGGTACTTCTCAAAGGCAAGGAACAATGCATCAACGGGAGTGTTAGTGACAAGACTAGAACTGATATCGTTAATAAAGAGTGCAAGTTGGGTGTTGCACGAGAGACCTTTTTGGAAACCATGCTGGTTAGGGTGAAAAAAATTTACTGAAAGGAGAAAATTTACAATTTGATAATAAAGAAAATTAGAAAATTCGCAAGCGCTAGTTGGAATCAATTGGTGCAGGACAGGGATACTTGGAGATCGCAGGGAGAGGCCTTCGTCCTGCAGTGGACATAAAATTGACTGATGATGATGATCATGAATGTTATACATGCATTTTCAATAAATGACCCAATTATTCATGATCATAAGTGTACAGCATGAAGGTTAAACACTGAGGAGACAAGTGACAAGAACAAGCGCATACTACCAACTGAAGTGTTATTACCAATGTGCCAAATTTATACAAGGAAGTGAAAAAGCAATCTGAAAAAAAGGAGAAAGAAAAAGAATTAGTGAAGATGGAAGCAACAAAACAAATAAATGAGTACTAAATATGTACAAACCAGAAAAGCAAGAGATACACAAATCAATGTGAATTAGCATCACAACTCCCTACTGTATTTGCGCCTTCCTAAAAACTCAAGCTTTTACAATGTACACTGTACACTTACAGTTGTGAATCACCAGCTTACCCAATCGGCCATCGTGGCAATTATTCAGACATATTGTTATGGATTAACCAAGAGTGGTGCTCCAGGCAAAGTTTATCCTCAGCATATATGCCATACCAGCACACTGAGTATTCAAGGTGGAGCCTCCACACCAAAGCTGTAACTAGCCATGGTGAATGGATGGAATCCATGAATGGTGGTAATTGGGGACATGGCCAGTCCTCTGTGTTTTGTGCACTCTTTGCTGAGTGATCCTCACAGCGGCGTCTGCGTCAGCAAGTGTTTGGTGTGCTGCGACACCATGGATCCCAGTACAAGGGCATTGGACCCTTCCATGCTTTGCCATACGTGGCTTAGACATGTCCGTGGAAAAGGGGATCTGAGGGGTTGAGTTAGTGCCGAGTGTCTGGGCCTTTAAGACCCCTCAGTAGAGGCAACAGACCTCTTTGTCCTTCGCTTCACGTAGACGACACCCCCGAACTGACCTACTGTAGGGAAATCGGCAGTTGCCTTTTCCTGTCCTTTTCCAGTCCTTTTCCAGACCCCTTTTGCCTACGTAATTCTCAGGCACTAGTGCAGTATTTGAGAGAGGAAAATCCTGGTGATTGTACAGCTTTTAGTATGGATATCGAAGACCTGTATTATTCCTTGCCGCATGACGGGTTGCTAAATTCCGTAAATGAGTGCATTAAAGAACAAGTGCAAGAGTCGGCTTTTATTGACAAATGCGGTGTTTCCACGGGAGCTTTTCCAGAAATTCTTTCAATGTACTTGAAGTCGACGCTGATTGGGTGGAGAGATGACGTTTTTCTGCAGAAATCAGGCATTTGTATTGGCTCAAAGGTTGCCCCCTATTCTTAGCAACATTTACCTGAGTCAGGTTGACAACTGCTTAGAGAAAGCCTTAGGTGATAGCGTTATCAAGATATTTCGTTACGTTGATGATTACCTGATTTTCTGCAATAGGGAATAATTCGATTCCGCTGCTACCTCAGTAAGTGAGGAATTTAAACTTTATGGGCGAGGATTAAAGTTTACCAAGGAATTTCCTCAGCGACGCGTAATTCAGTTTCTTGACATTTCCTTGATCTTCGAACAAAATCATGTTCGTTGGCAGCACTCCCGAAAATCTTCGAAGCCGTTGCTAAACTTTCAATCCAAGCATTCTAAATTAGTAAAAAACGGAATTGCCATGTCGTGCCTTAAGTCTTCCCTCACCAGATCCTGCATGCACAAAATGAGCGTCAGTTTTAATGCGCAGGTCCGGCGCCTATTAGAAGCAGGTTATCCTAGTGTAGCGGTGGCCACTGTGGCTGAGCGCCTAAAGAAGTCTGTTTCGAGAGGGATGGACATGATTACAGAAAGCAGTAATAGCAAAAAAAGAGTAGTGGCTATTCCGTATATTCATTCAGTGTCTCACAGGCTTAAAAGAGTTGCTGGCAGATATGATGTTAATGTTGCTTTCACTGCTCCCAATAAGCTAGGTAAGATATGCGCTGCCGTACAGAATAGAAAAGAGCGGGTAAAAGGCAAAAAATAAACAGATATTTGTCCAGTAAAGCACAATAAGAACAACAGTTTTACTGACTGTCGTATGGGTGCGGTGTATAAAATTCCCCTTAGCTGTGGCCAGTTCTATGTAGGGCAAACGGGACGTTGTATCAATCAGAGGCTAATGAAACATAAAAGGTCGTTAACCGGTGGATCGCCTTCTAATCTTTCACTACATTGCCGAGATTGTAACTGCACGCCAGAGTTAGATGAATGCGCGATATTGTACAGGCATAAGAATGAAGATACGCGTCTTATGGTAGAGGCCTGGCATATCTATAATGGTGCGTGCGTGAGTCAGCCTTCGATAACTTAATATAAGGAAGAGATAAAGTGCCTTAACAGTTATCTCTCACGTAGACCGGCACGTGTACCCGATTGACACGTGGTGTTACCATTCCTGAGCATGTGCAGATGAGTTTTGTGTCTTCTTTCTTTTTTTGCCTCAGTGCTCCCTTCAGTTGATAGTCGGCGTTCGTGTTGTCCACTTCTGTACTCTTGTGTCCTGTCTGCACGCCTCACTTCTATTTTTGCGTAATGAATCTCTCCAGTCATAGACTTCCTCTCTCACTTTCCATCTTTCCTGTCTTTTTCTCGCTTCCTTTCACTTCTAATTTTTATAGGCAGTAAGGGTTAACTTGGTGCAATTTATCCAACCTTTGGTATATTAGGTTATAGTAGCCATGTAGACCTGGTGGCAGTGATTCCTTTGGGTCTTTGGTCCTTGATGTGTTCAGTGGTGGGCGACCGGCATAGTTGCTCAAATCAAATCAATCCTTTATGGCTTTAAGCTTCTTTCCCCGACTACCTGGTCACCCTCTTTCATAAAGAGGGCGCTGCGAAGAAACTCTCCAAATTTTGTGCAACGCAAAGAATCCTTCTCACGCTACCATGTTATACGAGCCCCAAATAGACAGTCAGAAACCCTTCTCCTTTTGCCGTTGGGAAAGTTCTCACTGACTTGCAGGGTCCCAGATACAGTCACTAAAATGGTTAGCAGTTACCTGCGGCTTGAGGCACGCAACAGGCTCCAAGATGAACAGATTTTAAATTCTGGGGCTTTTGCTGATGTTCAAATCACCGTAACCCCACATGGCTCAATAAACACATCCAGAGGCGTGATATGAGAGGATGATCTCTTGAACCTGAGCCAAGAGTAAGTACTCGAAGGATGGAAGGAGCAGGATGTTGTCAAAATGCAAAGGTTAATGATCAAGTGCAACAACAAAGAAATTCCTACCAAAACATCTCGTCGTTACCTTTCATACGAGTACTGCCAGAATCTCTTGAAACAGGGTGCACATTCATACTGCAGAGTACGCTGATGAAAACACGGGGTAGGCGGGAGATGGATTTTCAAGGCAATGAGCAAAACAAGAACAAGGTGAGAGAGAGAGAGAGAGAGAGAGTGAAGGAGTGGAAGGAATGGTAGATGTCAGTGGAACCCCCTCCTCGCTGAAATAAATTTATTTGCATCATATGATACTATCGAAGGCCTAGCGTAAAGTTTCGTTCCTTGGTTTTTAAATCTAGCATGCCCACAATGCTGAAAGTGCGATTGAGTGATAGGAAACTGCAAAATAGTGCCTGCCCTCTCGCGTACATAGCCATGGCTGTACCACTCACTAGAAGGACTGGCTGGAAAACAACAGTGATCTTCGTTGCTACCTGGGCTGCAGCAATCTGGCCTGCAAACGAGAAATGATAGTGCGCTGTCTTGTTTTTGTATCACCCCGTTTTTAGCACTGTTCATTTTTCGAAGTCATGTACCAGCTAGGTCATGGACATACATATATGAATGCATCAATTTATAAACAAAATTTAAATTTTTTACTATTATCATTTTTAAAAATAGCATAAGGATGATAGCATAAATATAAATATATATATATATATATATATATATATATATATACTGGGGTGTGGTTCAGTGGGATCCAGAACAGGCAGGTCAAGGCGGAGAGTACTGGCGGAACAATCAATGAGAGCAGAATGTGCAGAGAGGAAGTCTAAGCCGAGGATGATGTCGTGGGGACAGTGGGCGATGACTGTGAATAGCACGATTGTTGAGCGATCGGCGAAGGAGACGCGGGCGGCACACATACCAATCACGGGGGCTGTTCCGCCATCGGCGACACGGACAACATGCGTCGTGGCGGGCGTGATTATTTTTTTCAGGCGGGTACGAAAGTCCGCGCTCATTACCGACAAATGCGCCCCAGTGTCTATAAGAGCAGATACAGGAACACCGTCGACTTGCACGTCAAGAAGGTTCAGATGAGTGGGCAACGTCAGTGGAGGATTTGGCGGCGTAGGGAGCAATGCAGCGTCACCTCGAGGCGCTGCATCATTTAGTTTTCCGGCTGGGAGCGGCGTCCGAAGGGAGTCGGCGAAAAGGAGCGACGGGGCTGGGGAGAGCGAGATTGTCGTCGTTGGGGGGAAGGTGAATGAGAATAGGGGCGGTTCGGCGCAGGAGAGTCAGTGGCGGCATTATCGGAGCGTGCGGCATAGGGACGAGAAGGGCCACCTGAGGGGCGAGAGTAGGCAGTATAAGCAGACCGGGTCGGGGAAGTCCAGCGACTTCGACAGTGCCGAGAAATGTGCCCGATGCGACGGCAGTGAAAACAAATGGGCTTGTCGTCAGCAGTGCGCCATTCAGATGGGTTGCGGAAACGTGGTGGGTAAGAAGATGCGGGACGGGGCGGAATCGAAGAAGCCGGGTGGGCATCAGGGCGATGGGCCGAGCAGATGGTGTGAAGGCCCATGTTTTCGAACTCCTGGCGGACAACTGCCTGGATCAGGGAAACCGTGACTGCAGGTGCGTTGGTGGGGCTGGAGTCGAAGGCAGCCGGATAGGCGGCCTCAATCTCACGCCGGACGATCTTGGTAATATCGCCAGTGTTGTTGGGACGAGGAGAGTCGGCACAGGAAGATGTCGCTGGGGAGTTGGGCAAACGGGCAAACTGCTGATCGACACGTCTGCTTTTAGCGAGTTCCAGGCGGCGGCACTCTTTTATAACAGCATCCACCGTCGCGACGTTGTTGAATACGAGCAAGTTGAAGGCGTCATCGGCAATGCCTTTGAGGATGTGGGATACCTTGTCTGACTCAGTCATGTGTGCATCAACTTTGCGGCACAGAGCCAAGACGTCCTGAATGTACGTGACATAGGGCTCTGTTGACGTCTGCACACGGCCGGAAAGCGCCTTCTGCGCGGCAAGTTTGTGACCGTAGGGGTTGCCAAACAAGTCTCGGAGCTTTTGCTTGAGCGAATCCCAACTGGCGAGCTCCTCTTCGTGCGTCCGAAACCAAACTCGAGGTGTGCCACCGAGGTAAAAGACTACGTTGGCGAGCATGATAGTAGGGTCCCACCGGTTATTGCGGCTGACGTGTTCGTACAGGCTGATCCAGTCGTCGACGTCTTCCCCATCTTTGCCCGAGAATACGTCAGGATCACGAGGAGCAGGGAGAGTGATGTAGGTCGTCGAAGTGGCAGCAGGGGTCGGAGGCGGCTGAGTCGAGTTGTCATCGCCGGGAGCCATGAAGCTAGGCGCGACGTACCGTCCACTGCGAAGCTCCGTGACGAGGTACAGGGAACGTCCACCTCCACCAGATATGTTACGTAAGAAGACGCAGATGAAAAGCTATATACAAGTATATTTACAACGTAATACGCCGCGCTTGGCCAAGAGGCAACAACCCGCGCTAGCCTCCAATCGTCGTCGTCGTCTTCTTAGTGCTAGCCTCTTCGTCATCGGTAATACAATTCCGTAGCAATATGATGCAAATTTCACTGCACTTTCGGTGACCTGCTGTCCGACTTGTCTGAAGAGATGTTTGGACATAACTTGCGATCACGGTATTGTAGTCATCACACGATGCATATTGTCGCGAGAGGAAAAGGCAAGCAGTCAGTTCCAAGCAAATGGCCGTGTACTGTTCGATTCTGCAGCAGCTACCACGCACGCTTCTTCATCCTCGGCTTCTAGTGTAACTAGTGTTTGCCATTACCCCTCCCTCCAAAAAAAAGAAAAAAAAAAAGTTGGAGATAACTCTTGGGGGGGGGGGGGGTCGATGCCGTGACTATACTACTAATACTACTAATACTATACTACTATACTACTATACACACTAATTTCCTAACTTTTTCTTGCCTGGCATGAGCTGCCACTATGTGGGAACACATGGAATTTTTTTCTTGCGTCTCTCTCTTTCGGTTTTTGTTGTATGGTTTTTTTTTTTGCTCTGGCGCGTCTGCTACCGCTCGCGTATTGGCGACCTCGCGGGTGCGTCGTGGTTAGTTTTGGCTTTGTTCCGCATGCGGTTTCGGCTTCTTTTGCTCGCAAAACTGATGGCTATCTCGTTCTTATCACTCAAAGGGTGACCGCCTGTTACTCGCTCATTTGTTGTTCACAGGGGTCCGCATACAAGGGATGCCGCCGTGCATGCGTTTCCTTTTTTTGGCACTTTATTCAGAAGTTGCCTCCCATGGCTGCTCAGGGAAGCAGTAGCCAGAAAAGGTGCCACGTCTGCGCCAACACCACTTGGCAGCAAAAATGTCGCAAGGACACAAGGTACATGAGCGCTGAGTGCAACAAACCGCTCTGTGTGGAGCCATGCTTCAAGGACTACCACATGCTGAAGAAATATTAGTGTAAGAGGAACATTTGAGACTTGCGAAAAATTTTCGTGTGCGCATTCTTGTGTATTTTTCTCGTGTGGACATTGTGTATAACAATGTGCCATTTTTTTAAATTCTTATAACTTTATTTGCTATTTTTTATTGTTTTTCATGAACAAACTACATATATGCCAATGCAAAATATTTTTTTCTCACTTTACGGTCACCCTAGAAAAATTACGGTAAATTTTTTTCGAAGTAGGTCCCTCTGAAAAATATAAATGTGTAATACAAAAAATTGACTGCATCAGAACGGCAAGTTGGGCCACTTGGTTGGGATTCATGGTAAGGGTTGTAACAGCGCACCCAAGACAAGGACAACAGAAGGAATAAAACGACGAGACAGCGCTGTGTCGTTGTGGCGACATTCATAGAAAGCGCTCTGTCGTCGTTTTATTCCTTCTGTTGTCCTTGTCTTGGGTGCTCTGTTACAACCCTTACCATGAAAAAAAATTGACCCTAGGTGGTCGCATATGGTGAAAAAAATCGACCCTCAAAGGGTTAAATGCCACAAGGAGAAAATAAAAGAAATTAGAACAACAAACGTGACGACAGGGGCCCACCACATAGTTTGTGGATGAGAGTCAGCGCGAGTGGTAACGTGGTAATCCTGGTAACGTAGACAATGTCAGAGGAACGTGGTCCACGGGAGTGGTGCGAAGTTTCGGCTGGAATAACTTCGTAGTTGACAGGACTTAGACGATGCAAAACTATATAGGTCCAAAGTATTGGTGCAATAATTTTTCTGAGCGGCCTCGGTGACCTATAGGGGTCCAAACCCATACGAGATCTCCCGGGTTGAGTGTGACGTCTCGATGGCGTACAGTCGAAACCGACTATATCGAACCCGTTTACATCGAAGTATTCTATATATCGAACAATTTCTGGACACGGTATAGTTACAATGAGTATATATAGCGAAAATTACGCTTACATTAAACAAAAAAAGCAGCGACTCCCGATATATCGAACGTCAAGCGGCAGAAAGTGCCCCCGGAAGTTGGCTTTCCCTCGCGGTGGCAGAGAAACCCAGCAGCACGGCTCCATCCAACCGCTCTCCCTACCTTGACCGCCCTGCCTCGGACGAGCCGTCGACACCCCCCTGCAAAATATGATCCTGGCCCGCCCGCAGCGCTTGCTCAGACAGCCAATCAGAGGCTCTTGTGCCCTCGTCGTGCAGGATGGCGGAAGTGCAAGTTGTCTCGCTGCTTTTCTGGTTCATTGTGTGTGCGCCTTGTAGGCCGTCTGCCGCAGTGTTGCCGTGATGAAGTGGCAAAATTCGCCTTTTGTCGTGAATCCCGAAATCATAAATAGGATCGAACACGATGAGAAGTCAGATGTCCCCGCAGCGTACAAGATTCCGAGGAGCACTCTCAGCACGATCTTGAAGGGGGAGACTACGGCTAAAGCGGCCAAACTTGCGACTCGGTGCCCGTGGCGCCCGACGCGTACGCGAGTGGTTCATCTGAAATTGCTTCAGCCGTGCCGATTTTCGCGTGCTCGTTGATGACTAAATCCTGATGAATGCGAAGAAGCCGTTAGCTGTTGCCGATATTTCCGAAGTTCGGAGTGAGCTGTCTGAATTTCCGGAAGCTGTTGACGAATCAACGGTGGACGAGTTTGTGAGCGCAAATGATGGTGTCGCGACCACAGGAGAGCCCGAAAACGAAGACTACATTGCCGACATCGTACGAAGCACAAGCGAAAGTGGGCACAATGAGGAAAGCAAGGCCGGTCTTTGGCCCACATCCTCCGAAGTGATTGGTGCGCTCGGGCTAGTCGGTGCTTCTGCGCGAATGCGGGAGGTTGCGGCCTCAGCTGCTCCGACGCTGACCATGTGGAAAAGTGCGTGCGTCGCAGGCAGCGAAATTGCCCAAGCAGAAGAAAATGCAGGACTACTTCGTGCGAAACTAAGCTAGTTTCACCAATAAAATGATTTTATAAATGGTATGTGCTTTTATGACATCCAATTATTTAGCAGGCTTATATCGAATTATGCTCTATATCGAACTGATGGACGTTTTTTTGCGAGTTCGATGTAGCCGGGTTTGACTGTATGTTGTATCGACAAGCATGTTGACCTTGTCGGGATAGAATTTGTTGCCGTGCAAAGTGCCGTGCTGCTTCGGCACACCGAACAAAGGCGTCTGTATCTGGTGTGGTAGGTTGAGACGAAGTTGGTAGGAGCATCACGTCGAGCATAATGGTGACATCGCGTCTGTAGACCAGATGAAAAGGAGAAAGCCCGGTGGTTTCTTGAAGCACAGTGTTATATGTGAATGACACATACGGGAGCAGTTTGTCCCAACTTTTATGATCCATGGCGACATTCATAGAAAGCATATCCTCAATCGTTTTGTTGAGATGCTCAGTTAACCGTTAGTCCGCAGGTGACACGCAGTTGCTGTACGGTGCATTGTTCGACTCAGCTGCAGACTATCTCGGACTAACTGGGTGGTGAAGGCCATACCACGGTCAGTGATGACAGCGGGAGTACCATGTCGAAGGACGATATTTTTGACGAAGAAGTTGGCTACATCTGAAGCAGTAGCTAGCTGAACAGCTTGTGTTTCACAGTGTCGAGTGAGGTAATCGGTGGCGACAACGATCTAGCGGTTATCAGTCGAAGACGGCGGTAATACCCACAAAGCCCTAAAAATCGGGAGACATCGTGCTTTGTCTTCAGTATTGGGAACAGAGCAACTGCCATGGCTTTGTCAGGGTCAGGGCGCACACTGGTGCTGCTGACAATGTGACTTTGAAATTTAAGCTCCTCATAGCCAAAGTGACATTTTTTGGACTTCAGAGACAGGCCGGTGGTGCGGATGGCTTGAAGAACTGCCTCAAGCCGCTGGATGTGTTGTTCAGGCGTGGTGTGAAAAACAACTACATTGTCCAAGTAGACTACACACGAGTGCCACTTGAGGTCAGATAAAACTGTGTCCATCATACGTTGAAATATGGCTGGAGTGGAACACCATCCAAAAAGGAGGACTTCAAATTGATAGAGACCATCGGGTGTTATAAACGCCGTTTTTTCCTGGTCTCGTTCATCAACTTCAATCTGCCAGTGCCCACTACGCAGATACGTTGAAGAAAAGTAACGGGCATGTTGCAGGCAATCCAAAGAGTTGTCAATACCAGGAAGTGGGTGAATATCTTTTGTCGGGATCTTGTTCAGTTTGCAGTGAAGCATAACAAGCGTGGGAAGGGGCTATTGCCACGGAAAACAGTATGTATTCCTTAATTATACACACGTGCACCCGGTATTTCCTGTCACAGTACGAGCGCCGATATGCCTAATATGTGTACCGACAGGCCTTCAGAGCGTTTTGGAACGTGCCTGTGGTGGTTTGAGCCCCTAAGGGCAGTAAATGACACACAACTGGCCGATTTTTCGAACGTTTTCGCGACCCCTAGGGAGTTCTAAAAATCGGCCGTGGACTGTGCAACTGACCAAGATGCTTCAAATGGTCCTTGGGGCGAATGAGTGGCAGAAAAAGGACAAGAACAGAAATGATGTACGCATTGAGGAATAAACGGGAAAGGAAGCTTGCTTCCGCCATTTTGAAGAAGTTTGAGCTCAAAAAACTAAATTGTGGCTGATGCCGAGATGCAGGTGTCCCGCATCCAAACCAAAATAAACTCTTTAAAGCAATGAAACACAACACTCGGGCGTCGTGCGTGGGCTCACAGTATGTCAGGACAGTTGACGTTGACTTCCCAGCTGCTGAGAGAGAATCTTAGTTGTGACAAAGTTTAGTCCTCATACCGATGAGCTTGCTGTCAGTTGATAGAAATAGCTCATATTCGAATATATTTGCTTCTATGTGCATCTTCTTTTTATTCGTATTTGTGAATAATGGTCCGACTTAATTGCAATTTTTTTCGAAGATACTTTATTTGCTGTGCATTTTACTAACCCCTGCCTTCTATTCTCTTTTTGAATAACATAAACACTACTCCTTAGTATTCAAATTGGATTAAGTCGCTTTTTAATTTTTTTCATGTGCTTACTCGAGAGTGACAGCATCAGGCGATATGGTTTCAGGCCATCTTGACATAAAACATAGTTCTGCATCACTCAGGGAAATAGGCACTCAGGGAAAACCTGGAAAACTCGGGGAATTTGGAAATGTCAACTTGGTAGACACCCTGGTCAAAAGCAAGGTGACTGGATGCCTCCAAGCCCTTGTTCGTTTATCACACTGTTCTGTGAGTAACAACCAAAAGACCTGAAACCAACAAGCTCAAGTTCGGCACTCGTGTAGTTACTGTGGAGGATCCATAATAAAAAGCACAAAAACAGATAGCTCAAGGGAAAGGATAAAGCACCATTTAACACTTAGTATTACTGCAGCCCACCACCTTCTTTTATTTTGTCTGGTCGTGCTACATTTTTTTACTATAGATAGGCATGAACTTCTCCTGTGCACGGCTTACTGAAAGAGCATAGGTGATGTTCCCAATCAGTGTCCAATCTTTATATACACTATGTGCTGGCTCAAAGAGGTTTGAAACACTGCAATGGAAGCTTCTATTAGAAAAGGTGCCTGGAAGAAAAAAAAAAAAAGCTGTGCTGCAACCATCTTGGCAACATCTTGTCTCCTTAATAAAAAATTGTGCTTCCATATCAACTTTAGCCCTACAGTTTAGAGTAAAATACCAGCACACTTATGAACAACGAATCAATTCTCAAGGAGCATGTGCAGTCCAGCCAAAAGCATGGGCACGAATCTGCTTTGTGCTCTTGCATTGAAGGTGAATAACACGTTCCATAATGGCGAATGTGCTTTGGTAGGCTTCCCTGCAATATTAATTTGTAATGCACAAAGAATTGTCAATGAAGCTCCTACGAGCACAGATTCACTTGCAAATTATATCACAATTGAATATAATGAGCACAGTGTAAACCTATGTGCCCTTTCCACTCTTAGTATGCTTTACTGCATGATGCTTATTTCCACCCATGTATTGCGGTGTAGCAAGCTAGAAAAGAAACATTGCATAATTGGGCTTTTTAAGATTACCTTTCTTGCAAAACACCAATATTTCGCGGTGATGCATAAGCAATGCACTGCGGTGAAGCATACTAAAAGTGGAATGGGGCCACTGTCACTGGAGATGAGTTCTTTAATTATACATTCGCGCACCCGCCGCTTCTCAGGTCGCCTAAGTGGTCATACCATGCTGGTTGATAGCGGCCCCCTCCCACTTTTAGTATGCTTCACCGCGTAACTAAAATGTACTGCAGCGAAGTAGCAACGCATTTGTATTGAGTGAATAAACATATGATTTTTACAACAGTAAAGAAATAAACGCACTCCATGCATCAGTCTACAACACGAAAGAGCATCGCAAAAAACGGTAGCTGATTCACACAGGCCGCGTAGCCCAGTTGTTAGTCATAAAGGATATAATGTGCAATTCAAAATTTCAGACACAGAAATATGTTTACATTCATACTCCTTACGTAATAAGACTGCCAGAACTTCTACAATAGAAAGTAGTCTACAATACACAAATGTAAAGAACACAGACATATGCCTCGTTTTCAACTCGGTCGTCATGGAAATGACATCTAGCACGGAAAAACGTGAACAAGCTGTGTGTTAGCATCGTAAACTTCATACTAAGCAAGGAGCACACCACAATCCAGCCACAGCCGCTAATGAGACCAAAACAGAAGCATATGTCTGTTAACGCGCAAATGGAGCCCCTAAGACACTCTGCTCCACCATCAGTTTCACTGCACAGCTGCACCACTCGTTACAAGCACAGCACACCAACCACACATTCAGCACTGAACAGTGGGCGTTCGACGCAGTCGCATTTACATGACTTGTAGCCAGCAGCACATCCCTCAATGTCCGTTAAGCAAAGGTGGACACGGCGACGCCACACCGCGGTTTGCTGAGCTGCGCTGCCGATGCGCTAGGCCACTTCGACATTTCAATTGTCACCACCGCCGAATCTCAAAGAAGCACGGGTCACACAACGCAGATTCTGTACTGCCAGAGCTCACGGTGGCCAAAGCTGCACTGCTGCACTACCACTACTCACGGCTTTCTGCCATGTAACACAGAACCTACAACCAAACACAAGCAACGCATGCACAATCACATGAGGAATGTTAAACAACGCGCGTTCAAGCTGAGAACGAACACGCCACGGCATCATTCGGCGGCACCATCGCACCTTCTCAAAAATCCCTAAACGATCCTGTCCCTAGGTACCTAGGGTCAGGTCATGTGAGGGATTTTTGTACGGCATTTAGACGCACACTCGCTATTGCAGTGCCTCAGGGCGAGTAATTTGTGGTCTCGAAACCGAAACCCCGATGTAACAACTAGCCTAATAAGTGTATTGGCAGGCCTTCAAAGCTTTTTCAGACGTGCCTGTGGCTATTTGAGCTATTAAGGGCTCAAATAGCCACAGGCACATCCGAAAAATTTTTCACGGCAAATGTTCTAATCTGTTAAAAGACATGCAGTCATTTTTCGGAATGCCCAATTTTTCGAACATTTTCGCGGCCCCTAGGGAGTCGGAAAAATTAGACGTTCACTGTACAACAGACCAAAAAAATGCTTCATATGGTCCACGGGGCAAACGCGCGGGGGGGAAGGACGACGACAACACAAAGGACCGGCACATTGAGGAATGAAAGGAAAAATAAGTGTGCCACTGCTTCCTTGAAGGAGCTTGAGCTAATAAAAATGGCGATTATTTCACTTTGCGAAGATAGAATGGCCGTGAAAGTTGATGACAGTCAAAGCTCACAAATGAAAAGCAAAGTGCTTTTTCTTTTAACATCTTCACAGAGTGGAATGGTTGTCATTTTTTGCGTTGCGAGTCTGGCGTCGTCGCTCGTTCGGAGGTACCTGGGCTCGCGATTGTCGTTTTTGTTCAGCATCGCAAGAACGTTCATCGGTGGTGGTTTCACGCCGGCGCCATTTACATTCTTGTTGCTGTTTCCTCTGGCATTCCTCGTACACATGTTGTTAATTGGGTGTATGAACTATACGTGTTTTCCCTATCGATAATGCAGCTGTTTTTAGCGTCAATACTTCTGCTGCTTATATACTGCCATAACCTTGAGGTTGCGCTATTGTTCACGGTAGATGTTCTCATTTGTTCCACATTTTGACATCTGTGCCACTGCACTAGTGCAGTGCCACTGCACTGCACCCGCATGGGTTTGTTAGAAATGGCTAAGTCCATTTCTGTTGCTGGACGCTGAACTATGGAAGGTTAGCCATATACAGCTTTCACTGTAAAAACAAAGTGTTGGCTGATGCCAAGATGCAAGTGTCCCTCATTCAAACCAAAATAAATTTTTTAAATCAGTGAAATGCAACACTGAGGCGGTGTGTGCGGGTTGAGAATAAGTCAGGACAGTTGAGGTTGACTTTCCAGCGGCTGAGAGAGAATCTCACATGTGACATAGTTCAGGCCTCATACCAATGAGCTTGCTATGATTTGATCATCATCATCATCATCATCATCATCATCATCATCATCATCAGCCTGGTTACGCCCACTGCAGGGCAATGGCCTCTCCCATACTTCTCCAACAACCCCGGTCATGTACTAATTGTGGCCATGCCGTCCCTGCAAACTTCTTAATCTCATCCGCCCACCTAACTTTCTGCCGCCCCCTGCTACGCTTCCCTTCCCTTGGGATCCAGTCCGTAACCCTTAATGACCATCGGTTATCTTCCCTCCTCATTACATGTCCTGCCCATGTCCATTTCTTTTTCTTGATTTCAACTAAGATGTCATTAACTCGCGTTTGTTCTCTCACCCAATCTGCTCTTTTCTTATCCCTTAACGTTACACCTATCATTCTTCTTTCCATATCTCGTTGTGTCGTCCTCAATTTGAGTAGAACCCTTTTCGTAAGCCTCCAGGTTTCTGCCCCGTAGGTGAGTACTGGTAAGACACAGCTATTATATACTTTTCTCTTGAGGGATAATGGCAACCTGCTGTTCATGATCTGAGAATGCCTGCCAAACGCACCCCAGCCCATTCTTATTCTTCTGATAATTTCTGTCAGGAGTTGATAGAAATAGCTAATTTTCGAAAATATTTGTTTGTGTGTGCATATTTTTTTATTTGTATTTGAAAATGGTTCGACTCGATTTGCAATGGGTTTTACCATTTTTTCGATATTTTATTCCCTGTGCATTTTACTAACCCGTCCCTTCTATTTTCTTTTTAAATAAAAGAAACACTACTCCTTAGTATTCAAACTGGATTACCGTATTTATTCGAATCTAGGCCGATAGCTTTTTCAAATAATCATTCCAAACTCCAGGGTCGGTTTAGATTCGAGGATTTTAAAAAACTTGCCAGTTCTTCATTGAAACTGCTAAATATGGTGCAAAGCTAGCGCAATCTAGAAAAGTCAGTATCGCAGCCGCTACTAGCCATGCCTGTAGCCAACTGTACACAAGCGACATCGCCATTTTGACCTGTGTCGTGTCGGCCGTATCGGTGTGCAGCGTGGTGTTATCGCGATGGCACCAAGCAGGAGATGCCACTACATTGCCGCTTTCAAACGAAGAGTTATGATAGCCGCAAAGGCATCGTCGAACCTTCAAGCCTGGCGGGAGTTCGGCGTTGCCGAAAAAAAATACGGCGTTAGGGGACAACGACAGCAGCTTTTTGCGTGCGCCGCGATGAGGATGGCATTTAGTGGACCAAAAAAAGGCCGTCACCACAAAGTGGAGACAGTTTTGGCCGACTTTGTTCGGACGCAGAGAGCAGCTGCCCTTCCAGTGACAACAGAAGTGCTCCAAGCGAAAGCTAGGGAACTTTCGAGGGAGCGAGGCCTAACGCCAAAGGATTTGAAAGCCAGCCGGGGCTGGCTTCAGAAATTCATGAAGCGCTTTGGCTTCAGCCTCCGACGTCGCACTTCAATCACTTAGAAGCTTCCAAGCAATTTCAAAGAAAAGCTGACAGCTTTTCAGCGCTACGTGCTGTGAAAGAGAGAAGCGGCAGGCTACAATCATGGCCAAATCAGCAACGCCGAGCAGACAGCTGTGTATTTTGATATGCCAGTGGCGTACACACCGTGAATGAAAAGGATGCCAAGGAGGTGAAGGTGCACTCTGCGGGCTGCGAGAAGCAGCGCGCAACTGTGATGCTCTATTGCACGGCTGATGGATATAAACTCCCTCCTTATATGATATTTAAAAGGAAGACACTGCTTGCTCGAGAAACTTTCCCAAGAAATGTCATTGTGCGGGTAAATGAGAATGGGTGTGATGGTGGAAGAGTGGGTTAAGATTGTGTGGCAACGGCGTCCAGGAGCCCTTTTGGCAAAGAACTCGCTCCTTGTCGTTGACTCTTATCGTGGGCACTTGACTGACAATGTGAGGGCTGCTTGCCCAAGCGAACACGGACCTCGCTGTCATACAGGGTGGCATGACGAGCCAGTTGCAGCCACTTGATGTCTGCATCAACAAACCTTTCGAGGATCGTCTGCAGAAATATTACACGGACTGGTTGACTGATGAAGACCACATGCTAACGGCAACAGGCCGCATAAAACGTGCATCGCTATCGCAGCTGGTGGGCTGGGTAGCTGCAGCGTGGGACGACATACCAGGTACTTTGATTGTGCGCGCCTTTAAAAAGTGCAGCATATCTAATGTGCTTGACGGTACCGAAGATTGTGAACTGTTTGAAGGTGACAGTGACAAGGAACACAGCAATGAGTCTAGCAGCAACGATGACGTTGAATGAGTTCTGCATGTTCAGATTCAATAAATGCTGTTTGCATTTTGTGATCGCTGTCCTCGCTATTTTTGTTCGGCCTACATTCGAGGTTATATTTTCTTTTTGTTGGCTTTGGACTTGAGGGGGTCGGCTTAGAATCAAGGTCGGCCTAGATTCAAGTAAAAAGGTAAGTAGTTTTTTTTATTTTTTAACATGCATGCCAGCCCATCTTGACATAAAACAAAGTTCTGTCTCACTCGTGAATTTTGCCAAGGCACTCAGGGAAAACCTGGAAAACTAAGGGAATTTGGAAATGTCAATTGGTAGGCACCCCTTTCTCTGCACAATGGCACAAATCCTACCTAGCTTATTGGCAGCAATAAAAACAATGTTAACGGTCTACTACTTCCCGCTTTATTTAGCCTGCGCAATAAGGAATGAATGTACGGAACACCTACAACTCTTTTCTTGTTATGTTTTCTGCAACTATGTTTGGACTTGACAAAAGGATGTACTTCTTTGAAATGCCCGTTGCCAGGCCATAGCCACTTTTGGTTATACGCTCGAAGTTGTTACGTGCCCTGTGGGGAGCACTCTGCCACAAGAATTTTTCAAATTGGTTTATCATTAGATGAGATAGAAATATCTCAGTGCCCTGAACCCATGATCTCAGGAGGCGAGCGCCACTTGCCCCGTCCAGCCTCTGCAAGCGAAGTTCCTTCCCTGCATTCTCCCATACCGGAGCTCGAGGATCGCGTGACGCATATGTCATGGGCCCCACCTTAATTTTTTTCCCCTGCTTATTTGCCGTGCAGCGCACTTCCGCTGACTATTGCGCGCGAGCTGCCGCATTGATCTTGTTTCGCGCAGCACACGATTTTGTGCACTGTGCACAAGAGCACCTGACTAGTGGTATAAGTCAGTGCTATGTGAACACTGAGGCAGACACAAGCGGTTCACAGAGCATGATTGCAGACTGGAACATGGAAGAAAATGACATAGTTTTATTGTTTACTTGCTGTGACTGCATGACGTGGGAACAAGCAGACGAAACGGAAGTACATCTCTCTTGCTGTGGTACGAAGTAAAACAAAAGCATGCAGACATTTGGTTTGTGCGTTTTATTATTTCTCTAAATTTTAATTCGATTGAAACCCCAGATTACACGAATAACAGACTTGACTAATTCTCAAAATCACGTGCCACTATGAGCGACGTCACAGCACTGCCATGTACGTAGGCGCACTTGTGTAATATGCGTCGACTTACCGGAGAAGGACACAGGGCGGTTGGTAGGAAATTTCAGCTCGTTCTGTGGCGTGTAGTGGTGTAATACTTAGCAGACATGATCGTTAGCGGGCATTGTATGCACGGTGCTTGTCAGCTCAAAATAGCCAGACCTGATGACCCTTTAAGCGTTCAGCAAGAGTGGCTACTGCAACACGAGGAAAACCTACTTCTAATAGACAGGTAGCCTGCACGTTATAACAGGCACTAATTTTGTTCGCACACGATTTGGTGAGAGAGGACTTAAGGCTTGACATGTTAATTCTGTTTTTTACAACTTTAGAATGCTTGGATGAAATGTTTAGCAACTGTTTTGAAGATCTAGGGGAGTGTTTGCACTCAATGTTTCATAACCCAATGTATCATAATATTGTGTATCCTGTACAGCTTGATTGTAGTGCTTACTTTTGAAATGTGATGGACATCTTTTGGGATGTATAATACACTATGCATGTTAGCTTTCTTGCTAACTAAGCGTAATTGATTTTTTATGAATACTATATAATTATTGTAGTGGACCGAGATGACAGTGACTAGCCTTACCAGCCACAGTGACGAACAAGAAATTCCGCTCCTGCTTCATTCAGAAACTGCCCTGATTCATTTTTTAACATTAGCGTGGCTTTCATTAACATCTGCAGCATAATTCCAAAATGTGACGAACTCGAAAGCTTCATAGACGACACCACAGCCGATATGATTTTCTAACGGAAACGTGCTTAAATAAGGACGTTGGCGACCACGAAGTGTTTCCATTCTACCCTAACTTTGCAGTTTATCGACTCGATCGGCATGATAGGCAAGGGGGAGGTGTACTAATTGCTGTTAGAGACAGCTTACCATCATCACTGATAAATCACGACGACTACATCGAACTAACATGGGTAAGCTTGCACAGTACAATTGACAAAATAGTGTTTAGAATCTGTTACTGTCCACCAGATAGTAACCCCTCATTTTGCGATTTCTTATATATACATATGCATTCCTACTGTGCTTATAAACACCGACCAAAATAACCAGTGGTTACCTAAAACGTCTACTTAATAAGAAAAAATGCCATTATCGGAAAGCAAAGTTAACTAATAACTGCAGAGCTTGGGATATGTACAAACTAAGTGCCAAAAAATACATTAAGGAATTGAAAGCTTTCAAAAACAAAATTTTTTTCAGCTGACCTCTTATCAATCGTTCAGTCTAACCCTCGTAAATTCTTTGAGATTATCTCCCTGCCTAAGCGCCAAACTCAGCTCCAGCTATCAGACGACGACAACATACTAATTGAAACTGACAAATGTGCTACAGCCCTTAACAACTTCTTCACATCAGTATTTTCCCCTGCTATAAACTTCAGTTCTACCGAATTATCACACCTTTTGCCGACTACAATGCCCGATATCCAGATTAATGCTGATGGAATAGCTGCACTATTACACACTCTAAAATTATCCTCCTCAGCTGGTTGCGATCAAATCAGCAGCAAATTACTTAAAAACAGCAGTTCCCTGTCAACTCATAGAAAGCTTTCTTGTGAACTCTGGTGCTTGCGTATTCAGTAAGAAGGAACCAACATATTACAACCTGCATCAAATCAATAGACTAGTCGATTCGCTCTGCCTCCCTTTTCCCTGATTTAGAATGGCATGTCATCAAAAATCCATTGGAAAGTGACCACTTCCTAGTAACTCTGAACTTGGGAAAACAACATTACTTCCCTCTGCATGTCCCTCACTGGAAACTAGCCTCAGTAGACTGGAAATGTTTTAAACAATCCACCTATTTAACACGAGTTATCTTATGTAATTTTAGTATAGACCATGCTGTACCATATTTTACCATTTTTATTGTTGACTCTGCAGAAGAGTTCACCCCTTAAACAAAAGGTCGTTCAAGTGGAATACGAGTTCCCTGGTGGAACGAAGACTGCATGCAACGTAGAAAAAGCGAAACAAAGCATGAGGCATTCTGTGCGGATACCTAACTGCAGAAAACCTTGTTGAATTCAAGCAGCCTAAATCACAGGGAAGGCGCACATGACGATAGGCTAGGAGAGCAAGCTAGGAGAGGTTTCTTTCGGGAATCAATTCCTATCACCAAGAAACAAAAGTGTGGAATGTGCTCAGAAGGCTAAAGGGGCAGCAACCGCATCCACTGCCCTTAGTAAATAATTAAGGAAACAAGTTGGAAGACCAGGCAGATGCTCTTGGTAAAAATTTTGAGTATGTATCCATCTCCACGCACTATTCACAGGCATTCCTTAAATACAAGGAGATAGAAGAACGCATGACACTGGGTCACAAATGCAGAAGGAACAATCTATATAACCGTCCATTCAACATTGCTGAGCTTAGAGCAGCATTGAACGTCTGCAAAGGCTCTGCGCTGGGAGCAGACAGGAGCATGTATGACATGATCAAGAACATGCACACAGACACGCAAATTACCTTGTTGCACTTTTTGATAAAATTTGGGCAGCCAGACACATTCCAACAACATGGAAAGAAGCTATTGTTGTCTCAGTTTTGAAACTAGGTAAAGACCCACTCTTGGTAACAAGTTACTGTCTGATAGCACTTACAAGCTGCCTATATAAGCTTTTCGAAAAAAATGATAAATTGCTGTCTTTTGCATTTCCTAGAATCAAACAATAGGGTTGATCCCTATCAATGTGGTTTTCAAAAAGGCTGTCCACAACCGACCATCTTGTGCGCATTGAGGCAAACATTTGCAATGCATTTGCCCATAAACAATACTTGTCAGCTTTTTTTTTATATGGAAAAGGCCTATGACACCACATGACACTATGGCATTACCAGAGACCTGTCAGAAATGGGTATCTGTGGCAACATTCTTAGCATAATTCAAAGCTATCTCTCACAACATATTTTCGCGTTAGAATTGGTAATGCTCTGTCTAGGTCATTTACACAAGAAACTGGGGTACCGCAAGGTAATGTACTTAGCTGCACTCTTTTGATTGTTAAAATGAACTCTTTATGTTCATGTATTCCACAAAGTATGTTTTATTCAGCATATGTTGATGATGTGCAGATTGAATTTAAATCATGTAACATCACAGCCTGCAAGCAACACATCCAGTTTGGTCTGAACAGTCTCGACATGGGCAAATCAGAATGGCTTTAAGCCAAATCCCCCAAAAAGCTCCTGCATCCTCTGTACAGGGAAGATGGGCCTTGTCCCAGAGCTCAATATCCAGCTACATGAATGCTTGCCTTTGAACACACAGCACAGATTTCTTGGTGTCATGCTTGACTTTAAACTGATATTTCTCCCACACAAAAAGTATTTGAAAGCCAAATGTTTAAAAACAATGAACATTCTTAAAATTCTTGCGCTCACGACATGGGGCAGTCACAGGGGCTGCTTAATGAACCTGTACAGGAGCCTCATACGATCACGTCTGGACTATGGTTGTGCGATGTATCAAACTGTTGCTCCAACTGCATTAAAGATTTTTTGGATCCTGTTCACCATTTAGGTATTTGCCTGGCCACAGTCACCTTCAGATCAAGTCCTATAGTTTATACGTAGAATCTAGTGACTGGTCATTTCATCTGCAAAGAACATATATAAGCTTCGCATACTTCCTCAAAGTACAGTCTAATTCGGAGCATCCTTGTTATAAAACTGTTAATGATTTGACCGACCTTCAATGAGAAAACCTTTCTGACTACACGTCAGAAAGCCTAGCAAGGAAATGAACATCTCACTACATATGCATCCACTGATGGCTCCAACAAGGCTGTTGCCATCGTGGCTGTGGCTACTGATAGAATGCGACTCGTCCTTTGTTGAAGTTACAAAGCATGCTCCAGAGATTCACATCCGTATGCGCTTTCTGGAACTCCAGTTGAAGTATTCCTGTGCAGAATTTTATACCGACGCATCAAAGTCGCCTAATGGCATATCCTATTCGGCAGTCGGGCCATCCTTCTTGGAATACAATATTCTGCACACATAAACAAGTATTTTTACAGCAGAAGCTTACGCATTACTCTCAGCTGTAAAACACATAAAGGCATTAAAACTACAAGACTGTGTCAAATTTACAGACTATGAGCATAGTAAGAGCTTTAGTTTCTTTACGGAACCATAATAATCCAGTAGTCAGTGACCTCTACGCATGCCTGTGCACTATGTACGCATATACCAGCATATGTTGGGTGCCAGGCCACAGAGGCATAGTGGGCAATATGCTTGCTGACGAACTCGCTACATCCATAACAACGAGAGTTTGTAGCACTGCCATAGCTATCCCTCCAGCAGACTTGAAGCCTTTCTTGTGCAGAATGCTGAGAAATTTTTGGCAAGCCATCTGGGAACGTGAATCATCAGATTCCTTTAATAAATTTCATTTAATTAAGCCGCACCTATGAAATTGGCCTTCAGTGACAAAAGCATGACAAACCGATTTGTTCTGTCGACTGCAAATAGGACAGGCATATCGTACTACTTCATAGTAAATGTCCTCTCTGTGGAAAGTGGGGTGAGAGGCTGACCATTCTCCACGTCTTGGTGGAGGGTTGGGAAGCGGAAGTTAAATGAAAAAAGCAGTTTCCTCTTTCACAATGATGCCACATTCCCCTTCATCCCGTATTTTTCTTGCAGCAGAACCAATTTTTGACTATAAACCAGTTTTAAATTTTTTACTAGGTGTCGATTTATTACGCATTATAAGCCCACAAGATTCGTAGCATGAGCTCTCACCGAAGGCTGCTGCTGCGATAGAAGCGACCTGTATGGCACATGCATCCTGGCCTTTGTGCTGTAGCAATGTATTTTACTATATCGTCTCTTCGCCATAGATTGCTTTTTATAGCATATGTCATGTATCATGGTCTTGTTTTATTGCATATATACTTATGCACCTTTCAACGAATAATTTTTACGCCTCTTACAGCAGTGTTTCATCCACGTTTCCATATTCATTATTCATATATTAATGACAGCTACTGTCATTGCCTTGGCATTCTTTGGCCACATCTTGCACTTGCGCCAATAAACTCCAATCATTATTGTCATCATTAGTCTGGTGGGACAGCGCGAAAACGTGTGGAATATTGCGAATGGTTCGACAGTTATGATTGGCTGAGGTACAGTCATCAGATTCCTTAGTGCAGTCTCCTAGGGAAGATGACTGTTTTAAAAGCGGACATGTCATAATGTGAATATGCTCCTACATGGAGTGGGCTTTCATATTCAGGGTAAATAACGTAAAATGAACCCATTTTCCTTCATTCCTTCTGTTGGACATATTTATCAATGTGCCTAGAGAATCCCTGGCCGAAACACTAAGACGAGCTGCAACAATACATGTCTAGCCAGCATGTCACAATGTGAGGTTGGGCGTACTGGGCTTGAAGGTAATATGCTGGCAGACAAAACCGCCATATCACTAGCAATAAAAGCCACCATCTTTGGAGCTGCCCTTGCCATAGACGAAGTTTTTCTTGCGAAAGAAAGCTTAGAACCTATTGGCAGCGCTCATGGGACACTGAAACATCTAATAAGCTGCATGTTTTTATTAAGCCACAGTTAGAGAATTGGCTACCTATAACAAAAAAATAACAAACCAAGGGCGTTATGTGGAATTCGGCACACTAAGAATCGGGCACTATGTGTAGTGTACACTCATACCTGTTGTCTGGCGATGACCCACCTACCTGTGGTAAATGTGGTGAGATGCTGACTGTTCTGCGCATATTGCTGTAGTGTAGATCACACAAGTTATCTGTAGCACAGCCTCTTATTGGAAGCTACTGCTGCGATTGTAGCATTTAGAGCACGTGATTCCCTGCCCTTGTGAAGGGCCCTGGTGAAGCATCAGTGATGCCTGAATATTCTTACATTTTAATCTTGCAACCACTTCGCAACATATATTTCATGTTCATAGCTCACCTCACATGTCATAGTTTTAATACATGTGCAGTATATTTTACGCATTTTACAGCTAATCTTTTAGGGCACTATACAGCCAAGTTGTATCTATACCATTTGTCATTGAATGCACCTTTGAATACCTCATACCATTTTCTAGTGCTCTTTGGCCACTATTGACCTGTGTGCCAATAAATCCCATATATCATCATCTTGTATCTTCCTGGTTCTGCTGCACATGTACGGCTTTCTATCTGTGTCAAGCTATCCATTGTTTATAGATTTGCTTCTTTCTTTAATGTGAGAGTTAATGCCTCAGGGCATACAGGGGTATGGAGTGCGTGCAAATAAGGATGATTAAATGAATTAAAAAAGATTTGCATAGCTAATAAAGTCCAGGAGGGATCGATAATGTGGTCCCTGCATCCAAGTATTCTAATGGCAAGGATTACGCGGCGAAAGTCCCGCTGCTGCAAGGCGCCGGAGTCTTGTCGGTTTCAATGCTTTCTATCTGTCAAGGTGTCCAGTGTTAATAGATTTGCTTTTTTCATGCATAGAGTTGTAGTTGAGAGTCAGCTGTTGTCTGTAAACCTACCTTAATACATTTGTGCTTGTTTTTGTCAGCACAATTTTTGCAAATAAGAGAAGAAATGCATGTTTTAGTGAACACAAAAACTAAATGTGCAAAAGAGAAGCATCGCCTGCACTATCCATCAATATTTTGCACCAAAGTGCACCAAAACAGCGTTCATAGCTTAGTGTGTAATTTTATGCTCTAGGATTTGTTTTCTGAGAAACACAAGTTGGAAATTATGCCTAGTGCTTGGTGAGAGATGGAGGAGCTCCCAAGGCACAGTCATGGAGAGGGACTGAAAAACATATTTTTTTCACTGTCGCCCACTCGTATTTTCTTGTCCTTTGCAGCATGCAAGGAGGAGAGTTGTTCCAAAGGATTCAAGAACGAGCTGAGGGTGCCTTCACAGAACGAGGCAAGTGGCATCACACTTATTTAAAAATGTTCTCACAGGCACTGCAGTACATCCAGGACAACGTACCTGTGTGCAATGTGTGGGATTTAACAAAATCAGATCCCTATCTGCTTCCATGTCAACCTGCATTGCTTTATTTGTAGTTCTTCATTGGCTCTCAATGCTTAGTATCTACTTACTGCTTTTTGGCTTGCTTCAAGCCCTCACCATATTTCTGACTGTAAACATAGCACTGGATTTCCAAATGTAAGCCCAGATACCACTGCATCTTTCCACAGTCTATTTTCGTCCAGTTCTAACCCGTTTTATTAACGCGGCTATCATTTTTAAGGCTCATTCACACTGGCAACTGACAGCAACCACGTTTGTCACAAATGATTGCTTTTGCTCAAAAAGCAACCATTTTGGCCCAATGGTTCTCTGCTCGATCGTGTGACCATAGTCGCATAACTGCTGAACCAATCAGATGCGCAGGTACAGGACGTCTGTATACGCTGGTACTTATTTTACATGGCAATGCATTTGTGAGCAGATGGCAACGGGCTGGTCACACCGGCAAGTGTGAGCATCAGTCGCCTTCAGTCACTCAGTTGCATTTTGGTCACCAGTTGCAAGTGGTCATGTCACCGGTGTGAATGAGCCTTTAGGATACTCCACACTTTCTAGTTTCTGCCAATGTCCTAATCTAACCATTTTCCTTTCATGCCAACCTGGGTCACTGGATATGTGCCAGTGTTCATAATAATCATCATAACACATAACATACATCATCGCCAATTACATACCCATCATAAGATAGATCGCTAATGACATTAACATCATTAATGGTCCCGAAAGCATGGATGCACCACCAATTTTATTTTCTTGCCTTTTTCTTGTGGGTCTTTGGGAATTTCCAGTATATTGTTTCCTCATTTATCCACACACCCGTATACTTTTACTGTAGATCAGTTGCAGTGATGTGATTACTGCACCAATTGTGCCAAGCTAGCACCAAGGTGTCGTTTTTGCTGTCTTTTGGAGAAAAAAAAAGGCAAACGCGCAAAATTTTTATTCAGTCTTATTTGGATGTAAGTGCCTTTATCAAGTGATTGTGAGAGCAGACAGGCATGAGTATTGATGGCTGTTGACATGCGTATGTGTTTATCATTTATCATTGACTGCATTTCCCCGGCTAATAAATGTTAAATTAACATTATCACTCAGCCAAGCCATGCCTTTCAGGTGTCTGAAGTTTTTCAATGTTAGTGCTGTTTTTATCCGTTGCGTGTTATCACGGAACCTTCAGCAGTCAGAGTCTATGGACAACACAAATTGTGTAGTACTTTCTAGAAGACACATGGGCACCAGCGATTACGCTGGAACCTTTCATGAGTCATGTATAAAAGCCAATTCAGACAAAACTTCAAAAAGACAATTCAGACAAAAAGCACAGGACGAGCGTTGACTGCCAAAACACCTCTATTGAAGCCTTTATTGAAGCCACCTGTATTAGTTCCCCTTTCATAGCTCTTTCTGATAAAGAACTTAAGTTCCTTACAAGTTAATCAGTTTGGCCTGTGTCCACTATGTCTATGGTTACATCTGTATTGTTTAATGTTATTGACGCATGCGCAGCAGGAGTTGACCGACAATGACTCGCCTTCCCTTTCTTCTTTCACTCTCTTTATGCCCATTGCGAATTGTATATATTAGCACAGGCTTCAAAAAAGGTGTTGTTGGCAGTTAGCGCTCGTCCTGTGTCCTTCCTTGTCCATGTTTTTTGGCACTGTTTTGAATATGAATGATCCGTACTAACTAGCTCGCACCCAAACCCTTCTGAATCATACAGTCTACTCAGCATGTAGCTCATGAGTTTCATTATACATTTTAGCACTCAATTTTCCACCCTATTGGTACATCTGAGTCGATTAATGAACGAACACCGTGTGTGTGTGACATTCTAAATCTGTTTTGCACATGCACCATGTCCAGTTACCAAGAGGATAGTGGGGCACTCCCACAAATGACCTGCTTGCTTTCATGAAACTTCTTGGTCACAAATATCGAATGGCAACTGCAAGCGTCACTCAAATTTGCACTCGGCCTACACTATTTTCGGCAGGGCCACACCACACAATATCGGGTTTTTGCCGCTGCAGAAGGCAAGCCAAGGATTTAAAGTTTCGTATTTAGTCAACCTTAGCGACCAAATAGTGGTCCTTATTAAAAGTTCTGCGAAAATGCAAGCCTCTATTACATTGCCAGCTACTGAGCAGCGAGGGGGGGAAGCATACGCAGACACAGCTGGTGAGAAATGAACGTTTATTCTGGCAGCTCAGGCCAAATATATAGCTCAAAGTGAGAAGAGGGTTGGAGAGGGAAAGTGGACCAGAAACAGCTGTCGCTTGAGCCATCAATAGAAACAAGAAGGGTAGGGGGAAATGAAGACATCGAAGCAGCATATAAGTGCTGTTTGGCAACACTTCTCTCATTTTAAAAAAGGAGCCATTGCAGTAGCTTGCACTAGAACGCCAAAGCATTTGTTCCGTGTCTGTGATTGCCACCTCTGCAGGTTAAGTCTGTGGCACTATTGTCACTATTGTCTTGGGGGCTTGTGCTAACAATCTCTTGAGGGTGCAATACTTCGGAACCTGTGGTTGAAGAAAGTAACAATTGTTCAGGGTGCATGGATAGATTAGGCTCTTGTGGAGTTTGTCAGCCAGGGGAGGTTGGCAATGGCACTGCATGTCAAGGGCATACTTGGTGAACGTGGCGTCTGACCAACGAAGTAAACGTTTGGGCAGTCCCCATGAGGGATCCTGATGTCGACTTCATGCGCCCCAGCATCCACTTTTCTCCACATGTACGTGCTCCTTTCCAGTAGAACCATCCAGTCATCTGACTCCTGCAGCGACTCTGCAGCAGCTCAAGGAAAACATGTGTCCAATCGAGATTGCAACTGATTTCTCGGTAGCAACTCTGACAGAGATTTTCCCGCCTTCTGGGGCGTCCTCCTGTAGTTGAACAAGAACCCGACTAGGTTTTCTTCTAAACTTCCCTCTGTCATTTTGCGAAGTCTGTCCTTAATTGTACAAACTGCTTTTTCTGCCCCTCCCTTAGACTGCCAGTGAAAGGGTGCTGTTCACGTGTGCGTTATGTTGTTCTTAGGCGCAAAAGAAGCCAGCTCCTGGCTAGAGTTGATGGAACATAGTTATAACTGCATGTTTGAGGATGGGACACAGAAAGAATGCACAGAGGACGATTGCTGAACTTCAACACAGCTTTACTGCGAAAAAATTACATGAGCAGCAGTTGCTGCACAGAAACGTGGAAACAAACCACAGCCACAGTGCACATTGTCAGCGCAATCACAGCAGAAGATCATCATGTTGTACATCATCACTGAATATCCCAATCTGCACAAGAATAAAGCACGTTCATAAAACATGCTATGACAACATTTTACGTTCTTCATACCTAATGACTAAGAAATTTAGTGCAAATATATCTCTTCTTTTCTTGGTATAATAAATGATGAGGTGCTTATGAACTTCTTATTTCTTTATACAAAATGCCTCAAACAATTCTCTCTTTTTGGGCCTTAAAACTTCCTAGTACAGCGAAACCTCGTTCAGCCATAGTTGGCTGAGATCGGCCAACTTAATGGCATGAGAACTTAATGGCATGAGATCACTCACTTACCTGTCAAAAATGGAACTCGGGGAGAGTGCAGTGAAAGGGCAAAAATATGCAGTATTTATTCGCTTCGTGTGACAAAAGTTTCTTATTTTTGTTTGATGCTGCAGCGGCCAAGCAGCGACGACAGCGGCCTCAAACTTACTGAAGCTGCGAGCCAGCTTTTCAGCCAGCCCCCCCCCTTCTCGGCAAACACTTGCATCGCAGATTCCTCTTTGGCATTGCATATTCGCCATGCATGGGTGCAGTAGCTTTCCAGAAGCCGCGGCGCACCTTTTTCATTGTGGGGTGCTGTTCTTGTCACAATCATTGCATTCATGAGCCTGACGTAACGTGCAGCTTCTACCACTGTCGGGCCTGAATCGCCCGTGCTGTCGCTTTCCGTGTTGGCATCATCACTTTCGTTAGGCAACACTTCAGCAACAACAGAGGCAACGATGGCGAAAAGTCTAACCTCGTAGCTGACATCTTTACGTGGTCGCAACAGCGCTGCCGAGCAACTTCGCATTCTAAATGCCGCCGCACTCCATAGATCCCTGTCACATGCCAGCACTGACTTCTTTGTACCACGTTCGATTGCACGAGCGATGTCCAATTTTCGATCTATGCTGAGCATCCGGTGTTTCTTATCCGAGCTTCGGCATGACACCAGTCCTAGCTTGCATGACGCTCTTGGCTCTCTGGCACTGCCATAGATAAGGCATCGACTAGTGCACAAGTGCTTTCTGCTTCGTGCTCACCCAGTAAGCACAGATAGGTGTATGCCTGCTTTTCGCACTGGGCATTCAACATATCACTCGCTGCTCACACTTAGACAAAGTGAGCGTCGGCAAGCACAGAAGTGCTTTGCTGTGGCCTTACCATGTATGTAAGCATGTAGGAATGTCAGAAAACACCGATACAAGCAGAGATATGACTTCAGACACAGAGGTGTTCCCAACTATGCCAGTTAACTTTGGGAGCCCACGTCGAGACGACAAGTGAGGCAGTGCAAGGTGACGTGGGTAGGACCTCGTTTGAAGTCAGAGAAATGCAGAGCGACATTAGTTTTAAGAAAGACTTAGGAACATGGATAAATATAATAATAATAAATGCTTTATTTGTCATAAAAGCAGCAGATACAAAGTGGGTCAGCCCAAGCCAATGAGGCTTGTCGGGCTGTACCCGGCAGTCAGTTTCAGGGATGCAATAAACTACAAGAGTGAGGAAAAAAAAGGAAAGAAGAAAAGGAAGAAAGCACACACACACACAAAAGAGAAGGCAGTAAATTGGGGTGCAGTGCTACATGAAAAAATACTGAAAACAAATAGACATCACACAGTGACAGATGAGTTTTCCCTTATATAGAATTTCAGAGCACGTTTCGATGTAATGGAAATTATTTCTGTGGGCAAGGAATTAAATGTATTGGGAACAATAATTTTCGCACAAGACGTCCAAATTGCGCACAACATCTGGGTGTACAAAACATAGGATGATGCCTGAGTGGTCTTGTGGGCACAAAAGGAAACAGAAAATTACTATTCCAGAGATGACAGCAAATAACAGTTTGAAAAAAATAATGCATCAGAGGAAGGCAACTGTAAAGCAGAAAACAAGCTAGTACCACCTGGAATGTTAACATCATAGGCCACATTTCGTAGCAGTGATTTTAATATACAGTTTATTTTTGAATGCCATGTGAAAGAACAGTGATAAAATACTGTTATACCGTATCTCGGTATACTGTAACCAAGGGCATGAATGATTACCTTGCACACAGAAAAAGGGAGGATGAAGCGGCTATTTTAAATACAGGGTGTCTACCAACCGGGAAAACCGGGAATTCTCAGGGATATCGAGTAGTCTGGAAAAAGTGAGGGAAAACTCAGGGAATTTGGGCCTCTATCAGGGAAAATTAGCTCCAATTTTATTGAAAGGGTCGAAAGTCGCGGTAATGCTGGCTCGAGCAACAGACAGTAATCGTAATGAATCGTCTTTGACGCGCTGTCGTCGGCTGGAGGAGTTCCCAGTGTGCAGTCAACGACCGAATTTCCAGATTCTCGATAATTCGGACGGCTTCGCGGCACCGCCACGTAACCCATAGAGACAACGTATCAGAACGTGTGAAATTTCGGACGCAAGAACTCTTCGCCGTCTGATTTTCCGGACGTTTTGCCGTGACCGCGGGTCCGAAACGGCAATAATAAAAGGTACCACCGCTGCCGTTTTGATTACTTCGCCACCTCGATCCGGCACTCTCGCACGTAGATCCGCTGGCAGCCGTTGCCACCACTGCGGCAACGCTAGGCCTAGCTGCTTCGACGTTCGCTACGAAGCTTCTTGCCGTTGGATGCCGAGTTTTTTATTGAAAGAATTGGCTGATGTCAGCAATGGCACGGACTCCGAATTTGTGGTCCTCGTGATTGCCTTAGGAACTTAGAAAACACGGTGCGTTGCATAATGCCCGTTCCCGAAAGTTTGCTTCGCCTCTGTACAGAAATGTTACATGGTGAAGCATAGCATAGCAATACCTATAGCCTAGCATCCAAACCTCTTACGGAGGTGAATGAATATAAATACCTCGGTGTTACAATAACCAGTAACCTTAGTTGGAACTCGCACATCTCCCATCTTTGCGACTCGGCTTTTAAGAAGCTTTGCTACCTCAGGCATAAATTAAAACACGCTCCTTCTGAAACCCGTCTTATCGCCTACACCTCTTTTGTCCGTCCTAAGCTCGAGTATGCAGCTATTGTATGGGATCCCTATACTAAAACTAACATCGATGCGCTAGAAATGATACAACGTAAAGCAGTTAGGTTCATCTTCTCTAAATATCGCTCAAGTGATTCTCCAACTCAGTTAATGGCTGAACACAATATTCAGTCTTTGCAACTAAGAAGAAAAATTCACAGGCTTAAATTTCTCTTCTTGCTGAGTAACAATAAACTATCTCTTTCTCCCGAACCTTACATAACACCCCTTACTGCCCGCCGAACTAGACATCGCCACGCTGCATCATTAACGCCTTATAATGGTAGAAACAATGTCTTTATGTCTTCCTTTTTCCCTCGAACAGTAACGGAATGGAACAGCCTACCCTATAACAAACTTCTCAGCACTGACTCAATAGCGTCTATTACTATCTAATATTAGTGCTTGTTCTTACGAAATCTCGTTTCAATTTGTATCGTTGTGCAATATTTATTGATTGGCGCGTTGTAGTAATTTTGAATTATGCACTCCTCCTTTTTTTTTCTATTACATTTCCTGTGCTTTGAAATTGTGCTTGTGAAACAGCGTTTCAATTTGTATCTGCCACTCTCTATGCATTATTTAGAGGTGCTTTACTCATTATGTAATTGTACTTTCTATTACATTTTTCCGGAGCTTTTTTTTTACTCCTTCGTCAATCTATTGTGTTTTCTTTTTGTATGTACCTTTCCCCTCCTGCCTGGGCCTTCTAAGGCCTGCAGTATTCCTAAATAAATAAATAAATAAATACTCAGAAGTATTGCAGTGAAGCATAACAAGCGTGGGAAGGGGCTATTGGCACGGAACACAGTATGCATTCCTTAATTATACACGCGTGCACCCTGTATTTCCTGTCACAGTACGAGCGCCGATATGCCTAATATGTGCACCGACAGGCCTTCAGAGCGTTTTCGAACGTACCTGTCGCGGTTTGAGCCCCTAAGGGCAGTAAATGACACGCATTTATTTTTTTCCAGCTGGCCGATTTTTCGGACGTTTTCGCGACCCCTAGGGAGTTCTAAAAATCGGTTGTGGACTGTGCAACTGGCCAAGATGCTTCTGTGCAACTGGCCAAGATGCTTCAAATGGTCCTTGGGGTGAACGAGTGGCAGAAGGAGGACAAGAACAGAAATGATGTATGCATTGAGGAATAAACGGGAAAGGAAGCTTGCTGCCACCGTTTTGAAGAAGTTTGAGCCGGGTTTGACTGTATGTTGTATCGACAAGCATGTTGACCTTGTCGGGATAGAATTTGTTGCCGTGCAAGGTGCCGTGCTGCTTCGGCACACCGAACAAAGGCGTCTGTATCTGGTGTGGTAGGTTGAGACGAAGTTGGTAGGAGCATCACGTCGAGCATAATGGTGACATCGCGTCTGTAGACCAGATGAAAAGGAGAAAGCCCGGTGGTTTCTTGAAGCACAGTGTTATATGTGAATGACACATACGGGAGCAGTTTGTCCCAACTTTTATGATCCATGGCGACATTCATAGAAAGCATATCCTCAATCGTTTTGTTGAGATGCTCAGTTAACCGTTAGTCCGCAGGTGACACGCAGTTGCTGTACGGTGCATTGTTCGACTCAGCTGCAGACTATCTCGGACTAACTGGGTGGTGAAGGCCATACCACGGTCAGTGATGACAGCGGGAGTACCATGTCGAAGGACAATATTTTTGACGAAGAAGTTGGCTACATCTGAAGCAGTAGCTAGCTGAACAGCTTGTGTTTCACAGTGTCGAGTGAGGTAATCGGTGGCGACAACGATCTAGCGGTTATCAGTCGAAGACGGCGGTAATACCCACAAAGCCCTAAAAATCGGGAGACATCGTGCTTTGTCTTCAGTATTGGGAACAGAGCAACTGCCATGGCTTTGTCAGGGTCAGGGCGCACACTGGTGCTGCTGACAATGTGACTTTGAAATTTAAGCTCCTCATAGCCAAAGTGACATTTTTTGGACTTCAGAGACAGGCCGGTGGTGCGGATGGCTTGAAGAACTGCCTCAAGCCGCTGGATGTGTTGTTCAGGCGTGGTGTGAAAAACAACTACATTGTCCAAGTAGACTACACACGAGTGCCACTTGAGGTCAGATAAAACTGTGTCCATCATACGTTGAAATATGGCTGGAGTGGAACACCATCCAAAAAGGAGGACTTCAAATTGATAGAGACCATCGGGTGTTATAAACGCCGTTTTTTCCTGGTCTCGTTCATCAACTTCAATCTGCCAGTGCCCACTACGCAGATACGTTGAAGAAAAGTAACGGGCATGTTGCAGGCAATCCAAAGAGTTGTCAATACCAGGAAGTGGGTGAATATCTTTTGTCGGGATCTTGTTCAGTTTGCAGTGAAGCATAACAAGCGTGGGAAGGGGCTATTGCCACGGAAAACAGTATGTATTCCTTAATTATACACACGTGCACCCGGTATTTCCTGTCACAGTACGAGCGCCGATATGCCTAATATGTGTACCGACAGGCCTTCAGAGCGTTTTGGAACGTGCCTGTGGTGGTTTGAGCCCCTAAGGGCAGTAAATGACACACAACTGGCCGATTTTTCGAACGTTTTCGCGACCCCTAGGGAGTTCTAAAAATCGGCCGTGGACTGTGCAACTGACCAAGATGCTTCAAATGGTCCTTGGGGCGAATGAGTGGCAGAAAAAGGACAAGAACAGAAATGATGTACGCATTGAGGAATAAACGGGAAAGGAAGCTTGCTTCCGCCATTTTGAAGAAGTTTGAGCTCAAAAAACTAAATTGTGGCTGATGCCGAGATGCAGGTGTCCCGCATCCAAACCAAAATAAACTCTTTAAAGCAGTGGAACACAACACTCGGGCGTCGTGCGCGGGCTGAGAGTATGTCAGGACAGTTGAGGTTGGCTTACGAGCGGTTGAGAGAGAATCTCAATTGGTGACAGAGTTCGGGCCTCATACCACATGAGCTTGCTATCAGTTCATAGAAATAGCTCATATTCAAATATATTTGCTTCTATGTGCATCACCTTTTTATTCGTATTTGGGAATGTCCGACTTCATTTGCAATTTTTTTCGAAGGTACTTTATTTGCTGTGCATTTTACTAACCCCTGCTTCTATTCTCTTTTTGAATAACATAAACACTACTCCTTAGTATTAAAATTGGATTAAGTCGCTTTTTTATTTTTTTATGTGCTTACTAGAGAGTGACAGCATCAGGCGATATGGTTTCAGCCCATCTTGACATAAAACATAGTTCTGCATCACTCAGGGAAAACCTGGAAAACTGAGGGAATTTGGAAATGTCAACTTGGTAGACACCCTGAAATAGCACATGATAACGCCCGGAGTTTAATATTAGAGGGAAGAGATGGGTGACTATTCCATGTCATATTGGAGTCTGAAGATAATTCCCATGTACTTTACACTCGGCGATGGTAGGAGAGGAGAGCATTGACAATTGGTACATCGTGAACCATGAAGGAAGATTGGGAGAGTGGGATCAATTCGTCTATGTGGATTGTAGAAACAAACCAGAAGATGTTTCTTGTTTGTTAATATTGATAGAGTTTCTGAAAAAACAGTTCATGACAGACATAATGTCACTTTGTAGCATTGCAACTGATGAAGTGAAAACAGTGTGTGGCAAGAACAGTGTCATCAGCATATTGAAACATTTGACATTGGGATGTAGCTTTAGACAGATCATTTACATAAACATTAAATAATAGTGGAGATAACACGGATCCCTACGGGACACCAAATTTTAAGAAAACCTTCGTACTAACGTGATCCCCTATCTTGACTACCTGTGAACGATTAAAAAAATAGTTAGTTAATAATTTTTTAGGCCCCGGAAATCCCAAGAGATGTAGTTTGTGCAAAGTAATGTGTTCACTATGGGGTCAAAAGCGTTGCTTGCATCCAGGAAAAGAGCCGTTACTACCTCATTATTGAAAGCAGAGAAGATTAAATCAGCTAATTGTTCCAAGAGTCCTCGTCCCAGGAACGAAGCCAAATTAAAAAGTTGACAATAAATTTTATTTTTGCAGAAAGCCAGTCATCACTCTGGATAAGTGTTCTTCCAGAATTTGGCTAATTGCGGGTAAAATTGAAATTGGCCTGTAGTTGTCAACCTGTTTAAAAGAGCTATTTTTGTGTAATTGTTTAACAACTGCAATATTTAGCTCATCTGAAAGAAAACATGAGTTCAATAGAACCATTCAGCATAAATAAAGTATATTTTCTTGAACGGGAAAGTTACGCTGCAGCTCGTACATAGAATGCCATCTAAACCAGGTGCCTTCTTTTGTTTAAAACTGAATAATATGCTTCGCAGACTACAAGCAGTGATGAAAGGAAGGAATGCAGAGGACTCTGAACTGATAATATTATCAGAACCATGAGTGTGAGCTGGTTGAGTAATCGACGATGCTTTAGTAAAGTGAACATTGAAATCAGTAATGACAGATTACAAATTATGAAAATGTTTGCAAAAAACGTTGACTGATTGGCCTGGATGGTGACCGAATATTTGATTAATCGTCGCCCACATTATTCAAGAGTTCTGCCTATTTTCGTAAAATGATTTACTGTAATATGAGTGTTTCTCAGATCGAAGTAACACAGCCTATTTCTATGAACTTTGTATAAATTTCTCAGAGTGTTGTTGTTAGGCGAGTTCCTACATTTTTCCCAAAGTTTATCTTTCTATTTTATCACCTTAAGCCTCCCCGATGTAAGCCAAGGCAAGTTAGTATTGCGTTTTTTAATTTTTATGGTTTTAACCTTTCTGTGCCCTGTATTTAAATGTGTCAAGAACATTAATAAATTTAGTGTAGGCATTTTGTATGGATGCCCCTTCCATAAGTGTGTTCCAGTCAAAGGCATTAACCAAACTATCAAATTTGGCTATGTGGAGGATTGATACCTGGAAGTGCTCGGATGATACCTTTTTAAACATGGGCAAATAAATATGGCAAGGCGAGTCTAGTGATGCGAGTCTAGCAGTGCTATTGTAGGAATTAGAGGGCAGTAAATGGGATATAATACGGCTCAGTGAAGTTAGGAGGACAAAAGAAGCATATACAGTGCTAAAAAGCTGGCACGTCCTGTGCCACCGGGGCTTAGCGGTGAAACGAGAACTAGGAGTCGGATTCCTGATTAATAAGGATATAGCTGGTAACGTACAAGCATTCTATAGCATTAATGAGAGGGTGGCAGGTCTTGTTGTGAAACTTAATAAGAGGTACAAATTGAAGGTCGTACAGGTCTACGCCCCTACATCCAGTCAGGATGACCAGAAAGTCAAAAGCTTCTATGAAGATGTGGAATAAGCAATTGGTAAAGTCAAAACAAAATACACTATACTGATGGGCGACTTCAATGCCAGGGTAGGCTATAAGCAGGCTGGAGACAAGTCAGTGGGGGAATATAACATAGACTCTAGAAATAGCAGGGGAGAGTTATTAGTAGAGTTTGCAGAACAGAATAATATGCGGATAATGAATACCTTCTTCCGCAAGCGGGAAAGCCGGAAGTGGACGTGGAGGAGCCCGAATGGTGAGACTAGAAGTGAAATAGACTTTATACTCTGCGATAACCCTGCCATCATACAAGAGGTGGACGTGCTCGGCAAGGTACGCTGCAGTGACCATAGGATGGTAAGAACTCGAATTAGCCTAGACTTGAGGAGGGAACGGAAGAAACTGGTACATAAGAAGCCGATCAATGAGTTAGTGGTAAGAGGGAAAATAGAGGAATTCCGGATAAAGCTAGAGAACAGGTCATCATCATCATCAGCTTGGTTACGCCCACTTCATGGCAAAGGCCTCTGCCGTACTTCTCCAACTACCCCGGTTGTGTACTAATTGTGGCCATGTTGTCCCTGCAAACCTCTTAATCTCATCTGCCCACCTCACTTTCTGCCGTCCCCTGCTAGGCTTCCCTTCCCTTGGAATCCAGTTTGTAATCCTTAATGACCATCGGTTATCTTCCCTCCTCATTACATGTCCTGCCCATGCCCATTTCTTTTTCTTGATTTCAACTAGGATGTCATTAACCCTTTGAGGGTCGAATTATATTGAAAAAACCTTTCCCAGGTAGTCAAATTACTATATTGCGGATCTTGAATGTACAAAATGTGTAAAGTCGGCAATAAATAGTAAAAAAAAATTAGGAAGAGTATTTTGATGTCGGCATCACTCAGAACTGCAAAATGTTCAATAGTATTTCAGAGTGTGGTACTCCTTGAAACACGGGTCTCCGCACAGCGCCTTATCGCAGTCTGCACACCTAAAATGCGTGTATGTTCTTCTCTTGGAGCGACGAGTTGTGTTGACGCACACATGACATCTCTGCATGCGTGCGGCTGCCTTGGGCACCCTCTCGAGGCACCCTCTCGCGTAAGTGTAAGAGCGAGAATACCTCGTGAGTGGCGGTGATAAACAAGCTAATAGCAGCGCCAATCAAGTTAGAAATCAACTTCCGCCGCACCTGCGATAGCATGACGACAAAGAGAAAAATCATGTTTCGCGCGGCTCCGTTTCGATCACGCGGAGGAACCGAAACTGCGAAAGCGTGTTGCCGCTGAGAGCGAGAATACCTCGCAAGCGGCGGTTATAAACAAGCTAAGAGCAGCGCCAATCAAGATAGAAATAAACTTCCACCGCCTCTGCAAGAGAGTGCCGACAAAAAGAAAAATGACGTTTCGCGCGCCTCCGTTGCGATCACGTGGCGAAACCGAAACCGCAAAAGGGGTGTTGCTGCAGTCTGCACGCCGCGCTGAAGCTAGAAATCAGTTCCGTTTATCTCCCCAAGAAGGTAGTACACATTTCAAACGCTTCTTATAAGTCCTAAGAGGTGGCAGCACCTCCCAGTGAGCACACATCGCCATTATGGTGCTAAATTTCAAACGGAGGTTCGAAACCGTACCCGTACGGCAAAGACCTTGCGGGACAGAAAACCGCCGCCGTACATGTACGGCAAAAACCTTCAAAGAGTTAACTCGCGTTTGTTCCCTCATCCAATCTGCTCTTTTCTTATCCCTTAACGTTACACCTATCATTCTTCTTTCCATAGCTCGTTGCGTCGTCCTCAATTTCAGCAGAACCCTTTTCGTAAGCCTCCAGGTTTCTGCCCCTGTGAGTACTGGTAGCACACAGCTGTTATACACTTTCCTTTTGAGGGATAGTGGCAACCTGCTGTTCATGGTTTGAGAATGCCTGCCAAACGCACCCCAGCCCATTCTTATTCTTTTGATTATTTCAGTTTCATGATCTGGGTCCGCAGTCACTACCTGTCCTAAGTAGATGTATTCCTTTACCACTTCCAGTGCCTCGCTACCTATCGTAAACTGTTGTTTTCTTCCGAGATTGTTAAACATTACTTTAGTTTTCTGCAGATTAAGTTTTCGACCCACCCTTTGGCTTTGCCTCTCCAGGTCAGTGAGCATGCATTGCAGTTGGTCCCCGGAGTTACTAAGCAAGGCAACATGATCAGCGAATCGCAGTTTACTAAGGTATTCTCCATTAACTCTTATCCCCAATTCTTCCCAATCCAGGTCTCTGAATACCTCCTGTAAAGACGCTGTGAATAGCATTGGAGATATCGTATCTCCCTGCCTGACGCCTTTCTTTATTGGGATTTTGTTGCTTGCTTTATGGAGGACTATGGTGGCTGTGGAGCCACTATGGATATCTTTCAGTATATTTACATACAGCTCGTCTACACCCTGATTCCATAATGCCTCCATGACTGCTGAGGTTTCGACTGAATCAAGCACTTTCTCGTAATCAATGAAAGCTATACGTAAAGGTTGGTTATATTCTGCACATTTCTCTATCAGCTGATTGATAATGTGAATATGGTCTACTGTTGAGTAGCCTTTATGGAATCCTGCCTGGTCCTTTGCTTGATAGAAGTCTAAGGTGTTCCTGATTCTATTTGCGATTACCTTAGTAAATACTTTGTAGGCAACAGACAGTAAGCTGATCGGTTTATAATTTTTTAAGTCCTTGGCGTCTCCTTTCTGATGGATTAGGATTATGTTAGGGTTCTTCGAAGATTCCGGTACGCTCGAAGTCATAAGGCATTGCGTATAGAGGGTGGCCAGTTTTTCTAGAACAATCTGCCCATCATTCTTCAGCAAATCTGCTGTTACCTGATCCTCCCCAGCTGCCTTCCCCCTTTGCATAGCTCCCAAGGCTTTCTTTACTTCTTCTGGCGTTACTTGTGGGATTTCAAATTCCTCTAGACTATTCTCTCTTCCATTATCGTCATGGGTGCCACTGGTCTGTATAAATCTCTATAGAACTCCTCAGCTACCTGAACTATTTCATCCATATTAGCAATGATATTGCCGGCTTTATTTTATAACGTATACATCTGATTCTTGCCTATTCCTAGTTTCTTCTCCACTGCTTTTAGGCTTCCTCCGTTCCTGAGAGCATGTTGAATCTATCCATATTATACTTCCTTATGTCAGCTGTCTTACACTTGTTGATTAACTTCGAAAGTTCTGCCACTTCTATTCTAACTGTAGGGTTGGAGGCTTTCAAATATTGGCGTTCCTTGATCAGATCTTTCATCTCCTGCGTTAGCTTACTGGGATCCTGTTCTGTAGCTCGATCTGGAATTCCTCTATTTTCCCTCTTACCGCTAACTCATTGATCGGCTTCCTATGTACCAGTTTCTTCCATTCCCTCCTTAACTCTAGGCTAATTCGGGATCTTACCATCCTATGCTCACTGTAACGCACCTTGCCAAGCATGTCCACATCTTGTATGATGCCAGGGTTAGTGCAGAGTATAAAGTTTATTTCATTTCTAGTCTCGTAATTCGGGCTCCTCCACGTCCACTTTCGGCTATCCCTCTTGTGGAAGGAGGTATTCATTATCGGCATATTATTCTGTTCAGCAAAGTCTACTAATAACTCTCCCCTGCTATTCCTAGTGCCTATGCCATATTCCCCACTGCCTTGCCTCCAGCATGCTTCTTGCCTACCTTGGCATTGAAGCTGCGCATCAGTACAGTGTATTTTGTTTTGACTTTGCCCATCGCCGATTCGATGTATTCATAGAATCTTTCGATTTCTTGGTCATCATGACTGGAGGTAGGAGCGTACACCTGCACAACCTTCGATTTGTACCTCTTATTAAGTTTCACAACAAGACCTGCCACCCTCTTGTTAATGCTATAGAATTCCTGTATGTTACCAGCTATATTCTTATTAATCAGGAATCCGACTCCTAGTTCTCGTATCTCCGCTAAGCCCCAGTAGCACAGGGCGTGCCCGCTTTTTCATCATCATCATCAGCCTGGTTACGCCCACTGCAGTGCAAAGGCCTCTCCCATACTTCTCCAACAACCCCGGTCATGTACTAATTGTAGCCATGTCGTCCCTGCAAACTTCTTAATCTCATCCGCCCACCTAACTTTCTGCCGCCCCCTGCTACGCTTCCCTTCCCTTGGAATCCAGTCCGTAACCCTTAATGACCATCGGTTTATCTTCCCTCCTCATTACATGTCCTGCCCATGCCCATTTGTTTTTCTTGATTTCAACTAAGATGTCATTAACTCGCGTTTGCTCCCTCACCCAATCTGCTCTTTTCTTATCCCTTAACGTTACACCTATCATTCTTCTTTCCATAGCTCGTTGCACCGTCCTCAATTTGAGTAGAACCCTTTTCGTGAGCCTCCAGGTTTTTCGTAAGCGTCCAGGTTGCGTAAGCCTCCAGGTTGCGTAAGCCCGCTTTTTAGCACTGTATATGCCTCATTTGTCCTCCTAACTTCACTGAGCCCTATCATATCCCATTTACTGCCCTCTAATTCCTCCAATAACACTGCTAGACTCGCCTCACTAGGTAACATTCTAGCGTTAAATGTTGCCAGGTTCAGATTCCAATGGCGGCCTGTCCGGATCCAGGGATTCTTAGCACCCTCTGCTGCGTCACAGGTCTGACTGCCGCCGGGGTCAGTAGCCTCGCAGCTGCTGGGGACTGAGGGCCGGGGTTTCATTGCTGTAGTCATATAGGAGGTTGTGGCCAAGTACTGCACTATTGTGGCCAATCCTGCTCTGGTGCTGGAAGTGCGTTACCGGTTCTGGTAACCGGGATCAGGCCGCACTTCTAGGCCTGTTTATGCAATTTTATCAACACACGGATTATCTCTCTTTTTTTTTATTCGGTGGAAAATTGCGCGGCAGCGGGATTCGAACCACAGTCCTCTTGCACGCGAGGCAGATGTTCTACCTCTATGCCACAGGTATTCAGCTTTAACTTGGGAAGAGGACCTTACTGTTGAAGCAATGAGCGACAATCTTATGGGTGTCATTAAGGAGTGTGCAATAGAAGTCGGTGGTAAGTCCGTTCGCCAGTATACCAGTAAGCTATCACAGGAGACGAAAGATCTGATCAAGAAACGCCAATGTATGAAAGCCTCTAACCCTACAGCTAGAAGAGAACTGGCAGAACTTTCCAACTTAATCAACAAGTGTAAGACAGCTGACATAAGGGAGTTTAATATGGATAGAACTGAACATGCTCTCATGAACGGAGCAAGCCTAATAGCAGTGAAGAAGAAACTAGGAATAGGCAAGACTCAGATGCATGCTTTAAGAGATAAAGCTGGCAATATCATTACTAACATGGATGAGATAGTTCAAGTGGCTGAGGAGTTCTATAGAGATTTATACAGTACCAGTGGCACCCACAACGAAAATGTAAGAGAGAGTAGTCTAGAGGAATTTGAAATCCCACAAGTAGCGCCAGAAGAAGTAAAGAAAGCCTTGGGAGCTATGCAAAGGGGGAAGGCAGCTGGGGAGGCTCAGGTAACAGCAGATTTGTTGAAGGATGGTGGACAGATTGTTCTAGAAAAACTGGCCACCCTGTGTATGCCTCATGACCTCGAGCATATCGAAATCTTGGAAGAATGCTAACATAATCCTAATCAATAAGAAAGGGGATGCCAAAAACTTGAAAAATTATAGACCGATCAGCTTACTGTCAGTTGCCTACAAACTATTTACTAAGGTCATTGCAAATAGAATCAGGAACACCTTAGACTTGATTCCGTAAAGGCTACTCAACAATAGACCATATTCACACTGCTGTATCAATCAGGTGATAGAGAAATGTGCGGAATATAACCAACCGTTATATATAGCTTTCATTGATTACGAGAAAGCATTTGATTGACTCGAAACCTCAGAAGTCATAGCGGCATTACGAAATCAGGGCGTAGACGAGCCATATGTAAAGATACTGAAAGATATCTATAGTGGCTCCACAGCCACCGTAGTACTTCATAAAGAAAGCAACAAAATCCCAATAAAGAAAGGTGTCAGGCAGGGAGATACGATCTCTCCAATGCTATTCACAGCGTGTTTACAGGAGATATTCAGAGACCTGGATTGGGAAGAATTGGGGATAGGAGTTAATGGAGAATATCTTAGTAACTTGCGATTTGCTGATGATATTGCCTTGCTTAGTAACTCAGGCAACTAATTGCAATGCTTGCTCACTGACCTGGAGAGGCAAAGCGGAAGGGTGGGTGTAAAAATTAATTTTCGGAAAATTAAAGTAATGTTTAACAGTCTCGGAAGAAAACAACAGTTTACGATAGGTAGCGAGGCACTGGAAGTGGTAAAGGAATACATCTACTTAGGACAGGTAGTGACTGCGGACCCAGATCATGAAACTGAAATAATCAAAAGAATAAGAATGGGCTGGGGTGCGTTTGGCAGGCATTCTCAGATCATGAACTGCAGGTTGCCATTATCCCTCAAGAGAAAAGTGTATAACCAGCTGCGTCTTACCAGTACTGACGTATGGGGTAGAAACCTGGAGGCTTACGAAAAAGGTTCTACTTGAATTGAGGACAACGCAATGAGCTATGGAAAGAAGAATGATGGGTGTAACTTTAAGGGATAAGAAAAGATCAGATTGGGTGAGGGAACAAACGCGAAATAATGACATCTTAGTTGAAATCAAGAAAAAGAAATGGGGGCATGGGCAGGACATGTAATGAGGAGAGAAGATAACTGATGGTCATTAAGGGTTACGGGACTGGATTCCATGGTAAGAGAAGCGTAGTAGGGGGCGGCAGAAAGTTAGGTGGGTGGATGAGATTAAGGATTTTGCTGGGAAAATGTGGCCACAATTAATACATGACAGGAGTAGGTGGAGAAGTATGGGAGAGGCCTTTGCCCTGCAGTGGGCGTAACCAGGCTGATTATATATATATATATATATATATATATATATATATATATATATATATATATATATATATATATATATATATATATATGTATTTTTCTGCTCATGACTCGCCCAGTACCTGCCGAGTCTTGTCTCTTGCGCAATGAATGTCCAGCATATTTACATTTTCTTTTTTTGTTCTTCTTTTGTGTGCTACACATTCCAACATGGCGTTTACTTTCCCCCCCTCCTTTTATAGCATTTGTATAATGAATATAAAGTGCACATTTACTGCCTTGCTAACCTAAACTTATCTATGTCCACGCCTACTTGAACTGCATTCTCTTGAATATGTATCCTGCCCCTTTCCTGCAACAGCCTCAAATGTGAGGCTACCAGTATGTTCAAGTAAATAAATAAATAAATTAGAATATCGCCTATCACCATCTGCTCTGATCCACACCGCTCTCTTTCTGTCTCCTTAATGTTGCACCTAACATTCTTCATTCCATCGCATCTTTGACTGCTGGTATCTCTACTGAATCAAATGCTTTTTCGAAATCTATGAAAGCGATATACAGAGGCTGATCGTACTCTGCAGATTTCTCGATTACCTGATTGATGACGTGAATGTGTTCCATTCTAGAGTATCCCTTCTTGTGGAGCCATCTCGTTCCCTTAGTGGACTGAAGTCCAGTGTTGCCCTTATTCTATTAGAAATTACCTTGGTGAATATTTTATATAATACTGGGAGTAAGCTAATGGGCCTATAATTTTTTAATTCATTAATGTCTCCCTTTTTGTGGATTAGTATAATGTGGGCATCTGTCAGTTCTCTGGGACCCTTGAAGTCGATAGACAGTTCATATAAAAGCCCGCCAGTTTTTTAAGCATTGTGTCTCCTCCATCTTTTATAAAATCGACTGTTATCCCACCTTCTTCTACCGCTTTGCCCCATTTCATGTCTTGCAAGGCCCTTCTCGCAGTGCGGACTCGTAGCAGTGTAGATCGTTGATCAACATCTAGAAGAGCTCTTGCTGGCCTCCCTTCACTTGTTAGCCATTTAGACTTAAAACGAAGAATTGTAAGGGACGCCAGCAGAAGTTCGCATTTCTCAAAAAGGTGGCTAAATCTTTAATGTCATTAAAGATATAAATGTTTATCATGCAGCCCTCAAAATACTATTTGTGTTACAATTTCTAAATGAGTGTACGTGAGTTACATGTCTGACAGACAGAAAGGAACATGTATGTTTAACGTGCAAAAACTTGTATTTACATTTAAGCCTTGAGATAGGTAGGAAAAATCGGCAACTTGCTTCGTTATATCGAAATTTTTTGTATTGAAATTAGACCTTTTATGCAAATAAGTACAGTCGCCGATCAATATTTGTTACATGGAAAAAGGCTGCAGAATTTTCCACATTATTGGGCAATGGAAAAAAGCAAGTCTGAATGAGAAAACAATTCATTTTCATAAATTTGGAAGTCGGCGATGAATGACATGGTTTAGTGCCCCGTACGTCAACGATAACTTTACATGAGCAGTATGAATTAAGCGACGCAAGCATGCCTTTGTGTGCACTCCGCCCCTGTTGCCGATAGCGTCTCCCGTACTGGAGCGATGCCATCAGGAAAAGCACCGGCAATGGGTAGCGAATGCTTCATCTGCCTCTCGCTCTAATGGGTCACCAAAATTCGAGATTACGCAAACTCCAATACTAAACACACTGGAAGACTGCTTGTATGGTACGCTGCCATTTTGGCACGCCCACTCTTTGCATACATGGCAGATTACCTCTAAAAAAGAGTGCGCAGCTGCATATGCGCTCAGTCGTGCTTACAGCCATGTGCAGCCGCGGTCATGACGCACGCCAACTCTCCGCCCCCTCGTGCGCACTTGATCGCATTACGGCAAGCTCGCTCCCCTCGTGGGAATGATCCCCTGTCTTATTTATTTATAGATACTGCAATCTGAAGTCAGATCATAGCAGGGTGGGTATACACAGAAATATACAAGCATGTAAACACATACAAAATTCATCACATATACAGGCAATTTCAGACATTGGTGAAGAATACATAACATGCAAGAAAAAAACACACAAGCAGATAACGTACGAATTCATAACATTTGCAAGCATTTTTCAAGCATTGATAAGGAATTCTGGGTAACAATGTCAGAATTAAGATTATTCCAGTCTGTTATTGTCCTAGGAAAAAAAGAATATTTGAAACAGTTATTCCGTGCGTTGATGGGGGTTATCGATAAAGCATGCCTTCGTCTCGTGTTATAACCTGGAACTTGGAAGTGTTAACCTTATAATGGCCGTTTACGAGTTGAAAGAGGAACTTTAATCGATAGATACGGTTGCGCACAGTCACTGGAGGTAATCCACTGCGTCTTACGAGCTCACCAACAGACGCGCGGCCGTATGAATTAAAAACAAACCTAACTACTTTATGCTGTATACGTTCCAGTTTTTTAATATTGGTTAAAGTGAATGGGTCCCAAATAATTACGGCATATTCCAACAACGGACAAATGTAGGAATTGTACGCCAGTAAACGAACACCAGACGTAGATGATTTCAGTGAGCGCCTCAAGAAAAATAGTTTACGCAAAAAATTTGCAACAACAGTATACTGCTGACGGACAGATCCATTGTCCCTCTTCTTGGAAGCTTCTCAAACACCTCCTCGATAGTCAAGCCACCCGCTCTTCCCAACAAGATCGCCTTACTAAACTTCTCTATACAGAAAGGAAGAAACAGGGCTGTGCCCAAGTATTAGACTACCTCACCATCAAGTATCTCCCCGTGGGCCCAGTGCAATCTCACGGCTCCTACACCGGGGCCCCCAACCCCCCACTGGACGAAGACTTTAGTGTCGCTGAGATCCAAGCCGCCCTGCATAAATTAAACAGCCGTTCTGCCCCTGGGCCCGATGGGGTCACGAACAAAGCCCTTCGTAATCTGGATGATGCCTCCGTCACCCACCTGACAGATTATATCAATGACTGCTGGCGTAATGGAGCCATTCCGCCGGCCTGGAAAACAGCAAAGGTCATCCTTATTCCGAAACCTGGCAAACCTTCTAGCCTCGATCATCTTCGCCCCATCTCACTAACCTCATGTGTGGGAAAGGTTATGGAGCATGCCTTCCTCACGCGAATTAACACCCATCTGGAAGACACTGCAGCGTATCCTCACTCTGTCATTGGCTTCCGGGCCCACCTGTCGACCCAAGACGTCATGCTACAACTTAAGCACCATATACTAGAAGATAGAACACGTACTACTAAAGCTATACTCGGCCTCGACCTCGAAAAAGCATTTGACAGCATAGCCCCTTCCACCATTCTTGACCGCATCTCACGCCTTAATATCGGTGCGCGCGCTTATAATTACGTCAGAGACTTTCTGTCTAATCGCACGGCCTTCCTTTCGGTGGCGGATCTCCGCTCCGACGCCCAGACTTTGGGCAGCGCGGGAACTCCCCAGGGCTCCGTTATCTCCCCAATGCTTTTTAATCTTGCCAAGGAGTTGCAGCAAGTGGACGGTGTCACCCACACCATATACGCTGACGATATAACCATCTGGGCCCACAAAGGCAGTGACGGCGAAATAGAAACGGCACTACAATCCGCCATTGACACAGTCGAGACCTATATCCAAGGCACGGGGCTTCGCTGCTCCCCTGCAGAGTCCGAACTCCTTCTCTACAGGCCTACTCTCCGTGGCCGCCATCCAAAATACTCCACCGCTAAACGCCATTACGAAGACATTGCACTTCATCTCATGGATGGCAGCCCCATACCCCTTGTCACCAATATCCGTGTGCTCGGCTTGCGAACGGAGCGAATGGCATGGCCCTCGCCAAAATCAAGATGAATACAGCCAACACCATGAGACTTTTGAAGCGGGTCTCCAACCGCCGTGGGGGTATGAAAGAGGAGAATCTGCTCCGATTAATCCAGTCATTCGTAATTTGCCACATCACCTACGTTGCTGCGTATCTAAACTGGTACAAGGCTGAACAAACCAAGATCAACATACTTATACGCGGTGTCTATAAACAAGCCCTCGGCCTCCCCGGTTGCACCAGCACTGACCTCCTCCTTCAACTAGGCGTCCACAACACACTAGACGAGCTCATCGAGGCCCAACGTCGCTCTCAGCTGGAGAGACTCACTCTCACAGCGACGGGTCGCCATATCTTCACCTCGCACGGTATCACCTACCACCATCAACACGGCCATAAGCACCAGATCCCCTCCACCATTTGAGCTTGGATTCACGCCGATCCTATCCCCAGAAACATGCACCCCGAATACAACCACGCACGTCGCACAGCACGTGCCACGGTTCTCACCAAATCCCTTACTCGCCACGACGGTGAGTTCCGTCGACGCCGCCGAATATCCCCACGGTACCCGCTTTGCAGCCGTCACCACGCGTGAAGGCTGTCTCCACCATGCTATCAGCCTAGTAACCCCACACGCTGAGGAAGCTGAAGAAGTGGCCATCGCGCTAGCCACACTAGACCCAACATGCCATACCATCGTCTCTGACTCCCGCTCCGCCGTTATCAACTTTATCAACGGCCGTATTTCACACCAAGCCTTGCGCATCTTGCAACAAGCGCCCCGCTCAGCCGACCATCAGGTTACGCTCGTCTGGTTCCTGGCTCATGTAGGCACCGTCCACCCGCACCTCCCCAACCTCAACGAGGTTACCCACTCCCTAGCGCGAGGCCTAGTTAACTGTGCGGGAGAAGGGGAGGCTGCCCCCACCAGTAGGGATCGCCTGACACGCTACAATGATCTTGTGAAGTCCTTCTACTTAGAGCGTAGAACCTTCCCCGGCCCACACAAAAAACTATCCCGAGCGCAGGCTACTACTTTCCGCCTGCTACAAACCAATACTTACCCCTCGTTACAACTTTATAACAAGATCTACCCAGACATTTACCCCAATCCCACGTGCCATATCTGCAAGACACAGCCAGCCACACTTCCACACCTGCTTTGGGACTGTACACACCAATACCCTGACACTAACCCCACGACCCTCTCGTCGAGATGGCACGCTGCCCTGCGTAGCCCCAACCTTGACGACCAACTCTGGGCGACCCAGCAGGCCTGCGAGGCGGCGAAGAGGCAACACCTCGATGTCCCCATGTGGGAGGCCTAGGCCCAGCCACCATCTCTTGCTGGTTTCAATAAAGTTTATTCAGTCAGTCAGTCAGTATCTATGTGCTTAGTCTAGGAAAGCTCATTGGTTATCCATAGGCCCAAATATTTGTACTCTCTTACCTCTGATAGAGATACATTGTCAACATTATATGCAAATTGAAGAGGTTCTTTCTTATGTGTGATTCTCATAGAAACAGTTTTTTCAAAATTAATAGACATTTGCCATTGTTCGCACCAAGCATTATGCGTCTTAGCATTATGCGTGCGATCATTGCATGCGTAATGTGAAGATGTTGCATTGTTCCCCCTGCAGCAAGTTGTTTTTTCATCCACTTTCATTGCCAATAATTTATAATTTCTTTAATTCAATTAGTAAGTACAAGTAATTTCTCCTTTGTTGTCCTTGGCGTCTTTATTGGCTTCTCATCACCTAAAAACAGGTCACTCAGTCTATTTGTTTCTGAAAATAAATGAGTTATAAGCAGCCCTTCATGTGTCCTGTACCCCCTTTCTATATCCATGTCAGCGCAAAATCCATATTGCATTTCAAAGTGAAGATTTAGCTGCTCCAAAAGGTTGACCTGCTGTTCCAAAAGGTGCTTGGAAGTGGCTTGGCCCAATCAGATCACTGAATTGGCCTGTACTTCCATAACCACCATACGAGACCCAAACGGTACCCTTTGAAACTGGGTGGTGGCATGTGCCACTGTATAGAGCTTGAGTAATATTAGATATGCTTAAAATTCAACTCCTTGCTGTCTATAATGAATGCATTATAATGAAGCAGACACATCCCCTGTCATTTATTGTGGCAGACTGACAAGAACAGTTGCATGCCAAAACAAATGTAAGAACTAAAGCTCTACCCTAGACAGACGCCCGTCACCACGCTCAAATAGAAGCATTTATACAATTAATGTCCTGATCATTCAGAAGGTGGCCTGACATGGGGCGTAAGATGTGGTCAATATGGTGGCATGTAAATGTGGCAATATGCTGCCTTTGCCCATAGCACAGAATGTGGTTGGTCCCCGCAGGGGCGTCTGCGTCAGCAGGCGTTTGGTGTGTTGCGACACCACATACTCGAGCACACGAGGGTTGGACCCTCCCGCATGTAGCCGTGCGCGGCTTAGCCATGTCTGGGGAAAGGGGGATCCTGGAGGTTGAGCCGATGCTGGGTGTCTGGACCTTTAAGGCCCCCCGGCGGAGGCAACACACCTCTTTGGCCTCTGCTTCACATAGACGGCACCTCCAGACTGGCCCACCTGGAGGAAATCGGCAGTCCTCTTTTCCTGTCCCTCTATTCAACCTTTTGCTTTTCCTCTCGCTATCTCTTCTTTCCTGTCTTCTTATCACTTCTTCTCACTTCAGGATTTCTAGGCGGCAAGGGTTAACTTGGTGTATGTATCCAACCTTGGGTATTTTATATTAGGTTATAGTAGCTACGTACAGCTGGCGTCTGCGTTTCCTCCCGGACTTGTGGCGTCCTCTTGTTGGGCTCTGTGGTGGGCGGCTGGCGTAGCTACCGAAATTAAATTATTCTGTATGGCTAAGACGTCATTCCCCTCACTTTCCGATCGTCCTCTTTCAAAAAGAGGGCGCACCGAAGAAACCTTTCAGCTATTCAGTCAGCGGAAAGAAACTTTCCCGTGCTTTCATGTAATACACAGTCAAGATTCCGATAAGACAGTCAGAACTATTTCACCTTTAATCGTAGCTAAATGCCTTACCGAAACACTAGGTGCTAGCTACAAAGTGACAAAAATGAGCAGTGGCGACCTTCTTCTTGAGGTCCGCCACACTCAGCAGCATGGCAAACTCACCAATCTCCTAGCATTCCGTAATGTGGCAATGACCGTTATTCCCCACCGATCATTGAATATGTGCAAAGGAGTCATCTCTGATGAAGATCTATTGAGCCTAAGCGAGGAAGAGCTCCTGGAGGGCTGGAAAGAACACAATGTTATTCAAGTGCAAAGAACAAAGATCAAGCGAGACAACAAAGACATTCCAACTAAGCATCTCATCCTTACCTTTGCATCGAGCATGCTACCAGAAACCCTAGAAACGGGATATACCAAAATTAGAGTCAGGCCTTACATCCCAAACCCCCGAAGATGCTTTAAGTCTCAGAGATATGGCCATGGTTCGCAAAGCTGCCGTGGCCGACTTACCTGTGCAAAGTGTGGCGAACACAAACACGAATCCAACAACTGTAATGGCACACTCCACTGCCCCAACTGTGATGGTGGACATGCAGCATACTCTGAAACTTGCCCCACATGGAAAAAAGAAAAAGACATAATCACAATGAAAATCAAAGAAAACATTTCATTTCAAGAAGCGCGGAAACGTGTTTCATTTTTCCATACCTCAGGGTATGCTGGTGCGGCGCGCAAGGGGGCAGTGTCGCAGCAGACTCCCGCTCCGGCCCAGCCCACAACGAGTGTGGTTGTGGCCTTGCCACCAGCCTCCCTGGCGTCAGCAGCCAGCGCTGCTGCGCTGTCCCCGAAGGAGGGCCCATCGACCTCTGGGTTGGTGGCCTCCAAGGCCCTGCTTTTCGAGGCAAGGCCTTAGGTGAAAACACCCCGCTCGTGTGAGTGGAAGTCCAGCGGCTCCCAAAAGTCGATGGACACAACCCCGAGCCAGAAGGCGCATCTAGCGCCTCGGGAGCGGCGCGAGTCTCACGACCGCTCCAAAAAAGACAAAACTCGTACCATAATCACGGGGCCTGAAAAGGCTCCGTAAGTCATTTCTCTGACTTGACTCCTCTTGACACACAGCATAAAAATACGAAAAATATGGCTACACAAATAATACACTGGAATGTTAGAGGTCTTATCCACAACCTCGATGACATTAAAGAACTCTTACACAAACATAACCCAAAGGTGCTGTGTGTTCAGGAGACACATCTTAAATGCACACAAACAAACTTTCTTTGTCAGTACGCCATCTACCGTAAAGACCGCAACGAGGCGAATACCTCGTCTGGCAGTGTAGCAATAGTTGTGGACAAGTGCATAGCTTGTCACCAGGTCGCCCTTCAGACGCCCCTTGAGGCAGTGTCAATTTGGGCAATTCTTTTTAATAAATTAACCACTGTATGTTGCTTATACATACCCCCTAATTTTCATCTGGAAAAAAGTGATTTTTATAACCTCATTGACCAGCTTCCAGACCCTTACATACTCGCAGGTGATTTTAATGCCCACCACACCATGTGGGGAGACTCGTGATGTGACGCGAGAGGCCGTTTCATTGAAAATTTTCTTGTGAACTCCGGTGCATGCCTCTTCAACAAGAAGGAGCCAACTTATTATAATATCCATAATAATTCATATTCATCAATAGACCTGTCTATTGGCTCGGCTTCAATTTTCCCGGACTTGCAATGGCATGTAATAAAAAAATCGCTATGGAAGTGACCACTTTCATGTAATGTTAAATTCAATTCCTCAATATGAATGCCTCCTACATACGCCCCGGTGGAAACTAGCCTCCGCCGAATGGAATGATTTTAAGGAAGCAACTTATCACGAGATCTTATCACTGATTTTAACATAGACAATGCAGTAGCATATTTTATTTGTTTTATAATCGACGCAGCTGAAAAGTTCATTCCCCAAACACAAGGTCTCTCTTGTAAAAACGGGTACCCTGGTGGAATGAACAGTGCAGACTGGCACGAAAGAAACAAAACAAAGCGTGGGGTTTGCTGCGTCGCTCCCCGACTGCAGAAAACCTCATTGAATTTAAACTGGCAAAGTCACAAGGGAGGCGCACGCAGAGACAGGCAAGGAGAGCTAGCTGGGAGAGGTTTCTCTCGGGCATCACATCCTACACTCAAGAATCTAAAGTTTGGAATGGTGTAAGAAAGATAAAGGGGCAACAAATCCATCCTCTGCCCTTAGTGGACGACCAAGGGAATACCTTGGAGGACCAGGCGAACGCTCTGGGCGAACACTTCGAACATGTATCAAGCTCCACATATTACACAAAATCATTCCTCAAATATAAACACTTAGCTGAACTTAAGACACTTGATCGTAAATGCCGTCCGGATGAACCATATAACAGTCCTTTTAATATTGCCGAGCGCAAAGCTGCATTGAGCACATGTAGAAGCTCTGCACCGGGAGCTGATAGAATCATCTATGACATGATTAAGAACTTACACGAAGACACACAAATGACACTTCTGGCACTTTTCAACTCTATCTGGGCTGCCGGATACCTCGCATCCTCATGGAAGGAAGCTATTGTTATTCCCGTCTTGAAGCTGGGTAAAGACCATTCCTTGGCGGCAAGTTATCGCCCGATAGCTCTTACAAGTTGTCTTTGTAAGCTATTCAAAAAAATGATTAATCGTAGACTAATAGATTTCCTTGAACTTGTGGGATGTCGTGTCTGCCGAAGGACGAATCCCAACATAAAAACGCTTCTTTATTCGACTAACGATGGCAGCGGACGGGCATACCAATGCTACGTTCGTCACAGTAGTGGAAGGTAGAAGGCCGTCTTTCTCAGCCAGGCAGCCTGTTTTTATAGCCACCGTCGGTGACGCATACCTCGGGTGACGTGGCGGTGGCGCTATGTTTTAACGACCATGCAGTCCAGCGTGCAGCTGTGTTATGCCGGGCCAAATGATAAGAAGACGGAGGGTGCGCAGAAGTATGCGCGGATTGTGTCACCACAAACTGAACAATATGCTTGATCCCTATCAGTGTGGCTTCAGAGAAGGGAGGTCCACAACTGATCATCTTGTACGCATTGAAGCAAATATCCGCGATGCATTTGTACATAAACAGTTCTTCTTATCGATATTCCTCGGTATGGAGAAGGCGTACGACGCGACTTGGCGATACGGGATTTTGCCAGACTTCTCGGCGATGGGCATCCGTGGAAATATGCTAAACATAATAGAAAGCTATCTGTCCAAACATACCTTCCGCGTGAAAATTGGCAATGTATTGTCGCGACCTTTTATACAAGAAAATGGTGTACCTCAAGGAGGTGTGCTTAGCTGCACACTCTTTATCGTGAAAATGAACCTCCTTCGTGCTTCATTACCACCAGCCATTTTTTATTCTGTTTACGTAGATGATATACAAATAGGCTTCAAATCCTGCAACCTTGCAGTGTGTGAGAGGCAAGTACAACAGGGCTTGAACAAAGTATCTAAATGGGCAGACGAAAACGGATTTAAAGTGAACCCGAACAAAAGTTCTTGTGTGCTTTTCACAAGAAAGAGAGGCCTCGTTGCAGATCCCAATATCGAAATGTATGGCCAGCAAATCCTTGTGAACAAAGAGCACAAGTTCTTAGGTATCTTACTTGACTCTAAACTAACATTTATTCCACACATAAAGTATCTCAAGGTGAAATGCTTAAAAACAATAAACTTACTGAAAATTTTATCCCATACAACATGGGGCAGCAACAGAAAATGTTTGATAAATCTCCAAAAAAGCCTCATTCGATCACGATTGGACTACGCTGCCGTGATTTATCATTCTGCAGCCCCGAGCGCGCTAAAGATGCTAGATCCGGTTCACCATTTAGGAATTCGACTGGCCACTGGCGCTTTCAGAACAAGTCCCATTGAAAGTTTGTATGTAGAATCAAATGAGTGGTCACTTCATCTGCAGAGAACATACATCAGCCAAACATATTTTCTGAAAGTCCACTCTAATCCTCAACATCCGTGTTTTAATACCATTAACGATATGACATATGCTACACTCTTTCATAATCGTCCCTCCGTAAGACAGCCTTTCTCGCTGTGTGTGAGGGAACATAGTGATGAAATGCATGTCCCACTCATCGAGCTCCGCCTAATGCCTCCAGCTAAGCTGCTACCTCCTTGGGAGTGGCAGATGATACAATGCGATATATCTTTCATGCAAGTTACAAAACACGCCCCAGAGATTGAGGTCCAGGTACATCTCCGGGAACTGCAATACAAACACTCCTGCACAGAGTTCTACACAGACGCATCGAAATCACGTGAGGGGGTGTCTTATGCAGCCGTCGGCCCATCCTTCTCGGAATCAGATGTACTGCATCCGGAAACAAGCATCTTTACAGCTGAGGCCTACACACTATTGTCGGCTGTAAAGCATATAAGAAAAACAAAACTAAAAAAATCTGTTATATATACGGACTCCCTAAGCACTGTGAAGGCTTTGATGTCATTTTGTAAGCACAAAAATCCAGTAATCAATGAACTATGTTCCGTTCTATGTAAAGCGTATATATGTAAGCAGCATGTCATCATATGCTGGGTGCCGGGTCATAGGGGCATCGAAGGTAACGTTCTGACGGACCAGATGGTCACATCAATTGCATTGTATTCTGTTCATCCTACTGCTGCAGTCCCTATCACAGATCTGAGGCCCTTCTTGCGCAGGAAACTGTGAAACTACTCGCAACGCTTGTGGGACAGGGAAACAAATAATAAGCTGCACGTGATAAAGCCACAATTAGGGTTCTGGCCTTCTGCACTAAAATCATGCCGGACAGATGTCCTATTCTGTCGTCTTAGAATAGGATACACATTTGGCACCCATAACTTTTTACTCACCGGAAATGACCCTCCAACCTGTGGCAGATGTGGGGAGAGGCTGACCGTGCTCCATGTCCTCCTGGAGTGTCGAAAAGCCGAATCTGAGAGAAGGAGACATTTTTCCTTAGCATACCGTCAACACATTCCTCTTCATCCTGTAATGTTTCTCAGTCCAGAACCGCTTTTTAATACAAACACAGTCCTAGGTTTCCTCAGAGATGTTGTCCTACACGTTATTAGTCTTATATATTCGTAGCGCTTCCTCTTTTGAGAGGAAGCCACTGTGATAGTCATACTGTATAGCACATGCCTCCGGGCCCTTGTGTTTCAAGGGCTCTGGTGAGGCAGTAGCGCTCCAGGTAATTTTACAAAGTCAAATATCTTTTATAACGCATCATTTTCTCACGATGGATTTTATTGCTCATATAACATGTCATTATCATCCACATGATCTTATAAGAGATAGATTTTACGCACTCTAGAGCGACTATTTTTTAGGCCCCTTTACAGCCACGTCACATCAACCTCGTTGAACTCATAACTACACTGTGAATTCATCAACACTGGCTTGGCGCTCTTTGGCCATACCTGGCCCTTGCACCAATAAAAACTACACATTCATTCATTCGTTCAACGTGGTTGGTAGTGCCCCATGTCATTGATTTTGCCACGCCTCCAAGGCACTGGACAGTGGCTGGTGACAGCTGCATGGGACTAGAGCTTGACCGTGGAGCATGGCACAGCTGCCAGGACACAGGAGCTGTCTCCAGTCAACTTTCAGGTGGCTCCTTTCTGTTGCCAGAGCACAGCTGGCATCTACAGTGGCCCGCATCAGTGATGCCTTTCTCCTCTCCCTGTGTTCCACTTCTTTTTCTGCATATCTCTTTGGATGCTTCATTTCTTGGTATCCCTTCTGTCCTCTTTCCCTATGTTTTTTCCAGAGCACATGACCCCTGTGGTTCCTGCGGCATGTTGTAGAAGATCACATGTGCACACATCACACATCATTGTGACTGAGACTTTTCAGGAGTGATTGAGAATAAACCTTTTTACATCCCTCATGCTCCAGCCACAAATGCCATGAGTGTCATGAACGCCTGCACTCATGGCTGCTACCTGTGATGGTGCCCACCGTCAGCAAGACCTGGCCATCTTCAGGGAGACCGAAGAACATGACGTGCAAGACTGGGTCTTGTCACAAGTACCCACAAGTTGGACAACCAGATGAAATGTAATAACATGATATTTTACTTTGCTGACATTGCCAACTGCTTAAAAACCTCTAGGTCCACTATAGTGCTGGTTTGCAGTGGTCACTTTATTCCATGGAAGATCTGTTGAATCTGTCGGCTGCATTCCTCCCATTCTTCTGTCCATCTCATCGCACAACCACAACAACACTACCACACCAAGAATTAGTGCTTTTCACGACAACCATGGGCACTGCACATGCATTGGTCACGCTATGACATCGCCGGTGCAGTGTGACATTGCTTGGGAGGAGAGGTCTTTCATAATTTTTTAAAGAATATAATGATATATTGTCCATGATTTCATTTGCACTTTGTGGAATTATCTTGCACATAAAGCTCCCTTGGCTCTCGTTCAGCAATAATACAGAAACCGTGCTGGAGCATTGTTTCAAGCATGATAATCAAGCTCACTGCAGTAAATATAGGGAGACTCCTAAGGGATGATGTTAAACATTTGTCATCACATTCCCACCCGACCTTAAGTAGTCGTAAAAGAAGAGAGTGTTTTTGGTGCGGGAGAGCATATTTAGTACATTCTAGGGGATGTGCTTATTTCCACGAAGCTGCGGCTACTGGGACACTGCAGGGATGGTGGGCTGCTAGGCAATGTTAGTATTGTGGCGGCCACGAGCAGGCCAGAACATGCAGGCAAGAGCGAGCCGCGAGTACACCTTCAAACCGGTTTCTCTCTCTCCCTCTCCTCTCCTCTGATGGTGAGGAGAGGGAAGGGCGAGCAGCGCCCCAAGGCGGGCTGAAGAAAAATAAAACCAGTTGACAGTTGGGATTCATGCCGTCTAGTTGTCTCTGTCCTCTGCGCGTACTTGTGTCCCAGCAGTACTAACCAGTGACTTTGTCGCTTAATTGAGCAATTATTTAGCAACCTTAACAATAAATTCGCCTTTTTAGACTATTAGAAAAATTTTTAGTCACTTTTTGCTGGTAAGTTAGTGTTATTTTAAACATTGTAAGAGTAACTGCTTTCTAATCATTAAAAACATGAAATGTGTTCAGTGGGCATCATGCACTGCACCGGTGGAAGCTTTGCACTTAACTTGAATGCTGTTTCCACACCAAGAATTGCCACCATGTGAAAGAACCACATAAAAGCTAAACTCTGGTTTTATGGTTACAAATATTAGGAATGAAATCTCAGCTTTCGGTTTTCTCTCTTCTCACAGCAAAAGTTGGGGCTGTGCCCCTGACTTGGACAAATGGGCTGTTGGCGGGCATAATCATAATCAGCTGACAAATGAAATAGCACAAGCTGAAGCCATAGCAAGATTAGGAGAGATTTTTCATTTCATTTATTGAAGCCTTAAAGGCCCGGAGGCATTACACAAGGCGGGGGCAAACAAAGTGTGAGGAACTCTTCATCACGCTAAGGAGGGAAAAGAGGAAGAAAAGATAGGCAAAGAATAGAAAAGGAAACAACGCTCAGGAGAAGGAAACAACGCTGCAGACATGATGTATGGAGGCTCTCCATCTACAGCTTTGTCATGCAAAAAATTCACGTTTCTACTGGCATGTCTACTGGCATGTGCAGAATGAGCTGTTTTTTTTGTGTTGTCATTTTTTTTTTCCCGAGTGTAACAGTTTTGATAGGTGCCACAGAATAAGTGGTTAGTGGCCCACCTCTTCTTCTTCTGAATTATCCTGCAATCATTCTAACTTGCACTCATTCAGGAAAACGTCAGCACAGCTTTACAGTTGAAGAGAAGAGATTTGCCCTGAACGAGGGACAGAACCCTAGAGCAGCTCTGGAATCTGAGCTTACCAGTAGGCAAACAGAGCAAAGCTGAATTGATCTCGCAGCACATTGCAGTGATCATAAATGGTGTGCCCTTCTTTTCTGTTTTCTAAATCAGAGGCTGCGGAGATTATTCGAGACATATGCAAAGCTGTCGCTCATCTTCATCGCATGAACATTGCCCATCGGGACCTAAAGGTAAGCTCTTCACAGACTTACGTATAATGTGCAAGATTTGTTTTAATTGCACGTATGTTCATTTTTAGTATTCTACAGTTCCTCATTTTAGTCTGCAGAGTCCTGTACATTTGTTGCTCCTTGCAGCCTGAGAACCTGCTGTACTCCAAGCCTGATGACAGTGCAGTCCTTAAACTGACGGACTTTGGCTTTGCCAAGGAAACTACAAATTTCAACTCATTACAAACACCGTGCTATACACCATATTACGTTGGTGAGTTCTCCGAATAGCATGCACCGTACCAGCACCTTGGAATTGGTAGTAACCAGGAGTCAGTGAATTTATTCATGAGATCATGATTCAGCTTGAGTGTGAGTTCATCATTGAGACTTGGCCTTATTGCATGTGATGTTAATGAGAACAGGCAGGGCGGCATTCTTGGCTCCTCTCCGCCTATCCACATTTTTCTTGTTTGCCCTGAAATTCTAAGAAAGTTGATATCCTATGTGCAGTGCTATGGTTTACTGGTTTACTGAGTTGGTGATATCCTACATGAGTTTTATTAGGTTTGCATGAGATTCGCAAAGACCCACTCGTAGATCAAGTACTGACTTTCATGACTTTCTGACTTTCGTGACAGTTGGTTTTACATTAATGTGAACTTTCTAGTGAGCCCTAAAAAGTTCACATTACATTGTCAAACTCCCATGACTGCTTCTGCTTTTTCATAAATGCAAATTGCTGTACAAGAACACTGATAAGTGCAAATAAAAGTACAGCAATGCTTTTAAAAGCTGATGAATTGTCTCTTCTTGTCACAACAAGGGTTCATGATTCAATGATTTGATGCATGAGTGCAAGCAATGTAGTGCCTGGTGCTTCCTAAAATAAGATTCAGTTGACAGTAGTGCTTTCTTTGTCTACCTTGTTAATAAGATGAAAACACCAGTGGCCATGACCACAACTGTGCCCGCGAGTTAAAAACCACACTGCCGCCAGTTACTCACCAGTTATTCAAGCACAGGCATTCTCTGGCTGGGCTTGATTTATGTAGCATTGCCATTTGTTGGGCGTGTCGGTAAATTGAAAGCATATTTAGCGCCAGCAAACAAGGACGAAAGGGAGACGACTACACAATGCGCTAACTTCAACAACTTGATTTTCAGGAAATACACCTATATAACCCATGCACAGTGGCGCCACCTTATCCAAATCTTACCCATTCAAAAAAGCCGTCTCCTTATCTAACAGGTGAAGGATTTCAAAGTGCACTCCACAAGGTGAAGTGAATCGATGTATCTCCGAAGGGGTCGATGTGGTTTCGCGCAACAAACCGATGGTCTCGCGTGTACCGGTTAAGCGCGCAACTTCGTTTTTGAGGCAGAACGGTCTGTGTGTTTTGCCAGCGGACAAGGAAGGTGGCTTTGTTGTCCTCAAGGAAGGTGATTTTAATACGAAAGCCTGCTCTGCGATTGCCTCTGTGTTCGACCAGTGTAGTAATGTATCTCGCAGAAAAATCAAGCTAGAAGCAAAGCGTCTTTGTAAGAACGCAGACCTTAGTCAGTTGGTTCGTGAAATTGACAATGCAAAGTCTGGTTGCCTTCAAATTATGTTTAGTGCGAAGACGCACAAACCCGATTGCCCATTAAGGGTAATAGTTTCAGAAACAGGGTCATGGCAGAAAAAGTTCGCTCTTTTCTTGCAAGATAAGCTGCGAATTCTTAATATTGATGACCCATTTTTGGTTAGGAGCTCTGCAGAAATCGTATATTTCCTGAAGGAAAATTCTGACAAAAGCTTATCAGCTTGCTCCTTTGACATAAAGGACTTGTACTACTCCTTGCCTCAAAGGAAACTAATAACTTGTGTAGAAGAGTGCATAGACGAGTATGGCTTGGTTTCGTTCCAAAATTCAGCCGGTTTGTCCGTTCAGGGCTCTTTAGATATGCTTAGTTGCTACCTTCACTCTACATATGCAGCATGGAATGACGACATATTCATTCAAAAGCAAGGGGTTTGCATCGGTTCATGTTTGGCGCCCATACTAAGTGACATTTTTCTAGCTCACCATAACAGAAACCTGTCCCATACCTTGTCGGAGCACAGGGTGGTTAAAGTTGTCAGATACGTTGACGACTATCTCGTTCTTTTTGAACTAGACGCACGTTTTACAGTAAGCAAGCTTTACGAAGTATTTTCTGCAGGCCTTAGCCCACTTACTCTCACGGTTGAAGAGCCCTCCAATAACGTGCTGCGCTTCCTAGATATTCAGCTCGAGTTCATGGAATGGCACACGTGTTGGGAGTATAAACCTAGAGCTAATAAGCCCCTGTTATCGTATAGGTCAGCCCACTCGAAGCTCGTCAAGAGGAGCATTGCCAACTTATGCTTTGGAAATGCTCTAAATAAGTCTTGCCACCACAAGATCTATACGAGCCTTATGGATCAATCGGGAAGGTTATCAGCAGCAGGGTTTCGGGAATCAGTGAAAGTTTCGGTCGTCGAGGGGCTGCTAAAAAGGTGCAGGTCAGATAGCACAACACGGGACACGGCAAATCAAGGGACGGAACGTAGAAGGAAGGTAGCGGTAGTGCCCTACCTGCATAGAACGGCACATAAACTTAAAAAAATGGCTAGCCGGGTGGACACAAAAGTGATCTTTTCCGCACCAGTAAAGCTGGCAAAAATATGTCGATTAACGGACCCGTACCGTAAGCCAGCTGCCGGATGCTCTACGAATCATCGAAAAGCGCCAGTGGGATGCGTAGAAACTGTTGTATATGAGCTTCCGCTGTCCTGTGGGAAAAAATACATCGGACAGACAGGGAGATGTCTTAATGACCGATTACGGGAACACTGCCAAACTGTGAAAAATAAGCAATACGGTCATCTGTCATCATCATAAGCCTGGTTACGCCCACTGCAGGGCAAAGACCTCTCCCATACTTCTCAAACAGCCCCGGTCATGTACTAATTGTGGCCAGGCCATCCCTGCAAACTTCTTAATCTCATACGCCCACCTAATTTTCTGCCGCCCCCTGCTACGCTTCCCTTCTCTTGGGATCCAGTCCGTAACCCTTAATGACCATCGGTTATCTTCCCTCCTCATTACATGCCCTGCCCATGCCCATTTCTTTTTCTTGATTTCAACTAAGATGTCATTAACTCGCGTTTTTTCCCTCACCCAATCTGCTCTTTTCTTATCCCTTAACGTTACACCTATCATTCTTCTTTCCATAGCTCGTTGCGTCGTCCTCAATTTGAGTAGAACCCGTTTCGTAAGCCTCCAGGTTTCTGCACCGTAGGTGAGTACTGGTAAGACACAGCTATTATACACTTTTCTCTTTAGGGATAATGGCAACCTGCTGTTCATGATCTGAGAATGCCTGCCAAACGCACCCCAGCCCATTCTTATTCTTCTGATTATTTCCGTCTCATGATCCGGATCCGCCGTCACTACCTGCCCTAAGTAGATGTATTCCCTTACCACTTCCAGTGCCTCGCTGCCTATTGTAAATTGCTGTTCTCTTTGAGACTGTTAAACATTAGTTTAGTTTTCTGCAGATTAATTTTTAGGTCTAAAAATTAATTGGGTCATCTGTCAACCCACTGTCAAGAATGCGGCTGTGCGCCGGTGTATGAATCCTGCCGGGTTCTTGCGAAGCACAAAGATAAAGACGTGCGAGAGATAATTGAAGCTCAGGCTATCTGGCGGAATAGAGACACGTGTGTTAGTGCCCCTTCAATCAACCTGTTAGATAAGGAGACGGCTTTTTTAGATGGGTAAAATTTGGATAAGGTGGCGCCACTGTGCATGGGTTATATAGGTGTATTTCCTAAAAATCAAGTTGTTGAAGTTAGCGCATTGTGTTGTCGTCTCCCTTTCGTCCTTGTTTGCTGGCGCTAAATATGCTTTCTTGATTTATGAACCGTGTGGCCTCACCAAAACCCTGGAAAAGGGGGTGGAGTCTGGGCTGCTCACAAGGTGGCATCCCAAAGTGTGGATGAACTCAGGTTTGGTCACATACTCCTTTCCAAATGTACCACAGTGGCCTGCTTGGGTGGGAGCGAGCTTGTAACTATGTTAACAGGGTGTGCCGGCCCTAATCTGACTCCCACTGCCACTGCAATGTTCTGCTCGTAGAAAAGAAGAGTGACATGTGTAGAATGTACTGAAGGACCTATCTTGTGACGCTAGTTATTTAAGCACAGATCACGCTGTAGGTGTTTTAGCTCTTTTTGTGACAATTCTATCGAAGCCGCACTGACACATTTTAAATTAAGTTTCAAGTAAACATAATGTCTCATAGGCTTTTCTTGGCTCCATTTTCTGTTTGCTTTATATGGTTGTAAATAACACGAGAAATTTTCTCAAAGCAGTTTGAGAGTCTCTGGCTCTGCGCCTGCTGTTGCCTTTGACTTGAACAATGATTGGGAGTAAGCTCTGAAATGCAGCCAGTCATTTAGTGTTCTAATCTTCCTCTGCAGCATCTGTGTTGCATGCTTTGTGCATGCAGACAGTCGAAACTAACTGCCTCATCTTTTATTCACCTTCAGTGAGCCTTGCCCCATATCACTTGCTGTCTTTCAGCTCCTGAGGTCCTAGGCCCTGAACGGTATGACAAGTCCTGTGACATGTGGTCCCTGGGTGTCATCATGTACATACTGTGAGTTGTTTGCTTAGCCATCCCAAGGCCTTCAGTTGCAGCGGCGCTATGAAAAATAGCAATTTCCCATTATTTTCGCAAACATGGCAAATATTTCTTGAAATTAAGAGGCAAAAACAAGTGCTTCTTGTACACCTGCCAGCAGATCTGATGTATCAAACTATGTGTACCACCCTGTAGACTTGTCTCCCTCGCTGCTTCCGTCACATGGCTGGTCTGTGCAAGCATTCTGAGTTGATACTGCAGGCATGCTTAATAAATGCGACATGTTCTGTAGTGTTGCTTTCTTGCCTACATTGTTTCTGGGGCTCTCTTTGCTGTGATGAAGAAGTTTTATCTCTTCAATAGCCTTTTACTGGAATGCCATTTTACTGGAGCGGCCAGTGTTAGCCAGCGCCACTACTCACAGACCTTGGCGGCAGACATAGAACATCCTTTTTGCCGCAGGCGTCACGAGAATGCGAAATGCGAACCCACAACCTTCACGAAATACGAAGGTTGTGGGTTTGGTTCCCACCTGCGGCAAGTTGTTTATTCATCCACTTTAATTTCCATTAATTTATCAAGAACAAGCAATTTCCCCTATGTTGTCCTTGGTGTCAGTGTTTGTTGGCTTCTTATGATATGACTAATAAAAATCGGGCCCCTTGGTTAACCCTCTTTCTTCTCGTTTATTACATAACGAGGGTCTTGAATCCGGGAACATTGATGCCTTCAGGTAGCATATGTTGGTTTATTGACCAGTTGCCTTCATCCAAAAAGATCATGTTCTCGTGACGCCTGCAGCAGAAAGGACGTTCCACGTCCGCCGCCAAGGTCTGTGAGTGGTGGCGCTGGCTAACACTCCCAGGGTTCTACTAGGACACACAAATACCCAAGAAAGTGGATAGGAAAACAGCGCCGCGGTAGCTCAATTGGTAGAGCGTTGCATGCGAAATGCGAAGGTTGTGGGTTCGGTTCCCACCTGCGGCGAGTTGTTTTTTCATCCACTTTAATTTCCATTAATTTATCATTTCTTTATTTCATTTATTAAGCACAAGTAATTTCCCCTTATGTTGTCCTTTGTGTCAGTGTTTGTTGGCTTCTTATGATATGACTTATAGAACTCCTTAGCCACTTGAACTATCTCATCCATATAAGTAATGATATTGCCGGCTTTGTCTCTTAACACATACATCTGCTGCTGATTCTTGCCTGTTCCTAGTTTCTTCTTCACTGCTTTTAGGCTTCCTCCGTTCCTGAGAGCATGTTCAATTCTATCCATATTATACTTCCTTATGTCAGCTATCTTACGCTTGTTGATTAACTTGGAAAGTTCTGCCAGTTTTGTTCCAGCTGTAGGGTTAGAGGCTTTCCTACTTTGGCGTTTCTCAATCAGATCTTTTGTCTCCTGCAATAGCTTACCGGTATCCTGTCTAACAAAGTTACCACCGACTTCTATTGCACACTCCTTAATGATGCTTATAAGATTGCCATTCATTGCTTCAACACTAAGGTCCTCTTCCCGAGTTAAAGCCGAATATCTGTTCTGTAGCTTGATCTGGAATTCTTCTATTTTCCCTCCTACCGCTAACTTATTGATCGGCTTCTTATGTACCAGTTTCTTCCGTACCCTCCTCAAGTCTAGGCTAATTCAAGTTCTTACCATCCTATGGTCACTGCAATGCACCTTGCCGAGCACGTCCACATCTTGTATGATGCCAGGGTTAGCGCAGAGTATCAGGTCTATTTCATTTATAGTCTTGCCATTCGGGCTCCTCCACGTACCCTTTCATTTATCCTGCTTGCGGAAGAAGGTATTCATTATCCGCAAATTATTCCGTTCTGCAAACTCTACTTAATAACTCTCCTCTGCTATTTCTATAACCTATGCCATATTCTCCCACTGACTTGTCTCCAGCCTGCTTCTTGCCCACCCTGGTATTGAAGTCGCCCATCAGTATAGTGTATTTTGTTTTGACTTTACCCATCGCCGATTCCACGTCTTCATAGAAGCTTTCGACTTCCTGGTCATGATGACTGGATGTAGGTGCGTAGACCTGTACGACCTTCAATTTGTACCTCATATTAAGTTTCACAACAAGACCTGCCACCCTCTCGTTAATGCTATAGAATTCCTGTATGTTACCAGCAATATCCTTATTAATCAGGAATCCGACTCCTGGTTCTCATCTCTCCGCTAAGCCCCGGTAGCACAGGACGGGCCCGCTTTTCAGCACTGTATATTGCAGCAGTCATGGAGGCATTACGGAATCAGGGTGTAGATGAGCCATATGTAAAAATACTGGACGATATCTACAGCGGCTCCACAGCCACCGTAGTCCTCCATAAAGCAAGCAACAAAATCCCAATAAAGAAAGGCGTCAGGCAGGGAGATACGATATCTCCAATGCTATTCACAGCGTGTTTACAGGAGGTATTCAGAGACCTGGATTGGGAAGAATTGGGGATAAAAGTTAATGGAGAATACCTTAGTAACTTGCGATTCGCTGATGATATTGCCTTGCTTAGTAACTCAGGGGACCAATTGCAATGCATGCTCACTGACCTGGAGAGGCAAAGCAGAAGAGTGGGTCTAAAAATTAATATGCAGAAAACTAAAGTAATGCTTAACAGTCTCGGGAGAGAACAGCAATTTACAATAGGCAGCGAGGCACTGGAAGTGGTAAGGGAATACATCTACTTAGGGCAGGTAGTGACGGCGGATCCGGATCATGAGACGGAAATAATCAGAAGAATAAGAATGGGCTGGAGTGCGTTTGGCAGGCAGTCCCAAATCATGAACAGCAGGTTGCCGTTATCCCTCAAGAGAAAAGTATATAATAGCTGTGTCTTACCAGTACTCACCTACGGGGCAGAAACCTGGAGGCTTACGAAAAGGGTTCTACTCAAATTGAGGACGACACAACGAGCTATGGAAAGAAGAATGATAGGTGTAACGTTAAGGGATAAGAAAAGAGCAGATTGGGTGAGGGAACAAACGCGAGTTAATGACATCTTAGTTGAAATCAAGAAAAAGAAATGGGCATGGGCAGGACATGTAATGACGAGGGAAGATAACCGATGGTCATTAAGGCTTACGGACTGGATCCCAAGGGAAGGGAAGCGTAGCAGGGGGCGGCAGGAAGTTAGGTGGGCGGATGAGATTAAGAAGTTTTCAGGGACGGCATGGCCACAATTAGTACATGACCGGGGTTGTTGGAGAAGTATGGGAGAGGCCTTTGCCCTGCAGTGGGCGTAACCAGGCTGATGATGATGATGATGATGATGATTGTCACGTCGGTGACGGTGAGCTCCCTGACACGCAGGGAGACAGAAAGGGACACTGCGTCGGCGGTAGACTTAAAAGAGAGTTTAATGGGCGAACTTGTACCCTAAATCAAGCGAACAATGTGGTGACAGCGAAAGCAGCAAGCGCATCTGGGGCATTCGTCGGACTGAGCCAGCACAAGCGGTGGTCCCGTATTTATCCATGGTAGAGTGTATAAGCGCGACTGGACGAGGACGAAGAAAGAAACAGAAACACAGACATCGATGCGTGCGAAAATAAAATCTATAGTTGAAAGTGAAGCGCTGTGTCTGTGTTTCTGCGTCTTTCTTCGTCCTCGTCCAGTCACGCTTATACACTCTACTATGGATTCTAACCAACTAGCCTGCCAACCTGTTTTAACCAAGTTCATTTCTAGTACATCGGGTATTCCACCGTGGCATCTCGTTGAACCGTGCCGCATCGTCCCACTGATTGCTTCGGCAACTTGCAGAGCTCGCATGCTCGGCTTCTGCATCCGACACAATATTCTGCCACCCGAAATTCTTGCATTATTCGGGTGCTGCCAACCTTCGACTAACCACGGGATTCGAATCTGCAAACTTATGCGCTCGGAATGGCAGTGACAAGTGCGAATGTACAGAGAAAACTTGCGGCTACTTCTGGAACCTACAACAAGTGGGAACTCATGGCGACAGTTCTCCCGGATCATCGACCGCACGACGGAATTCCTATGGCAGCATGCTCTTCCAAGCCTGAGACAGCAACTACAGAAGAAGCCCGCAGCATCGATGAGCCAGGTACACATCGTCGGTGACGTGGCGCTGCCAAACAAGGTACAGCAAGTACTCAAATGTGGGCCGAAGTTTGCGACTCAGCCAAAGAAGTCTGCTCCCGATCTGTTGGCAATGGTACGCCAAGTGTCAAAGCGTGTACCTGAAGCCGAGTCGGAAAGGTGTGTATCCGATGCTGTGGATGTGCTTACGCGGTCCCGTCCCCTCAGCGAAAAGTTCTCCTTGAACAGGACTGTTAAGTTCTTGAAAGACAATGCGCTCACACCTGTCCTTGCGGATAAGGAGGGTGGTTTCGTGGTGATGAACAGGACAATGTATAATTCAAAGGCTCGTGAAGCCATTTCGTCAACTTTCAGGGTCCACAAGGACATAACACTTAAGAAAGTCCAAAATGAAGCAAAGAAGCTATGCAAAAGCTTCAGACTAGATGGCTTATCCCGGCCTATTGAAAAAAGCACAAAGGGGGACCTTGAATTGTTTTTCTCTGCAAAAACGCACAAGCCGGAATGCCCCCTCAGAGTGATAGTGTGAGAGAATGCTACTTGGCAGAAACATGTAGCGACGTACTTACAAAAGCACTTAAAGCTCTTGCCAATCGACGACCCATTTTATGTAACCAAGTCAGAACAAGTGGTGGAATTCTTTAAAGACTGTCAAGACAGGGATCTGGTCGCTTTTTCCATTGACTTAAAAGATCTGTACTATTCCCTCCCACAGAATGACGTGATGAAATGTGTGTCTGACTGCATTGACAAGTTTGGCGCGGTTTGTTTTCAAAACGCTTGTGGTTTGACTAGCGACAGATTTTTAGAACTTCTTCGTTTTTATGTTAATTCGACTTACACGACTTGGAAAGGAAATGTTGTCAAACAAAAAGATGGCATATGCATTGGGTCATGTATTGCTCCCTGCTTAAGTGACTTGTTTCTAGCTAACTGCGACCAGGGTCTTGATGAACGCCTAAAAAATGACACCGATGTCGCGAAAGTGTTCAGATTCCTTGGCGATTTTCTAATCATTTTAAATAACAAATCAGACAATTTTGACTCGCTGGTTTCAAAAACCGTAACCTCATTCACTAAAGTGTTGTCCCCTTTATCTTTGACACATGAAGTCCCCATAGGCAATTTCATAAGGTTTTTAGACTTGCGATTGTACTTTTATCCACAAATGACATGCTGGAGTTATCAGCCGAGAGGCAATAAGCCAGTCCTACCATTTCATTCCGCTCATTCAAAACTTGTAAAACGCGCAGTAGTGACATCGTGTTTCAAGAATTCCTTGACGAAGTCATGTGACCACAAAATGGAAGCCAGTTTCAAAGAGCAGGCCAAGCGCCTGGCAGATTCTGGTTACCCGATGCGTATGCTAACTTCTGTCGCGGAGGGCTTAAGCAAAAAGTGCAAAAACGCGTCGAATGCAAGCAGTACCAATGCTAGAGCAAAGAAAGTTGCTGTGGTACCATACATTCATTGCATTTCACATAATCTCAGAAGAATAGCAGCGAAATCGGGAGTAGACGTGGTTTTCTCTGCCCCTGAGCGTCTACAGAAGCTATGTAAACAGGTTAACATAGAAAATAAAAAAAGGCACTCATGTTCTACCCAACATCGCAAACAATTTGTAACCTGTACTCATAACGTTGTCTATGCCATCCCACTTTCATGCCGAAGAACGTATATTGGTCAAACCGGCAGATGCATCAACGAGAGATTAAAGGAGCATCAATATAATGTCACTAAGGTAATCTTGGGTCATTTGGGTATTCACTGCCGAGATTGTTCCTGCAAGCCCATGTTTGAAAGCGCTTCCATTCTGTATAAGGCTCATAGCAGGATGATGAGGGAGATTGTAGAGGCCTACGAGATAGCAAAATTAGAGCAAAAGTGCATAAGCAAGCCTTCGGTGTCACTATCGGAAAAGGAGATATGATTCCTTGGTTTGTCTTTGTGACGATTGCAGTACATGTTTTTTCTTTTTTTTCCCTTGCCTTGCACACGTGTCCGGTTCAACGAAATGTACCACTCAATGTTCTTTTTTGCTGTTACGTTTGTTTCCGCTCGCACGGTATATATTTATCGATGCGTGCGAAAATAAAATCTATAGTTGAAAGTGATGCGCTGTGTCTGTGTTTCTGTTTCTTTCTTCGTCCTCGTCCAGTCGCGCTTATACACTCTACCATGGATTCTAACCAACTAGCCCGCCAATGTGTTTTAACCCCGTATTTATACGTTTCATGTCCACGATCGCAACGCGTAAAGCGACGCCGCTTGCATCGAGCTGCGTAGCTCGTGTCGCTACAAGCCAAAATAAACGCACGTGGCATTACCCCCCCCCCCCCCCCTGTGAAAAAGCATCGCCCCGATGGTAAAGAAAACAGGAAACTTGTAAGCATGCATTCAACCATGGAAAACGAAAAGAAAAGAATGTCTGTTAGTTCGTTAACGCTAAAAAGACTTTTTGAGGCGCTCGACGTGCACCATCTCAGGTCGCGCACGGCGTCGCTGTGACTGTGTCACTCCATCGGGCAGAACCTCGTAGACCAGCGGTCCTAGTCGTCGAGTTATCTTGTAGGGCCCGAAGTAATGGCGCAGGAGCTTCTCACTATGCCAGCGGCGACGAATCGGTGTCCACACGATAACGCGGTCACCAAGTGCGTACTCTTGGTCTCGTCGTCGTAGGTTGTAGAGTCGGGCGTTGACGTTTTGCTGCTCTTTAATATGCATTCGGGCTAGCTGGCGAGCTTCCTCGGTGCGTTAAAGGAAGTCGGCAACGTCTGCATGGATGTTGTCGTCTTCAACGTGAGGCAACATTGCATCAAGCATCGTGGCGACTTGGCGACCAAAGACAAGCTCAAATGGCATCATCTGTGTTGTCTCTAGTGGCGCGGTGTTGTAGGCGAACGTCATGTACTGAAGGACTTCGTCCCAAGTCTTGTGCCCGACGTCAATATACATGGCGAGCATGTCAGCGAGGGTTTTATTTAAGCACTCCGTAAGGCCGTTTGTCTGCGGGTGGTATGCTGTAGTGCGCCGATGACTCGTGTGGCTCAAGTGCAGAATCTATTGCGTAAGTTCAGCTGTGAATGCCATACCTCTGTCCGTAATAAGGACCTCGGGTGCACCATGACGGAGAACGATGTTTTTTAGGAAGAATCTGGCGACCTCGATTGCATTTCCTGATGCTAACACCGTTGTCTCGGCATAGTGCGTCAGATAGTCCGGTGCTACCACTATTCACCTGTTCCCGCAAGTAGACGTTGGGAAGGGGCCAAGCAAATCCATGCCTATCTGCTGGAATGGTTTCTATGGTGGCTCGATTGGTTGCAGGAGGCCGGCTGGCCTTGTAGGCGGTGTTTTCCGACGTTGATAATCTCGGCAGGTTTTCACGTAGCGTGCGACGTCTCTGTTCAGGCCTGGCCAGTAGTACTTTTCTTGAATTCTTCTGAGAGTTTGAGTGAATCCCAGATGCCCTGCTGTCGGCTCATCGTGAGACGCTTCTAAAATCTCTTGCCTTAGCTTGACTGGCACGACGAGTAAATATGCTGCTTTGTACGGCGTGAAGTTCTTTTTCACAAGCACGTTGCCATGCAGGCACAGCGATGAAAGCGTGCGCCTGAATGCCTTTGGCACTGAATTGGTCTTCCCTTCGAGATATTGAACCACACAGCGTAGATCAGGATCGGCACGTTGATCTTGTGCGAAGGTGTTAGAGCTTATGGGCCCAAGGAAGGCATTGTCGTCATCGTCGCAGGGCGGGGCGGATTCAACAAGGGCTCTCGAAAGGCAGTCGGCATCTGTGTGCTTTCGGCCTGACTTATACACGACGGTGACGTCGAACTCCTGTAGTCGCAGGCTCCAACGAGCGAGGCAACCTGACGGGTCTTTCAGGTTAGCGAGCCAGCACAGAGCGTGGTAGTCACTGACGGCCTTGAAGTGCTTCCCGTAAAGATGCGGCCGAAATTTTGTGACTGCCCAAATGACAGCGAGGCATTCCTTTTCGGTCGTCGAATAGTTCAATTCGGCTTTCGACAGGGATCTGCTCGCGTAGGCAATGGCTTGCTCCAGGCTGTTCTTCTTTTGAATCAACACAGCACCGAGTCCTATGCCACTTGCATCCGTGTGTATCTCGATGTCAGCGCTCTCGTCGAAATGGCCGAGTACTGGCGGTGACTGCAAGCTCTTTGAAGTTCACGAAAAGTGTCTTCTTGGGGCTTCTTCCATGTGAACTGTGCATCGGCTTTCGTAAGGCAAGTGAGAGGCTCTGCGATTCGAGAGAAATCTCGGAAAAAACACCTGTAATACGCACAGAGCTCCAAAAATCTACGGACAGCTTTCTTTTCACTGGGTATCGGGAAACTTTCGATGGCTGCCACCTTTTTGGGGTCCGGACGCACGCCCCCACGATTGGTGACCGAGGAACCGGTCACCAAACGTGACCGAGGAACAGGAGCTCTTCGTAGGCGAAAAGACATTTCTCTGGTTTCAGAGTGAGTCCCGACGCCCTAATTGCCTCTAGCACGGTCTCCAGCCTGTTAAGGTGCTCGTCGAAGGTGGATGCGAAAACGACTATGTCGTTGAGATATACGAGGCATATCTGCCATTTCAGCACAGACAACACGGTGTCCATGACATGCTGAAATGTTGCCGGCGCTGAGCATAGTCAGAATGGCATGACTTTAAATTCGTAAAGACCGTCCGACGTGATGAAGGCAGTCTTCTCACAGTCCCCCTCGTTGATCTCAATCTGCCAGTAGCCGCTCCGCAGGTCCATCGACGAAAAATACTTGGCACCACACAGTAGATCTAACGTGTCGTCGATTCTCGGAAGCGGATAGACGTCTTTTTTCGTGACGCTGTTGAGACGCCTATAATTGACGCAAAATCGTAGGGTGCTGTCTTTCTTCTTTACAAGCACCACGGGTGAAGACCACGGGCTCTTGGACGGCTGAATGACATCGTCGCGAAGCATTTCTTCTACTTGTGTCTTGATTGTTTCACGTTCTCGCACTGAAACGTAGTAGGGACTTTGGCGGACGGGACGAGCCGATTCATCTGTTATAATGCGATGCTTCACTGTATGCGTTTGCCGGATCCTCAACGACCTTGAAAAACATTCGGAATATCGCAGAAGAAGGTGACGTAGCTTTTCTTGCTTTTGTTGAGGCAGGGTGGGGTTAATGTTAAAGTCCACCTCATCAGTCACCGTCGACGACGCCTCATGGAACGACTCGGAGAGCACTAATGCGTGCTTATTTCAGCAAACTCTTCCAAGAAAGCGACCGTCGTACCCCTGTTGAGGTGCTTGTGTTCCGTGCTGAAATTGGTTATTAGCACAGCTGCTCTGACTTCACGCAGATGGACGACACTTCGTGCGATGCAAATTTGGCGATCCAGAAGCAGCTGCAAGTTTGCTTCGACAATCGCATCGCCACTTGAGAACGTGTCTGTTTCGACGAGTGCCATGATGCTAGCATTTTGGCGGGAGGCTCACTTGATCGTCAAGGATGGTGAACGCGAAGCGATGAGAATGATTGCTTTGCTTTCTTTCTGACCATTTTGTCGTCAGTGTTATGGTTTTCGTCTGCAGGTCGATCACCGCACCGTTTTCGTTCAGGAAGTCCATCCCGAGGATTACGTCGCGAGAGCAGTGCTGTAGGATGATGAAGTTCACAGGGTAGGTCTGACCGTGAACAACCACTTGTGCAGTGCATCGTCCCGTCGGTGTTATGAGGTGGCCTCCTGCTGTGCGTATTTGAGCACCTTCCCATGCGGTTTTGACTTTCTCGAGTTGTGACAAAAATTGTCCACTAACGACGGAGTAGTCGGCCCCGGTGTCGACGAGTGCAACCACTGGATGTCCATCTAGGATAACTTGTAAGTCGGCACTTGGTATTCGCGTTCGATGTCGGTCGGTCACCGACTGTGCGGTCTGTCGCTTCGCACGGTTGCGGCTGCGTCGGGTGGAAGCCTCATGGCAAGGTGCTATTGTGGCCTTCAGCCGCGCCATCAAATTTGTGGTGTCGGGTCGCGGCTTCGTGTTTTGTGGCATCGCTGCGTCGGGTCGCGTCGTGTTGTCGGAATGCAACGTGGCGGCGAAATGCTTCGTGGTTGTAGGAGGATTTTTCGGTTTTTGCTCGAGAGTGGCGTCACCTCCCAACGGCGCTGGCTTTAGTTTCCCCTACAAAAAGTATACGACGAATATTTGTTGATTATATCAGTTATGTTTCTTTTTTATGGTAATTTTCGCTCATTTCGTGTCGTATTCAGGTCATATATCATGCGAAATTACCTCGACCCTGGCTACTTTAGCAATGATAGTTGGTTGATTCTTTCTTTCTTTCCTTCTGTTTTTAATCAAGATGCCAAGCAGGCCTATCCCGGAGGTTCTGCAGTCTATGGGGCAACGTGGACGGCGCTGGCTTTAGTTTCCCCTACGAGGGCTTCGTGACCTCTCCTTCGCGTACCCTTGGTACGGCGAAGACGAACGGCGTGGGTAGGGTGACGGGGACCTGAAGCGACGTGGGGTGGCATCTTCTGTCGCTCGAAGATAGGCTTCAATTTCTCTAGGCCGTTAGCCAGGAAGGCGTCGCGGGGCGTCGATGTCGTACCCGCGGAGGCCCATCTGATGGTAGGGGCACTCGTAGGAGGTGGCCGGCTTCACCACAGTGAAAACAAAGTGGTCGTCGATCTGGGGTTCTCCAGATGTCGGTCTTCCTTGTGGTGGTTTGCCGGAGTGTTTGAGCGGACGGCCTGCTGCGGGAGCGGTGGTGGTGGGTAGGCCTGGCTGTGTTGAGGTGGCGCGTACGTTCCCCGTCGCCAGCTGGTTAGCCTCGCTTGGCTTTGCAGAGCGGCGGCGTAAGTTGAAACGCGTGGCTCCTGGCAAGGTGGCGATAGTGTTGCTGCCGTTTCGACTGGATCGAGTGCGCCCAGCGCTTGCTGTACCTCATCCCTTACGACGTCGGCAGGCGAGGTTATTTGTGGTTGCGCACCCGGTAGCAACTTGCGCAGCTCGTCGCGCACGTTGGCATGGATGGTATCTCGAAGGGCCACTGCAGAGGCACTTCGGGAGTCATCGCAGTCTGACGGAGGAGCGTGTAAGTTGCGGTCGTATTGCTTTGCGCGAAGCTCGAGCGTCTTCTCGATAGTGGCTGGTTCACTAATCCAATTGGCGACAGTCCTCGGGGGGTTGCAAGCCGAAATAAACGCACGTGGCAATATGCTTCTTTTGTCCTCCTAACCTCACTGAGCCCTGTTATATCCCATTTAATAATAATAATAATATTTATTTCCATCGGGATGATGGAGGAGGTTGTGGGTAAAAGCTGCTCGTAAATGGCAGCTTGACAAAGGCCCACAGCCCCCTTCTACAGGGCAACAACAGCAAAGTAGAGAAAGAGACATAAGTATGCATACAATCTCTTCGCAATTTTGCAAAGCCAAAAAATAACGAGATCATTTCATAAATAAAATAAAAATAGAAACAAAGAAAATAGAACAACAATCAATACAATTAGTACAGAGGGTATAAAGTTGTACAATAAACACAGGATTAAGTATACACATTATAGGAATACAGGTGGAGTTACTAAGAATGTGTGCAGTGAAGCTGTCGTAATTCACGTTTAGATATTTTAAGTAGGTCAGTCCCGGATTTTTCACAGTTGTTTAATAGAGTTGGAAGTGTGAAGGATAATTTTTCAGGTGTGTAATTAGTTCTAGGAGTTGGTACAATCCACTCCTCTTTATGACGAGTAGGGTAAAACACAGTGCTCTTTTTGAGTAATGACAGCTCATACAGAGATTCAAGGTGATATTTTAGTTCGCGCTGGAATGCAAGTGCTAGCTTATAATTGTAAAGATTGAATATACTGATATTATGTATGCTTTCGAGAAAATTCCTTGCGAGTGAGTGTTGTATGGTAGATTCAAAAGTACTCTGATAAGCTTTTTTTGAAGTATAAAGATCTTTTGCAAACTTGTGTATGTGGTTGTGCCCCAGACCAAGAAACAGTAATAAAGATGAGAGTAAAACAGGGAATTATAAAGCAGGATCTTTACTTGATACGGGAGATATGATCTGTAATGGGAAATAATGCCAACTGCTCGAGCTAACTTAGAACAGCATAACTGTGACCACCCCATAGCATAATCTGAGAAAATACAACACCCAGAATTTTAATATTATTTGTGATTTCTATTAGTGCGCCACTGTAACTTAAGCTTACATGAGAATTTAGCTGCCTTGATTTAGGTCTAAAGATTACAGCTTTCGTCTTATTAACATTTATGTTTAGATGGTTTACTATTGACCACATTTTAAGCTTGGTAAGGAGAGAATTCACGCCATTGTGTAAGATATGGCAATCTGGAGCAGATAGAAATATACTAGTGTCATCGACATACAAACCATATTTAGGTTTAGTAGAGAGGTTAGTGAGATCATTGATGTAAATGTTAAAAAGAAGCGGACCAAGAATGCTGCCCTGAGGAACACCTTTAACTATGGATTTTAAATCCGAACGATACATTTCGATTTGAACGAACTGCTGTCGAAAACTGAGATATGATGTGATAAGTTAAAGAAAATGACCTCGGATTCCATAAATTTCCAGTTTCTTCAGCAAAGTTAAGTGATGAATACAATCAAATGCTTTAGAAAAGTCGACCATAAATACCTAGTACAAAGTTCTTTTTTCCAAATTCGGACAAAATAAATTCTTTCTGTTCCAGCAAAGCTAATTCGGTTGATTTGTTCTTCCTAAATCCATATTGAGCATCTGAAATAAGTTTGTGTAAATCAAAAAACGAGCAAAGCTGATTATAGATAACTGGCCACTAATTCCTCCAATAGCACTGCTAGACTCACCTCACTAGATAACGTTCTAGCGTTAAACGTTGCCAAGTTCAGATTCCAAGGGCGGCCTGTCTGGACCCAGAGATTCTTAGCACCCTCTGCTGCGTCACAGGTCTGACTGCTGCCGTGGTCAGTTGCTTTGCAGCTGCAGGGTACTGAGGGCTGGGGTTTTATTGTTGTAGTCATATAGGAGGTTGTGGCTAAATACTGCACCAGCGTGGCCAATCCTGCTCTGGTGAGGAAGTGCGTTACTGGTTCTGGTGACCAGGTTCAGGCCGCACTCCAGGCCTGTTTATGCAATTTTATGAACGCGCGGATTTAAAAAAAAAATCCGGTGGAAAATTGCGTGGCACCGGGATTCGAACCACAGTCCTCTTGCATGCGAGGCGGATGCTTTACCTCTACACCACCACTGCAGCTGTTTAAGTATATCATGTCAAATAATCCATGCACATAATCCAGCAGCAGCCAGTGGAAGACTTGTGGAAGGGACAGAATAAATCTATACCCAGTTTCTCAAAAGGTGAAGTCGGCGTCCTGACAGGTTGCAGAGTTCCTGCAGGAACTGTAGTCAGTTGTTTGGGGCATTGGCAGACATGACAGCAGGTGACATACTGCTTGGTTGCCTTCCACGATTGAGGCCAGTAGAAACGTCTGAAGTGGTAGATGCAAAGTCGTCATGCATGGCCCAAAATACCGCAAGCGCAGGCCTTTTGGGACGACTAGCAGCAGTGATGACCGTTGTTAGAAGAATTCTTGTGGCAAAGCAGACCAATATGAACCACAAACGGCGTAGCCCGTTCAGGTCCGTGGGTTGCATCAATTGGCTCTATTGAAGGGTTGCACTGTTGTTCTTTCTTGAAGACAGTGAAGTCGTCAAAGTCTGACGAGATTGTAGTTAAGTAGTCATTGAAATTGTCATCGTCAGTGCCCTTGCTCTGACAGGGAAGACGAAATAAGCAGTCGGCATCTGTGTGGCACTGACCGCTCTTATAAGCAACAAAAAAGTCGTATTCTTGAAGCTGCAATGCCCACTGAGCTAACGGCCCAGCTGGCTGATGCAGTCCAGCGTGCCAGCAGAGAGAATGATGGTCAGTAACAATCTTAAAATGGCTGCAATACAAGTATGATCTCAACTTGTGGATGGCGGAAACAACAGCAAGACATTCCAGTTCTGTGACTGTATAATTGCTTTCAGCTTTTGTCAGAGTACGACTTGTGTATGCAACGATGTGTTGGCGTCTGTCGTGAAACTGGACGAGCAAAGCGCCAACGCCCACACCACTTCCATCAGTATGCAGTTCGGTGAACGCCTTCAGATCAGAATGCCAGAGAAGTGGGCCAGAAGTGAGCAAAAACTTCAGCTGCTGGAAAGCAGTCTCGCACTGAGCGGACCATATCTAGGGAGTGTACTTGCTAAGCAGGTCTGTCAGTGGACAAGCAAGCTGAGTGAAGTCTTTAATAAACCTGCAAAAATATGAACAAAAGGCCCAGGAAGCTTCTGAGGTCTCTCACTGCCTTCGGCTACTTAAAGTTGTGAACAGCAGAAATCTTTTGGGGGTCTAGTCGCATACCGTCCTTGTCAACGAGATATCCGAGCACAAGGGCTCGACACTCACCGAAATGACACTTCTTACAGTTTAAAATGAGGTCAGCCTGATGGATGCAGTCCAAAACAATGCCGAGCCACTGGTTGTGCTCGTGGAAAGTTCGGCCAAAAATAATGACCTGCGAATCTCCCATTTGAGATGGAAAGAACAGCGCTTCAAGACGGGACACAAAGGAGGAACCACACACACTGCACTGACTAACTGTGCTTTGATTATCTTGCTGAACCTTTTATACAGAGCACTAAGGCAGTACCAACAAGACCACAAAGAGAAAGCACACCTTGGTCAAAAGGAAAAGAAGAAAAAAAGGGGGAAATGACCTCGCGACCTGCACATTCTTGTTACAATGCACTTTCAAGAAAATCGACTTCTTTCATGGCCAGCTTAAGAGATGGGATGCTGACACAATTAGCATTTAAGCAGTTAATCTCAAAAGCCCCTGGTGTATGTATCAGGGTGTCTATGCAATGCTTCACTCTGCGACAGCATAGGCTTACATCCAAACTGCCGACAATGCAAGACAAAGTTTTTACTAATTGCACGATTTTTTACATTGTTATTACGCTCTCTAGGCCTATCAGGGATACAACGGCTTGGCTGGCCAATGTATCGTTTCCCATGTTTTAATGGCGCTGAATACAGTAACTCTTGCACACAGTCAACAAAACGGTTTTTGTGCTTGATCATACACGCTTGTTGTGGGTGCGTGTCGGAGTTGATCTTAGTGCATAGGCCAATTAAGTTGCGCGGCGCAGAGAAAACAGTGCTAAGGCCTGCAGCCTGACCAATCCTTTTAAGATTGTGTGATATCTGGTGCAGGTGAGGCAGCACAACCACTTCTCTTTGTGTGCCGTCTTGTGTTGCCCCATTCCAACTGGCATTATTGCGCTTCCTAAGCAAACACTCTGCCACATAAATTAGCATGTACCCATAATATCCTGCTGACACACGGCGGTCGACCTGCCTGCAGAAGCTGTCCGGTGCCTTTTGTGCACAGGATTTGTCGAATGCATTCTGAAAACAATGTGACACAATACTCCTTTTTGCCAGTTTAGGGTGCACCGATGTGAATGAGAGCGGTGGCCTGTTGCTTCTAGGCTTATATGGCCAGCAGACATGCCTTTGGCCAAAGAGAAGTTTCAAGTCAAGAAATTTTTCATTTCATAAATTTGTTTTCAGAAAGATCCATTTTCCAGCGTCTCATGGGTTAAAATGAAAAGCTCGCGAAAAACAGCAGGAGTCATCTGCACATTCGAAATATAGTCAACATGTTTACAATCTAGAAGTACCAAATAATCGTCTATGTAATGAAAGGTCTTGACAACGGATGAACCAACAAGAGAGGAAAGCAGCATTCTGTCATAGTAAGCTTAGTACAGGTCACTTAACAGTGGCGCTATGCAGGAGCCTATACAGATCCTATTTGTCTGAATGAAAATAATATTGTTCCAAGTAATGAAAGTCAGTTCTACTGAGCATTTCACCAGCTGAAGAAAAGTACCCAATGTCATACCGATTTCATTTTGAAAGCGCACAGTTCCGTGTTCGTCAATTGCATTTTCAATGCAGAATATTAATTCATTGTGCAGGAGGGAGTAGAATAACTCTTTGATGTCAACAGAAAATCCTCTGAGGTCTTTGTTAAGGAACTTAATTATGTGGTCAGAATTAATTAAGAAAGGATTGTCAACAGTGAGAATTTTGAGCTTTGCTAGTAGAAAACTGGAAACCACCTTCTGCCAGCTGCCCTTCCCAGACGCTATAACACGAAACGGACAACCAACTTTGTGGGTCTTAGTGCTAAAAAACATTGTGAGAGACAAACCGTCATTCTTATCAATAGAGTAAGCTAGTGCATCCATTTTCAGTTCCTAGCACAAACGTAGTGCTGTTTTTTCGACCTTAGCAAGTGAAACGTCATTCCTCTGGAAATTTGCGTTAATTGCCTTGGAAGCTTTTGACCTGTATTCTTTAGCAGGTCGTACACAAAAGCTGCCTTCTTTATCCACTGAAATTAGACACAATGGATTACTCCGAAGCTAAGCGACAATCTTAGAAATTCCGAGCTCACTACCCCGTTGTCTGGGCTGCCTAATGACATTGACACCGTCTGAGGTGCACGGGTGACACTCAGAGTCCAGAGAACGATCACTAACTTCCTCACTATGGCGAGTAGCTCAGGTGCCAATTTGTTAGTGTCGACCAGAAACTTTGGCCCCCTGGGACAGGATACAGTGCACATCATCAGGTAAAACGACAGTTTCAAAAGCGTGTACGTAGCTCTGTTTTGCGGGTGGCCTTGGTGGTAGGCATGGTCGAAGCCTTGGTAGAATTTGTTGCCATAGGAAGTTTGTTGTCCAGTGGATCAGGCAGGAATACTGCATGCAGTTTACTGTGGCGCAATGGGGTTCCATACTGTTGTGAAGCTGCAAAAACAGGCATTCTCTGTATAGGCAGGCCTGTCATTGCCACTCAGAACTCAGAATTTTGCAGACCCTTCTTCCGTGGCCGGCCGAAGGGTAGAAACTACCGAACAACATCAAGATGTCGGGAAGCAGAAATCTATGATGCAGGGAAAACAAGAGGGCTCGTGAATGGCAGGTGGCATTGGCTATCAGGGTAACAAGAGTACTTAGAGCAACAGAGGAACAGTTGACAGGGCCCGAATAACTAGAAATGAAACTTGTAAGGATTGACTGACGGGCTAGTCGGTTGATTATCACAGAAAGAACAGCGCTTCAAGACGGGACAAAAAGGAGGAAGCACACACGCACTGCGCTTACTAACAACTGTGTGTTTATTACCTTGCTGAGCCTTTTATACAGAGCACTAAGGCAGTACTAACAAGGCCATGAAAAGAAAGCACACCTTGGTCAAAAGGGAAAGAAAAAGAAAGGGGGAAAACAACTAAACTTTTATAACTGAACTTTGTGTCCTAAGTGATCTTTGAAGCGAAGGCTCGTAACAGAAATAGTGGCGCTTGCATCGACAAGAGCAGTAGTATTTATGCCGTCTATACACACACACACACATCTTGTTCTTCAGCATAACAGGCGGAGGATTTAATGACTCTGACCGTGTCACGACCACACCTCCATTGGCCGCACTTGCTAGTTTCCCAGCTGCGAAGGTGACCGACGACGGCGCAGGGATTGTGAACAGTGCAATCGGGTTGGCGGCGGTTTAATTCTGCGCTCTGAGACAGAGGGCTCATCGTGCAATTGGTACCACCACTGTTGCCGTGGAGGATGGACTCCAAATGGCACAGGTGTGTCTTCGTGCACATGAGCTGGGTACACTGAAAAATGTGGCGGTTGCTGCGGGTGGCAGTGACAATAGCGCACAATATGTCTTCGGGAACCGCAGGCGTAGTAGACAGTCAGGCTGCAGTTGAAACTAAATGGAGCAGGTATACGTGGCACTCGGTATGATTACACAGGAGCATGCTGAGGCATCGAGTATTCTGCAGGAATATTATCCATTTATTCACTTATTTATTTATTTTAATACCTTAAAGGCCCTAATTGGCATTACATAGGGGGGGGGGGGGGATTTCTAGTGAGTACATAAATATTGTTACGGAAGAATGAAAGAAGAGAGCAAGAAGATCGCGGGACACTGGCTGCTGCGTGTTGGCGGTCTTAACTACTCTGACTCATTTTGTATATATATGTAGTGTCGTGCCTTCGCAAGAGATGGCACTGCCTGCGTGACGCAGGTCACATGCGACTGATGGCATTGCAGACGAATGTTGCAAGGGGTGGCGAAATGCCTTGTTAGCATCTCAAAGGCCACGTCATACTCATCGGGTAAGCGTGGGGCTTCTGCGGTTGTGTCGTGTGGCAGTGTCTGCGTCCCGACAGTTGTGGTGGTTTCCGTGACGGCGGCTGCATGTGACGGGAGCGTGGCAGCGGCTACGGTGCTCGGTTGCTCTATCTTGGTTTCCAGCGTACTCGGCAGAAGCACGTCGAAAATTCGCTGTGCTTCAGTCCCCAGACAGTGCAGCAAAAGAGCTCGGCGGTGGGGTGCAGATAGTTTGGTTGCTCTGGACACCAGTAAAAATGTCTCAAATAGGCGTATCCAGCGGGGCCATGGTACAGCCGGTGTTCCAGGGGTGTCAATGAAAGGGGGCGGTGGCGAAATCCTGGTGGAAAACATCCTCGTCGTCAGATTGTCGTGTTGCTAGCGCAGCGACACGGAGGCTACACCACTGCCGATTCCATGCCGATAACAACCTTTATTCCGGTGAATGTAACTTATATACAAGAGCGCTGTGGCGCCATCAGTCGCATGTGACCTGCATCATGTCGGCAGTGCCATCTGTTGTGAAGGCACGGCACTACAATATATATTGTAAATACAATCTTCTATACTCCCAGCACCCCCGTAGCATATTGGTTCTGGCGCGGAGTATCACGGCTAGAAACGGAGCTCCGCAGTGGACGTCGCATCACCGTCCGCACCATGAATGATGGTGAGCACTCGGGATCAATGTCGTTGCCGCCTGTTATGTCACCGTCGCATGCTATGCCGCTGTCACCTTCAGTTATCGTTGTGCAACCCAAGGATCCTGGAACTTCCTTCGGGACCAATGGCACCAACGTTTAAGAGTGGGTGACCATGTACAAACGCGCGAGTGGAATCAACAGATGGGACCCTACGCTTATGCTAGCTAACCTGTTGTTCTACCTAAGAGGCACAGCAAAGGTGTGGTACGAAAACCATGAAGAGGAGCTAATCAGCTGGGACTAATGCAAAGAGAAATTGACAGTTGTTTGGCAAACCTGCCAGCCGTAAAATTGCCACAAAGCAGGAACTGGCCTCCCGTGTGCCCAATCTCCCATGGAGTCCTATGTCTCATACATCAAGGACGTGCTGGCACTTTGTCGTAAAGCCGATCACATGACAGAAGCTGAGAAGGTCAGGCACGTGCTTAAGGGAATTGCTGACGACGCATTTAATCTGCTCATGTGCAAGAGCTGCTCTACAGTAGAAGCTTGATGTGGGCGAGTTGGTTGAGCATACTTAATGAAAGAAGAGAGCGCTATGAAGACAAGGACGAAAGAACAACATGTACGACAGACAAGGCGCCTTGTCTGTCGTACATGTTGTTCTTTCGTCCTTGTCTTCGTAGCGCTCTCTTTTTTCATTAAGTATGCTCTACAGTTGATGCAATCATTAAGGAGTGCCGACAGTTTGAACAGGCCAAAAGCCGGCGCGTCTTGCAACCATTCGCCAGACTTCCCAATACTGCCGCAACATCAACGTTTAAAGATCAACCTGCACAGCAGCATGCGTTGCCTTCAGAGGACAAGGTGCGAATCGTTAGACGTGACTGGATGTGATGGTGCCCGCAGCTTTCTGTTTGCGCAGCCCTGATGCTCATGTCATGCAAGCCATCGTTCGACAGGAACTTGAAAACTTTGGCCTACATTCTGTCTGTGCTGTCACCAACCACAGAGCCAATGAATGCCCTTCTACTATTTTCTCTCCACCCCGACGCTTCTCTCCGCGTTATCGCAACCTGACTGAGTGGAGAACCGCGGAGGACCAGCCGATATGTTTCACCTGTCGCCGCATTGGTCATGTCGCCCGATACTGTCATAACTCATGGCCCTCAACACCTCGCATGCCGACCAACCTGAGCTGTTTTGATGAAAATGCCCGCAATGTTTCGCCCACCGCCGAGTCTAACAGCGCCGACAACTCTGCTCGGAACACATGGTACAGTCGATCACCATCACCGCCTAGACACCAGTCTTGTTCACCGCAAACATGTCGCTCTTCTTCCCGTTTGCCATAGCCACGTTCCCTTTCGGTCCCCTGTGGCTTTTGGCCACACCCTTTCGGAAAACTAGGAAATGCAGCCCTCGGAGGTGGTGCTGCATTGCCAACTACTGCAGCAAATCCTCTGTCTGTGCCCACAAGGAGAAGTGTAATTGATGTTGAAACAGATGGCGTACCTCTCCAAGCACTTGCCAACACTGGAGCCCACATATCTGTGATGAGTGCTAGCCTACGTTGATGTTTAAAAAAACGTCCTCACCCCAGCAGCTGCCCGAGTGCTTCGTGTGGCTGACGGTTGTGTGCTGGTTGTTCTTGGAATGTGTACTGTGCGTTTAAGTATAGCCGGCCGCCCTACTTCTATTCTCTTCGCTTTGATCAACAACTGCCCTCACGACGTTATCCTTGGACTAAACATTTTATCTATTCATTCTGCTCTCATCGACCGCGCGACCGGCGTTCTTCAGTTAGAACTGCCTCAACTCACCGATGCTCCGAGCACCACCCTATCGCACTTGTGCTCGCTTCACTATGTGCGGCTGTCACCCGAGGCAGTTACTTACGTAACTTTGACCGCACAGCCACAGCTTCCTGACGGTGAATATGTCTTTGTCCCATCATCGACATGCTTTTGAACCGGGACGTTGCTGTTCCACATACGCTGGTCACAGTTACTAATAACGACGTCGTTTTACCGCTTCTGAATTTCAGCCTGTGCCCTCAAGTGATTCCGGCCAGCATGTTCTTGGCCAGTGTTTCTAGTGATTCAAAATTTGATATTGATAAGTCTGAATGCCGAGAGTGGTTTCTTAGCACAGATTGCAACTCACAGGTCTGGTTCCTTAACGGATGACTTTGCGAAAATGATTGCACCTGACCTCACCTCTGCACAGGCCATGGACATACGTCTCCTGCTTGAATCGTACTATGACGTCATTGATTTTGATGACAGGCCTTTAGGCCAAACATCTGTTGTTCAGCACCGTATATACACTGGAGACACGAATCATATTCGTCGGCGTTCCTATCGTGTATCGCATGCTGAATGTCAAGTCATCCAAACAGAAGGGGACAAAATGCTCCGCAACGGGGTCATCGAGCCATCAGCCGGTCCTTGGGCTTCGCCTGTCATCCTTGTGAAAAAGAAAGATGGTACCTGGCGTTTTTGCCTCGATTATTGCCACTTAAACAAAATCACGCAAAAAGACATCTACCCACTACCACGCATCGATGACACCTTGGATGCTTGCACGGAGCTAAATACTTCTCGTCCATCGATCTTCGATCTGGCTACTGGCAGATTTCACTTGATGAAATGTACCGTGAGAAGACGGCCTTCATCACGCCGGAGGGTACATATCAGTTCAAAGTCATATCCTTTGGATTATGCAATGCTCTTGCGACATTTGAACATATTGTGACACACTGACGAAGAAGATGTTTTAATCATCGTTGGAAGAAGACGATGTTCTGGTCCTCGCGCGCTGTCTACCATCTTGTCAGCTGATATAAATATTGTAAATATTCTGTAAAGACAAGTCTGACTATTTTTAACCCCGTAACATTTTTGGTGGAGGTTGCGGGATCATTATCAAGACGGATTTACGCAGCGAGCGCTCCTTGGCTGCATCTACAATGCCAGCTCAAAGCGAGGATGCTTCGGGCCCGTCGGCACCCACACTCACCGTCATTCTAGCACAACCCCGCGACCCAGGAACCTTTTCTGGCACCGACGACACTGATGTTGAAGACTGGCTTCAACTATATGAGCAGGTGAGTGCCAGCAGCCTCTGGGATCAGGCCATCATGCTCGCTAATTTGATATTTTACCTCGCGGGCAGGGCTGCGTATGGTTTCAGACCCACGAGGAGGAACTTACCAGCTGGGACATTTGTAAACAGAAGCTGAAAGATTTGTTTGGCAAGCCTGTTGGACATCAGCGCGCCGCCCAAAAGGACCTCGCTTCGCGTGTCCAGACGTGCACTGAATCCAATCTCACGTACATCCAAGACGTGCTCGCTCTACGCCGCAAAGTGGATCCGAAGATGTCCGAACCTGATAAAGTTGCACATCTCATTAACGGCATAGCAGATGATGCCTTCCACCTCCTTGTTTTCAAAAATTCTTCCACTGTGCAAGCCATTATTACCAAATGCCGGCGGTTCGAAAAAGCCAAGAGTCGCTACATTGCCCAGCCATTTTCCTGCATTCCCAACACGGCTGCTACATCTACCTGCGAAGACCTCCGCAGTCCGCTCACGCCCGATCACTCTGATGACGTCCTACATATCATCCGACGTGAAATAGAAGCCGCATCTCCTGTCACAACCCCAACCCATGGCCCCGACAATTGCCAGGCGACCGTCTCACTGATACAGTCCGTCGTGCGCCAGGAATTGGCCAACATTGCCTTGACCAACGTCTGCTCAGTTAATCGACCTGGCTACACTCCGTCCAGCACTGTCATACGCACCCGCAGCCTGAAGGCCCCAACGTGGTATCGCAATCCGGCCGAATGGCGCACTCCAGACGACAAGCCTATATGCTTCACTTGTGGCCGTATCGGCCATATTTCACGTCACTGCCAATCTTCGTGGATTTCGACCCCCTGGCCCGACCTCCCATCCCACGGCCCTCATGCTACTCCTCGGTTCCCCCCGCAAACGCAGCCAGTACATTCTGGTGACACTTCTCTGCCTACCCGCTCTAGCCGCTCTCCTTCGCCACATTGCCGCTTCTCCCGATCGCCCCCATCTCGTCGATCACCGTCCCCTAGCTCCTTCCGGTGCACCCTTCCGCAAATCTAATGGGTGCAGCACCTGGAGGTGATGCTGCCGAACCAACCCTTCACTTCTTCACTTTATTACCTTAAAGACCCCGGTTAGGGGGTATTACATAAGGGGTAGGTCTACAAATAAAGGTTACAGAGAGTGATCTTCATGAGAAACAAATGTAGTTAAGTTGTCCACAAAAGTTGATGAACACGTGATGGCTGCAATGTCACGGGGAAGGCCATTCCAGTCCACTGCTGTGCGAAGAAAAAATGAGGCCGCAAAAGTAGTGGTGCGAGCATGTGCGCATGCGATTGAGTAAGGATGGGACGTACGAGGAGATATGCGCGCCGGTGGTATGATATACGGTGCTTGATTTATTTTATTTATTTATTTTATTTATACATACTGCAGCGCAATTTGCGCTATAGCAGGAGTGGGTTAAGAAAAGGTAAAGAAAATACATCGGAGTACACAGCGGTAGACTAAAGTGAACATTTTTAAAGAGCACTGATGAAAGGAAAATACTCAAATAAACACAAGTGAACACTTTTACAAAAAGAGCACTGATGAAAGAAAAATACACAAGAAGTTATACAAATGCTGTCAGACATGGGTGAGCCCGATTATGCATCTGGGATGGTGGTTGCAAAAATTTGGGATGAGCATGAGCGAATGGACCCAGGTAATGAATTCCAGTCTTCGATTGAGCGGGGAAAAAAGCTGAATTTGAACATGTTAGTATGTGAATAGTACGGTATCAAGTTTAGGTCATGATTTCTTCTCGTTGATGATCCCGGCGCGAAGTGAATGTAATTATCATTTGAGAGCCTAACTAAAGAATTGACAATGCAATGCAAGAATTTTAATGATTCGACACGGTGACGAGAGCGTGTTTAGGTTCAAGGAAGAAAGTGTTGAAGAGGGCGAAAAGTCGCGATCGTAACGATGACATATAAATCGCACAGCTTTTTTCTGTGTAGCTTCTAGTTTATTAATCTCTAATTGCTTATGCGGGCTCCAAACTACAGATGCATAATCAAGAACAGGGCGGATTAGAGATTTATACATTAGTAACTTTGTGTCTTTAGGAGATCGGGTTAGCGTTCGCCTCAAGTAACCTAATTTTTTTAGTGCTTTACTGCATACGTAATCAATGTGTTTGGACCATGACATGTTATGCGTAAAAATGACACCAAGATACTTATACTCAGAAACCTTATCTACAGCACGGCCATTGAACGAGTAACTGAAAAGGGAAGGGGAAGATTTGTTGCAGAAAGACATCAGAATGGTTTTATTGAAATTAATGTTCATTTGCCAAGTGTTACACCAATCGCAAAATCTAGAAAACGACTCTTGAAGGTGATAATGATCATTAGAAGATTTAATCACTTCATATAGAACGCAGTCATCAGCATAGAGACGGATGTTAGAAGAGCAGTGAAGTGGCAAATCTTTTATGTATAATAAAAAAAGAAGCGGCCCAAGGACGGAGCTCTGGGGCACACCTGATGTCACATCAACAGTAGCGGAGTCAGTCGAACTGTAAGAGACGAACTGGGAGCAAAATGAGAGAAAGCTTAAAATCCAGTTAACTAAATGAGGATTATTCAGTACAGCATTAAGTTTAGCAATAAGTTTAGAATGTAAAACGGTGTCAAATGCCTTCAAGAAATCTATGAAAATGGCATCAACCTGGTTGCCTACATCAAGGTTAAATGAAATGTCATGCGTGAACTCAACTAGCTGCGTTATCATGCTAAAACCGCGCCTAAACCCATGTTGCATATTAGACAGTAAATTATTTGATTCCAGAAAGAGCATGATGTGCTTATGAATGGTGTGTTCCAACATTTTGCATGACTGTGACGTCAGTGAAATTGGTCTGTAGTTCGACAAACACTGCTTATCTCCAGATTTATAAAGAGGGAGCACTTTGGCTAACTTCCATGAAGAAGGTACAGTAGAGGATGATAAGGACTTTCTGAATATGACTGACAGATATTTTGATGACCACAACGAATAACGAACAAGGAACGCGTTGTGTATCCCGTCCGGACCAGTGCATTTCTTAACATCCAGGTTTAATATAAGGTTGAGGATGCCTTCGCAGTTTATCTCAACATCACTGATTGCTTCAGAAGAAACTATATTGGTAAGTGTCGGGATAAGGTTGTTATCGGAAACAAACACGGATTGGAAATACTTGTTGAAAGCCTCGGATTTCACCGCCGGGTCGTTGATGACGTCATTATCTATTCTGAAAGAAGTGGATGAAGCATCGCGAGGTAAAATAGAACACCAAAATTTTCCTGGGTTAGTTCTTAACAAATTGTGCAGGCGAACGCGAAAAACGAAATCCTTGGCATTTTGCAACTTAAGATTGAGTTCATTCTTTGCCTTAACATATCTATCCAACGCCATGGGATCAGCACCTCTTCTGGAACGCCTTAACCTTTGAACGCGACGGGACAAATGCAAGATATCACGAGTCATCCATGGAATGTTAAAATTTCTTTTCTTAGTTTTGATGGGCACAAAACTTTCGATACATGATTTGACAAGATGCTCAAAGTAATTAGCAAGGCAGTTGACGTCCTGGTTGTCTGCAAGTGCACTAAACGTATCGAAATGATGAGATAAGACATCAGTAATAGAATTGTCGTCCGCACGAGTGAAATCAGGGAAACTAGTAAACGTGTAGGGGGATTTAGAAATTGGACAGGAGAGTGACACTAAAACGCCTTTATGGTCTGAAATACCATCAATTACCTCGCAAGAAAAGTCACGTTCGGCTAGGTTAGCGCTTAAAGAAACTAAGTCAAGGACGGAATTTAATCTGGTTGCACTAGGAAAAACCTGGGTAAGGCCAAAGGACAAGGAAATGTTTATTAGTTCTTTACAAATAGCTGTGTCGCGACCGACTACAGACAATGAAGGCTAGTGGATGCCAGGGGCGTTGAAGTCACCCATACAGATAAAACTCAACGAAGCAATGTTAATCTCGCTCATGAAATTTGCAACAGCATGAAGAACTTCAAGAGTAGAGCCGGGGGGACGATATATAACACTAATCACAATACACCGATTATGAAGGTAAATTTTACACCACACGGATTCTGTTTCTGGAGGAGAAGGCAAGACTGAGAATCGTAGATCCGACCTGATAAGCAGTGCCACGCCACCACCAGTACCGCAAATCCTGTCTAAGCGCACGGAAACAAAACCGGGTGGAGTGAACTCAGATTCGTAAATACCATTGTGCAGCCAAGTCTCTGTGATGCCGATAACATGGGGGTAATGAATAGATATAAGGGACAATAAGTCAGGAAATTTTTTAACAATACTACGAGCGTTTATATTTAAGACAACAAGGTTCTCAAAACGGCCAGGATGAATTCAGGAAGTGGATGGAACGGAAGTCAAACGGCCAGACTCAGAAGAAACACGTTGAGCGGGTGCCATTACTAATGAGTTTGAACTGTCATCCCAGTTATAACGAACCTTGTTAATGAAAGCATGATCATATCTCAACTTCACAACAGAACCGCTGTCCCGAAAAGAGGCTGATGCGTCCCAGATTTTTTTCCGAATTAACTGAACCCTAGAAGAGAAATCTTCTTTAATGACGAAATTTGAGCCCTTGAGTTTTGAGACGTTCCTAAGAACCTCGGTTCTGTCGCTGAAGTTAGAAAGTTTTAGAATGACGGGACGAATGTAACCAGTGCGTGCTCCACCGAGCCTGTGGCAGCGCTCAATATGAGGGCAGCTAGTCTTCAGGTGCTCAGTAAACACAGATGAAACTGCAGTCAGCAGGGTGGTAGCGTTTTCATTCATTGCTTCAGAAATACCGTGTATTATCAGATTGCTTCTACGAGAGTGATTTTCAAGACTGTCATTTTTTAAGACCAAGTCCGTTACCTTAGTTGTCAAGGCACTTATTTCAGTACAGTACGTAAATCGCACAGTAAACTAGAGTCTTTAAACATAGGAGTGGATTCTAGTGCATGAACACGTGACTCTAAAACATCAAAGCGACGCGCGACTGACTGTTGAAATGACTTAATTTCCGCAATATCTCGTGCCAACTGAGTCTGCCCCTCCAATAATTTAGAGAACATTTCGGATACCGAAGGGTCGTTTTTGTCATGGCTATCAAAGGAAGGGCGAGCATCATCATTCTCATCGAGAGCGGAACTGGATCCACGCCTAGACTTAGACTGAGGGCCCGGGCCAGGATTGATTTCCACATCTCCGCTCAAGAGGAGGCAACTTGCGCAATACAATGCATGCAAGCAGCAGGATACAAGACGTTGTGGGCAAGAAAGCAGCAGCAGAAAGCGATCATCAGATCGGATACACTCGGCATCAGAATAGTAACATACCTGCATGAAGAACAAGCAGCGATTAAACATGGTGCCAGTGCCACTGCAGCCTAGCCCACTGAAGAGTCGATCCGCGCGTTGGACATTTATACCGTCGGCTGTTTACGTCACAGACCGAGCGTTGTCGATGATTGGCTGATCAAAGGACAGGACACCAGGGTGACTGGCATGCTGTATCTTGAAGTGGGACACGCCGAGGTAATCGCATATGATAGCGATAGAGCAATTCCTGGGCAAGCACTCGATGACATCCACGTGCTCGACCGCGAAGGGAGCCAAGTGAGACGAAGCAGTTCCAAGCCATGTGATGCCGCAAAGGCGGGGTACAGCAAGGAAGCCGAAGAACTGCATGAAAAACAAGCAGCGATTAAACATGGTGCCGGTGCCGCTGCAGCCTAGACCACTGAAGGGTCGATCCGCTCGTTGGACATTTATACCGTCGGCTGTTTACGTCACAGACCGAGAGTTGTCGATGATTGGCTGATCAAAGGACAGGACACCGGGGTGACTGGCATGCTGTATCTTGAAGTGGGACACGCCGAGGTAATCGCATATGATAGCGATAGAGCAATTCCTGGGCAAGCACTCGATGACATCCACGTGCTCGACCGCGAAGGGAGCCAAGTGAGACGAAGCAGTTCCAAGCCATGTGATGCCGCAAAGGCGGGGTACAGCAAGGAAGCCGAAGAACTGCATGAAAAACAAGCAGCGATTAAACATGGTGCCAGTGCCGCTGCAGCCTAGCCCACTGAAGAGTCGATCCGCGCGTTGGACATTTATACCGTCGGCTGTTTACGTTACAGACCGAGAGTTGTCGATGATTGGCTGATCAAAGGACAGGACACCAGGGTGACTGGCATGCTGTATCTTGAAGTGGGACACGCCGAGGTAATCGCATATGATAGCGATAGAGCAATTCCTGGGCAAGCACTCGATGACATCCACGTGCTCGACCGCGAAGGGAGCCAAGTGAGACGAAGCAGTTCCAAGCCATGTGATGCCGCAAAGGCGGGGTACAGCAAGGAAGCCGAAGAACTGCATGAAGAACAAGCAGCGATTAAACATGGTGCCAGTGCCGCTGCAGCCTAGCCCACTGAAGAGTCGATCCGCGCGTTGGACATTTATACCGTCGGCTGTTTACGTTACAGACCGAGAGTTGTCGATGATTGGCTGATCAAAGGACAGGACACCAGGGTGACTGGCATGCTGTATCTTGAAGTGGGACACGCCGAGGTAATCGCATATGATAGCGATAGAGCAATTCCTGGGCAAGCACTCGATGACATCCACGTGCTCGACCGCGAAGGGAGCCAAGTGAGACGAAGCAGTTCCAAGCCATGTGATGCCGCAAAGGCGGGGTACAGCAAGGAAGCCGAAGAACTGCATGAAAAACAAGCAGCGATTAAACATGGTGCCGGTGCCGCTGCAGCCTAGACCACTGAAGGGTCGATCCGCGCGTTGGACATTTATACCATCGGCTGTTGACGTCACAGACCGAGAGTTGTCGATGATTGGCTGATCAAAGGACAGGACACCGGGGTGACTGGCATGCTGTATCTTGAAGTGGGACACGCCGAGGTAATCGCATATGATAGCGATAGAGCAATTCCTGGGCAAGCACTCGATGACATCCACGTGCTCGACCGCGAAGGGAGCCAAGTGAGACGAAGCAGTTCCAAGCCATGTGATGCCGCAAAGGCGGGGTACAGCAAGGAAGCCGAAGAACTGCATGAAAAACAAGCAGCGATTAAACATGGTGCCGGTGCCGCTGCAGCCTAGCCCACTGAAGAGTCGATCCGCGCGTTGGACATTTATACCGTCGGCTGTTTACGTTACAGACCGAGAGTTGTCGATGATTGGCTGATCAAAGGACAGGACACCAGGGTGACTGGCATGCTGTATCTTGAAGTGGGACACGCCGAGGTAATCGCATATGATAGCGATAGAGCAATTCCTGGGCAAGCACTCGATGACATCCACGTGCTCGACCGCGAAGGGAGCCAAGTGAGACGAAGCAGTTCCAAGCCATGTGATGCCGCAAAGGCGGGGTGCAGCAAGGAAGCCGAAGAACTGCATGAAAAACAAGCAGCGATTAAACATGGTGCCGGTGCCGCTGCAGCCTAGACCACTGAAGGGTCGATCCGCGCGTTGGACATTTATACCGTCGGCTGTTGACGTCACAGACCGAGAGTTGTCGATGATTGGCTGATCAAAGGACAGGACACCAGGGTGACTGGCATGCTGTATCTTGAAGTGGGACACGCCGAGGTAATCGCATATGATAGCGATAGAGCAATTCCTGGGCAAGCACTCGATGACATCCACGTGCTCGACCGCGAAGGGAGCCAAGTGAGACGAAGCAGTTCCAAGCCATGTGATGCCGCAAAGGCGGGGTACAGCAAGGAAGCCGAAGAACTGCATGAAAAACAAGCAGCGATTAAACATGGTGCCGGTGCCGCTGCAGCCTAGCCCACTGAAGAGTCGATCCGCGCGTTGGACATTTATACCGTCGGCTGTTTACGTTACAGACCGAGAGTTGTCGATGATTGGCTGATCAAAGGACAGGACACCAGGGTGACTGGCATGCTGTATCTTGAAGTGGGACACGCCGAGGTAATCGCATATGATAGCGATAGAGCAATTCCTGGGCAAGCACTCGATGACATCCACGTGCTCGACCGCGAAGGGAGCCAAGTGAGACGAAGCAGTTCCAAGCCATGTGATGCCGCAAAGGCGGGGTACAGCAAGGAAGCCGAAGAACTGCATGAAGAACAAGCAGCGATTAAACATGGTGCCGGTGCCGCTGCAGCCTAGCCCACTGAAGAGTCGATCCGCGCGTTAGACATTTATACCGTCGGCTGTTTACGTTACAGACCGAGAGTTGTCGATGATTGGCTGATCAAAGGACAGGACACCAGGGTGACTGGCATGCTGTATCTTGAAGTGGGACACGCCGAGGTAATCGCATATGATAGCGATAGAGCAATTCCTGGGCAAGCACTCGATGACATCCACGTGCTCGACCGCGAAGGGAGCCAAGTGAGACGAAGCAGTTCCAAGCCATGTGATGCCGCAAAGGCGGGGTGCAGCAAGGAAGCCGAAGAACTGCATGAAAAACAAGCAGCGATTAAACATGGTGCCGGTGCCGCTGCAGCCTAGACCACTGAAGGGTCGATCCGCGCGTTGGACATTTATACCGTCGGCTGTTGACGTCACAGACCGAGAGTTGTCGATGATTGGCTGATCAAAGGACAGGACACCAGGGTGACTGGCATGCTGTATCTTGAAGTGGGACACGCCGAGGTAATCGCATATGATAGCGATAGAGCAATTCCTGGGCAAGCACTCGATGACATCCACGTGCTCGACCGCGAAGGGAGCCAAGTGAGACGAAGCAGTTCCAAGCCATGTGATGCCGCAAAGGCGGGGTACAGCAAGGAAGCCGAAGAACTGCATGAAAAACAAGCAGCGATTAAACATGGTGCCGGTGCCGCTGCAGCCTAGACCACTGAAGGGTCGATCCGCTCGTTGGACATTTATACCGTCGGCTGTTTACGTCACAGACCGAGAGTTGTCGATGATTGGCTGATCAAAGGACAGGACACCGGGGTGACTGGCATGCTGTATCTTGAAGTGGGACACGCCGAGGTAATCGCATATGATAGCGATAGAGCAATTCCTGGGCAAGCACTCGATGACATCCACGTGCTCGACCGCGAAGGGAGCCAAGTGAGACGAAGCAGTTCCAAGCCATGTGATGCCGCAAAGGCGGGGTACAGCAAGGAAGCCGAAGAACTGCATGAAAAACAAGCAGCGATTAAACATGGTGCCAGTGCCGCTGCAGCCTAGCCCACTGAAGAGTCGATCCGCGCGTTGGACATTTATACCGTCGGCTGTTTACGTTACAGACCGAGAGTTGTCGATGATTGGCTGATCAAAGGACAGGACACCAGGGTGACTGGCATGCTGTATCTTGAAGTGGGACACGCCGAGGTAATCGCATATGATAGCGATAGAGCAATTCCTGGGCAAGCACTCGATGACATCCACGTGCTCGACCGCGAAGGGAGCCAAGTGAGACGAAGCAGTTCCAAGCCATGTGATGCCGCAAAGGCGGGGTACAGCAAGGAAGCCGAAGAACTGCATGAAGAACAAGCAGCGATTAAACATGGTGCCAGTGCCGCTGCAGCCTAGCCCACTGAAGAGTCGATCCGCGCGTTGGACATTTATACCGTCGGCTGTTTACGTTACAGACCGAGAGTTGTCGATGATTGGCTGATCAAAGGACAGGACACCAGGGTGACTGGCATGCTGTATCTTGAAGTGGGACACGCCGAGGTAATCGCATATGATAGCGATAGAGCAATTCCTGGGCAAGCACTCGATGACATCCACGTGCTCGACCGCGAAGGGAGCCAAGTGAGACGAAGCAGTTCCAAGCCATGTGATGCCGCAAAGGCGGGGTACAGCAAGGAAGCCGAAGAACTGCATGAAAAACAAGCAGCGATTAAACATGGTGCCGGTGCCGCTGCAGCCTAGACCACTGAAGGGTCGATCCGCGCGTTGGACATTTATACCATCGGCTGTTGACGTCACAGACCGAGAGTTGTCGATGATTGGCTGATCAAAGGACAGGACACCAGGGTGACTGGCATGCTGTATCTTGAAGTGGGACACGCCGAGGTAATCGCATATGATAGCGATAGAGCAATTCCTGGGCAAGCACTCGATGACATCCACGTGCTCGACCGCGAAGGGAGCCAAGTGAGACGAAGCAGTTCCAAGCCATGTGATGCCGCAAAGGCGGGGTACAGCAAGGAAGCCGAAGAACTGCATGAAAAACAAGCAGCGATTAAACATGGTGCCGGTGCCGCTGCAGCCTAGACCACTGAAGGGTCGATCCGCGCGTTGGACATTTATACCGTCGGCTGTTGACGTCACAGACCGAGAGTTGTCGATGATTGGCTGATCAAAGGACAGGACACCAGGGTGACTGGCATGCTGTATCTTGAAGTGGGACACGCCGAGGTAATCGCATATGATAGCGATAGAGCAATTCCTGGGCAAGCACTCGATGACATCCACGTGCTCGACCGCGAAGGGAGCCAAGTGAGACGAAGCAGTTCCAAGCCATGTGATGCCGCAAAGGCGGGGTACAGCAAGGAAGCCGAAGAACTGCATGAAAAACAAGCAGCGATTAAACATGGTGCCGGTGCCGCTGCAGCCTAGACCACTGAAGGGTCGATCCGCTCGTTGGACATTTATACCGTCGGCTGTTTACGTCACAGACCGAGAGTTGTCGATGATTGGCTGATCAAAGGACAGGACACCGGGGTGACTGGCATGCTGTATCTTGAAGTGGGACACGCCGAGGTAATCGCATATGATAGCGATAGAGCAATTCCTGGGCAAGCACTCGATGACATCCACGTGCTCGACCGCGAAGGGAGCCAAGTGAGACGAAGCAGTTCCAAGCCATGTGATGCCGCAAAGGCGGGGTACAGCAAGGAAGCCGAAGAACTGCATGAAAAACAAGCAGCGATTAAACATGGTGCCAGTGCCGCTGCAGCCTAGCCCACTGAAGAGTCGATCCGCGCGTTGGACATTTATACCGTCGGCTGTTTACGTTACAGACCGAGAGTTGTCGATGATTGGCTGATCAAAGGACAGGACACCAGGGTGACTGGCATGCTGTATCTTGAAGTGGGACACGCCGAGGTAATCGCATATGATAGCGATAGAGCAATTCCTGGGCAAGCACTCGATGACATCCACGTGCTCGACCGCGAAGGGAGCCAAGTGAGACGAAGCAGTTCCAAGCCATGTGATGCCGCAAAGGCGGGGTACAGCAAGGAAGCCGAAGAACTGCATGAAGAACAAGCAGCGATTAAACATGGTGCCAGTGCCGCTGCAGCCTAGCCCACTGAAGAGTCGATCCGCGCGTTGGACATTTATACCGTCGGCTGTTTACGTTACAGACCGAGAGTTGTCGATGATTGGCTGATCAAAGGACAGGACACCAGGGTGACTGGCATGCTGTATCTTGAAGTGGGACACGCCGAGGTAATCGCATATGATAGCGATAGAGCAATTCCTGGGCAAGCACTCGATGACATCCACGTGCTCGACCGCGAAGGGAGCCAAGTGAGACGAAGCAGTTCCAAGCCATGTGATGCCGCAAAGGCGGGGTACAGCAAGGAAGCCGAAGAACTGCATGAAAAACAAGCAGCGATTAAACATGGTGCCGGTGCCGCTGCAGCCTAGACCACTGAAGGGTCGATCCGCGCGTTGGACATTTATACCATCGGCTGTTGACGTCACAGACCGAGAGTTGTCGATGATTGGCTGATCAAAGGACAGGACACCGGGGTGACTGGCATGCTGTATCTTGAAGTGGGACACGCCGAGGTAATCGCATATGATAGCGATAGAGCAATTCCTGGGCAAGCACTCGATGACATCCACGTGCTCGACCGCGAAGGGAGCCAAGTGAGACGAAGCAGTTCCAAGCCATGTGATGCCGCAAAGGCGGGGTACAGCAAGGAAGCCGAAGAACTGCATGAAAAACAAGCAGCGATTAAACATGGTGCCGGTGCCGCTGCAGCCTAGACCACTGAAGGGTCGATCCGCGCGTTGGACATTTATACCATCGGCTGTTGACGTCACAGACCGAGAGTTGTCGATGATTGGCTGATCAAAGGACAGGACACCAGGGTGACTGGCATGCTGTATCTTGAAGTGGGACACGCCGAGGTAATCGCATATGATAGCGATAGAGCAATTCCTGGGCAAGCACTCGATGACATCCACGTGCTCGACCGCGAAGGGAGCCAAGTGAGACGAAGCAGTTCCAAGCCATGTGATGCCGCAAAGGCGGGGTACAGCAAGGAAGCCGAAGAACTGCATGAAAAACAAGCAGCGATTAAACATGGTGCCGGTGCCGCTGCAGCCTAGACCACTGAAGGGTCGATCCGCGCGTTGGACATTTATACCATCGGCTGTTGACGTCACAGACCGAGAGTTGTCGATGATTGGCTGATCAAAGGACAGGACACCGGGGTGACTGGCATGCTGTATCTTGAAGTGGGACACGCCGAGGTAATCGCATATGATAGTGATAGAGCAATTCCTGGGCAAGCACTCGATGACATCCACGTGCTCGACCGCGAAGGGAGCCAAGTGAGACGAAGCAGTTCCAAGCCATGTGATGCCGCAAAGGCGGGGTACAGCAAGGAAGCCGAAGAACTGCATGAAGAACAAGCAGCGATTAAACATGGTGCCGGTGCCGCTGCAGCCTAGCCCACTCTTGAGGGGACTGTGATTGAGGGGACTGTGAAATAATTCGTGAAACAAACAAAGACTGGCGATGCGGCGACGCACAGGGAGATTAGCAAGATCAGTTTTACGTTTTAGGGACTATATATGCTTATGTCGTATGAATATGAAGAATGGATGAACCTAGTGGCACGATTTTGTACAGATTCTAGTTCGTTTCTTAAGTATGCCTGGTGCGGGCTCCAGATGGGCGCTGCATATTCTAGTTTCCATCTGATGAGGGATTTGTATGCGAGAAGTTTTATGTCGGATGGTGCGTGACGCAATTGACGCTTTAAATAACCAAGGGATCTGTTCGCGGATATGATATTGCTGATGTGTGCGTTCCATGAAAGGTCAGAGGATAAGGTGACGCCTAGATATTTGTATGATTGAACTTGTTCGACAGTGGAGTGGGAGATTAGGTATGAGAATGATAAGGGATTAAGCTTGCAATGAAAGGAAACAAGCTTGCATTTAGTAGGATTAAGCTTCATTAACCAAAGATCGCACCACTGTTGTACAAGGTTAAAGTCATGTTGGAGTGCAGTTTGATCAGAAATCTTTGTAGTTATGCGATAGATGACATAGTCGTCGGCAAATAAACAAATATGGGAGGATACATGTACAGGCAGGTCGTTAATATATATGAGGAATAAGAGGGGTACGAGTACAGATCCTTGGGGGACGCCGGATGTTACAGGGAGGGAGCTGGAACGGCTACATTTAATTGAAACAAACTGGGAGCGTTTGTTGAGAAATGCTGTGATCCATGCGAGAAGGTTAGGGTGCAAATGCAGCTGGGAGAGTTTTAGTATAAGGTGTTTATGTGGTATTGTATCGAATGTTTTTGCGAAGTCAAGAAATATTGCATCGGTCTGAAGGTTGAGGTCGAGATTAGAGTGTAGATCATGAAGAAATATGGCAAGTTGGGTTTCACAAGATAAAGATTCACGGAATCCATGCTGGGAAGGATGAAAAAAATTGTTAGTGTCAAGGAAGTGCATAATGTGAGAGTATATGACGTGTTCCATGATTTTGCATGGAACGCTTGTTAGAGAATAGAGGCGGTAATTTAGGGGGGATTGTTTGTTACCTGATTTGTGGACTGAGATGACCTTGCCCTCTTTCCAGTCGTCTGGTAAGATTCCTGTTTCGAGTGAAAGTGAGAAGAGCATCGAAAAATACACTGCAATAATTTCTTTAGTATTTTTTAACAGTTTTGAGTTAATATCGTCGACACCAGCCAATGATGAAAGTTTTAATTTGTCAATGAGTGATAAAATGCCAGCGACAAAAATTTCAACAGGAGCCATCATTGGTAGTGTCGCAGTAGGTGGCGTAGGAAGAGGCATGTCGGCTTCTTCAGTGAACACGGATGAAAACGCGATGTTAAAGGTGTCAGCACAAACAGTGTCGCTTATAATTTCGTCTTCGTCGCTTGTAAGTGTGACGTCATATGTTTATTGCGGATTTATGACTTCCCAAAATTTTCTAGGGTTAGTTTTTCGAATTTTAGCTAAGTTGTTATGATAAAATGTTTCTTTTGCTTTCCGAATTGCAGTATACCACCTGTCCTGTCCTGTCCTGTAGTACCTGTCCCATGCGCTCAGACTTCCATCACATTTTGCAGTACAAAAAATGCGCTTTTTCTTATTTTCGAGTCTTTTTAAATTTTTACAGAACCATGGTTTATTTTTATTGGCAAGAAAGCTCACCGTGGGGATGAATTTATTAGTCAGGTCGGTAATTTTGTCCTTAAGCACTAGCCAGTTGTCATTGAGGGAACGGGAACCGAAATCGGATTGAAAAACAGGCAGAAAATCTCGTAATTCATTATTAATTGCTTCATAGTTAGCCTTATCATACAAGTGAATTGTTTTGCGGAAGACGAGATGTGTTTTGGGGACGAAATTAAAAGTGGTATGAATGACTTTGTGATCGCTGATTTCTCGTAAATATACAATAGATTTTAAGCTTTCGGGGTTATTCGTTAGTACAAGGTCTAGAGTGTTTGAGGATTCACAAGTGACGCGCGTTGGTTCTGTTACTTGTTGGATGAGGTCAAAGTTGAGACAAACATTGATAAATTCGCTTGCTTCAGTATTTCATGAAGTTGGTGAAGCCTGATTGAGCCAATTAATGCTAGGGAAGTTGAAGTCTCCATAAAGGAGGATGTGTGCATTGGGGTGTTTTTTAGTAAGCTGGGGTAATATTTCATTAAGTTCGAAGGCGAAATCTTGATCAGTTCAAGGAGGCCTGTAGCATACCCCGAGTATTATTGCTTCGGGAGGGGCACGACATACCCATAGAGATTCCAGTTGCGAAGATGTACTAATTAGAGAGCATGATAGTTCTTTGTTTGTGCCGATGAGTTCGCCCCCGCCACGGTCATTTTTGTGGTAGTGGCAAAAAATGTTAAAGTTCGGCAAGTCAGCCAGTGCCTCCATATCTGAAATGTCATCAGTGAGCCATGTTTCTGTTCGTATCAGTATACTACTGCCGGATGATTGTACTAGATTAGACAGGAGCACGCGTTTGGGGAGAAAACTACGTATGTTAGTATAAAGTACAGAAAATGAAAGATTCGCTCTTGCGCATTTACGGTGCTGATGGCGTGGTTGCTGACGGCGACATGATCCCTACGATACGGCTTTGACAATTCCTGCTGCAGTGTCAAAGATATATCGCTGGGCTCCAATATCCAATGTTTTGAAACGTAATGAAAATGGAAACGTAATGAATTTGCTCCTAGCAAAGGCAATGTGCTGTTTTCGGGCAGTTCGAACTGGACGCGTGAAGTCTTCCCCAATGCTGAAATATGGGCCTTTTAGTTTTGGACCGTTCGAAAGGATAGATTCCTTAATTTTGAAGGATGAAAGCTTCACTATGATGGGTCGTTTGCGGTTAGTGGTGTAACGCCCTAGTCGATGCACTCGCTCTATATCTTTGGGCTCGACTATAAGACCAAAGCGTTCAACACAGTGGCTTATAATTATTTGTTCCGATTGAACATATGTTTCCTTTGGGTTAGTGGCAGGAAAACCGTAGAATATTAAATTGTTGCGCTGGGAATGGTTTTCGTGGTCGTCAAGGCGCTCTTCAGTATCGTACATACGATGGGTTAGTTGACTGGTTTTAGTGCTAATTGCGTCAACTTCTGTTGGGAGAGCTAAAAGATTTTTGCACAGATTTTCCAAGTCTGTGAGGCAGGTGCTTAGATTAGCAATAGTGTGGTTTGTGCTAGTTAGCTGGCTTTTGAGGCTCTGCATCTCGGATATTAGTGTGGCCTGGCCAGTAGACAATTTTTTTAGTTCATCGAAGATGGCTTTTTCAGGACTGGGGTTTGTCTCTACGTCCCCCAATAGCAGTAGCAAGGCGCGTAGGACTTCAATACGTTCAGAAATAAGTAAAATGCAGCACTGTGGGCTTGGCAGCTGCACCAAAAACTAATCACTTGATTTTTTAGAAGGAGCTTGATACCAACTACTGACCTGTATGATCAGGATGAACTGGTTAGCGGTCTGTGTGATGGCACAGCCGCGAAGCCCACTGTGCGCGGTGGACGGTGGTTGCCGCTTTATAGGCTGCGCATATGATGTTGTCGATGACGATACGGCAGCTGAATTAGTTTCGATGATCCACAGCGGGGCTGGAGGCGCTGCCAAACGACCTAAAGCATGGGTCACAGGGAGGAAGCAGACGCTAGATTCGCTTCCGTTGGCAGCAGGCATGATGTTTCTTGAAGTGGCAGACAAGGCTGCCAAGAAGGCAGACACGAGCAGGTTGACAATGATGCAGGCAAAAAACTGCATGATCAGGATGAACTGGCTAGTGGTCTGTGTGGTGGTACAGCCGCGAAGCCCACAGTGGGCGGTGGACGGTGGTTGCAGCTTTATAGGTTGCGCATGTGATGTTGTCGACGGCGATATGGCAGCTGGATTAGTTTCGATGATCCACAGCGGGGCTGGAGGCACTGCCAAACGTCCTAAAGCATGGGTCACAGGGAGGAGGCAGACGCTAGATTCGCTTCCGTTGGCAGCAGGCATGAAGTTTCTTGAAGTGGCAGACAAGGCTGCCAAGAAGGCAGACACGAGCAGGTCGACGATGATGCGGGCGAAAACCTGCATGATCAGGATGAACTGGTTAGCGGTCTGTGTGGTGGCACAGCCGCGAAGCCCGCCCACGCAACGCAAACGACCCGACGTGAAAACGACCCGATGCAAAAATCCTCTTCTGACTTTGCCCACACATCGGAACCTCATTAAAGTGAACGTGGATGGTGTACCTGCTACGGCTCTGATTGACACTGGCGCGCACATATCTGTGATGAATGCTCAGCTTCGGAATCGTCTCAAGAATGTCCTTACTCCTGCCCCATTGCCTGTGGTCCAAGTCTCCGACGGTGGAACACCAGCCGTTATTGGCATGTGTCCGGCTCGCGTGAGTGTCGCCGGACATCATTCTTCTGTTTTATTATATGTTCTAGAGCATTGCCCTCACAACCTCATTTTGGGCCTTGACTTTCTGTCTACACATTCCGCTTTGATAGACTGTTTTGCTGGTGTTGTGCAACTGGCTCTACCTGCTGCTATTGACTCTCCCGATAGTGCTCCGATACGGCTATGTTCCACAGAGCATATTCACCTCCCACACCGTGCCGTTAACTGCATAGGTGTCTCCCCCGTTCCACCTATACCAGACGGTGATTACATCGTATCCCCTAATCCGGATGTCCTGCTCTCGCATAACGTCGCTTTTCCTCACACCGTCATTACCATTTCGGACAATGCGTCCTGCCTTCCACTTGTGAACTTTGTACACAAGTACTCCCGCGCAGAATATCCCTGGCGCAAATAACGCCGGCCAGAGACTACAACATTTCGACTTGAACTTGTAACAGCTCCTCGTGTTCAACTCTTGCTTCACCCCCTCTCCCTTCAGACTTGAATGCCCTAACAAAAATGATTGCTCCCCACCTTCTGCCCAGCGTGCTAATGAACTGCGTTACCTCCTTTATTTATTTTATTTATTTAGAACATACTGCAGGCCTACAGTAGGCCCTAGCAGGAGGGGCGAATACATAATATATGCAAAAAGAACAGGATTAGCAAAATTAAAAAATGTTAAATACAAGTTGTAACACAAAATACAGCAATAAATACAAGGCTCAGATGCAAAATACAAAAAGTAAACGTAGAAATAAATGGCTCTCAAATTAAATGCTGTGAAGAAAACATTGAGTCAAAAGAATCAGCTCTGGTTAAAAGATCTGGCGGACACCTGTTCCACTCCTCAATGGTGCGTGGAAAAAATGAGTATTTAAAGGCGTTAATCCTAGCACTGTAAGGGGTTAATGATTGTGCATGATGATTTCGTGTTTGGCGCGTAGTGTTAGGTTTAAGGAAGGGGTCTGCATTCATAGACAGTTTATGGTTTTTTAGTAAGAAAAGTAGTTTCAGTCTTTAAATTTTCCGGCGCAGCTGTAATGTTTCAATACCGTGAGTTCGCATGAGGGTCATTGGTGAGTCAGTTACACGATACTTTGAAAAAATAAAACGGACAGCTTTGCGTTGAATCATTTCAAGGGCCTCGATGTTACGTTTAGTGCAGGGATCCCAGACGGTGCACGCATATTCTAGTGATGGCCTTATTATTGAAAAGTAGGTTAATTTTTTAAGTTCAGGTGGGGCAAGTTTTAGTTTATGTCTAAGAAAGCAGAGTTTACGAAAGGCTGAGGAGCATACGTTTGATACATGTTTATTCCAGCTAAGGTTTTTCGTTATTGTAACTCCTAGATACTTGTACTCGCTGACTTCGGTCAGAAGGTGAGATGAAATATTGTAAGGAAATGAGAAGGAAGCCTTTTTGTTAGTTATCGTCATGTATACTGTTTTCTCTAAATTTAGCTTCATGTCCCATTTATTACACCATGTATGTATGTTGTGAAGATTGGAGTTTAGTAAAACTTGATCATCTTGGCAAGTAATTTGGTGAAATAAAACGCATTCATCTGCAAATAATCTAATTTGAACAGGGGTAGTTATAACGTTAGTGATGTCATTGATATATATCAAGAAGAGGAGAGGTCCGAGGACGCTTCCCTGTGGGACGCCTGAAGTGACCGGCAGGTGGTTTGAATAGCAATCATCAATACAAACAAATTGTGTGCGCTGAGAAAGGTATGAGGAAATCCAACGAATTATGAAATTAGGAAGACCAATAAGTTCAAGTTTGTAAATTAGTTTGGCATGAGAAATAACATCAAAGGCTTTGCTGAAGTCTAAAAAAATAACATCCATTTGACCAGCGCTATTTAGTACACTTGCAAAAGTATGAATGACAGAAGTTAGCTGAGTGACAGTGGAAAAGCCTTTTCGAAACCCGTGCTGATGGGGGGTAAGTTCCTTGTTATCGTTTAGAAATGTAGTTATGTAGTTAGCTATGATATGCTCAGCAAGTTTGCAACATGTGGAAGTTATTGATATGGGACGATAATTAGCAATCAAGGCAGGATCACCCTTTTTCAGCACGGGCACAATTCGCGCTTTCCTCCAGTCGGAAGGAATGTTTCCTGTTTCAAATGATTTGCGGAAAATAACAACCAGGAACTCTGTGATGGCTTCTGCATAACGGCGCAAAAAAATATTTGGTATCCCGTCAGGTCCAGCGGACACTTTAGTTTTGAGGTTGAGTAGCATGGAGAATACGCCAGATGAAGAAACAATGTCGGGGGTCGAGTTGGGAGACATGGTACTGGGTTGAACAAATAAACCATGATGGGAAAACACACTCTGAAAATACTTATTGAATGCCTCAGAGATTTGCGATTTATCAGCAAGCTGCACACCTTGACATGAAATGCGCGTAATTGTTTTTTTCTTTTTCGATAAAAATTTCCAGAACTTATGTGGTGAGTCACGAAGAAAATTTGGCAGGCTATACTGAAAGTAATTTTGTTTAGCCTGGCGCAAAGCACTTGTGAAGTTAGCCTGATGTATTTTAACTATATTTCGACAGGCACCCCCACGCTTCAGTCGTTTGATTTTTCTTTTCAAATGTATTATTTCTCGCGTGATCCAAGGAGTTCTTTTACACGTTTTCTTTGTTCTATTAGGAATGTAGTTATCAATGCAGTACGTACAGATTTCTTTAAATTTATTCCAGAGTTCATCAACATTAGTTCCTCGAAACATGTCAAGGTGTAAGCTGAAGTATTCTAACACACTTTCATCATTAGCTCTGGAGAAGTTTTTCACGGAAATAATTTTTGCTGGTTCACTGTCGACATTTTGTTGACTGGGACAAGTAAAAACCACTATGCAGTGATCAGATAACCCAGTTTCAACTGAAACAGTAAAACGTTCTGTTTCTTGGCTGAGAAAGACGAGGTCGAGAATAGATGCAGCTTCACCGTGTATGCGTGTTGAGTGCTTAACTCCTTGTTGCAAATTATGAATCAGCATAATATCACACATGTATGAAGCATTTATGTCATTGTTTGTACTAGGGAAGGGACTATTCCAGTCAATATTTGGGAGATTAAAATCACCGACAAGGTATATTTTATCACGGCGAAATTTAGACATGTGATCTGCCAGATCACATAAATATTGAGGTGGTGAATCAGGTGGTCTGTATACAGCAAAAAGCACAAACGATCTACCCCCGTACGACAGTTTTTAAGTCATACTTTCATGGTTAGCTATTTGCTGCAACGTGTGTGCCTCTGTGTTTTGATTCACCAGGACCGCAACTCCCCCTCCACGTGTTGCTCTATCACGGCGAAAAACTTGATAAGAGCGGGGGAAAACAGTTTCATCATCAATATCATCTCTCAGCAAAGTCTCGGTTATAACTACGGCGTGTGGATTGTGAATCAACAAGATAGCCTCCAAAGCCTCCGATTTATTTACAACACTGCGTGCATTTATATTAAGTAAGCTAAATTCCTTAACACGAGGTTGTGAAAGTCAGTCTTTGCTTTGATAACTGTTTTTATCACCGAGTTGAACTGTGCTGTTATCGCTGTCATCCCAGGTGTAAAGCATTTTTTCGATTCGCAGCTTGTCATTTATCAAGGTAACTTTTTTCCCTTCATCCCTTTCTGTTTTTTCTGTTTTTGCGCTGTCCCACAGTAATTTACGCTTCCTAAGTGTGTTTCGTGAATAATCGTTCTGTATTGAAATATTACTGCCTTTTAGTTTCTTGCAGTTTTTAAAGAGTTCTTGCTTTTCGTTATAGTCCTGGAAGAACACAATTACAGAGCGGTTTGTTGCCTTTTTGCCCAGCCTGTGTATTCTGCCCACAGAACTGCAAGATACATTAAGCTTTTCTGCAAAAACTTCAGTTAGAACCTTCTTTTTCAAGTCAGCCTCAGATTCCCCGGGTTCCTCTTTTACTCCAAAAACAATAAGGTTTGAGCGGCGGCTCCTGTCTTCTAAATCAGTTATTTTCGCCTGGAGTTCATATATTGTTTGTTCTAGAGTGTCAATCCTGTTTGTCTGCTTCTCCAAGGCTGTAAACCTTAGTCTCATATCATTCACGAGTTTTTTCATATTGCTCTGTTGCTCTCTCAAAGCAGTCACTTCAGTGGCTAGGCATTTTTGCCCTTTAAGTAATTCTTTCAGCATTTCACTAGTATCCGGACCGGGATTAGTTTCAACGTCTCCACATAGGAGCAGTTTGCACATACAAAAAGCATTGTAGGCAATTTCAACGAACTGCTGTGGGCACGGCAGGACCAGAAGACAGCGGCAATCACTTTTAACAGAACAGTAATCGGTACTAACCTGCACAAGGCAGAAGAGAAGCTTGTGAGACCACATGCCTACGCTGGTCCCGCCGCGCCCACTGAAGACAAATTCCTGTTGACGTTCTTTTAAAGATGATTCGGACAAGGTCACGTGGTGGCTAGGTGGCGTTCCAGGCTTGATGTCACGCGGGAATGGACAATCAAAAAGAAGAGGCTCCAAAGGTGACGGTGCAGCCAAAGAACACGTGTCGATTGCTGATCCATTTACTGCAGTCGTTGATGTGGCAGAACTGGGTAAGAAAACCTGCACAAGGCAGAAGAGAAGCTTGTGAGACCACATGCCTACGCTGGTCCCGCCGCGCCCACTCCTTGCCTCATACTTGGGCATATTCGACCTTGGAGAGCGCCCTCTAGGTCAAACATCTGTCGTAAAACCTCGAATAAACACCGGTGATGTGAGCCCGATCTATCGGCGACCCTACCGCGTCTCACCTACTGAGCGACAAATCATCCAACATGAAGTTGACAAGATGCTTTCTCGAGACATCATCGAACCTTCTTGCAGCCCATGGGAATCCCCTGTTGTACTAGTTAGAAAGGACAACAGTTGGCAATTTTGCGTCGATTGTTGACACCTCAACAAGGTAACCAAGAGGGACGTCTATCCGCTACCATGCATTGACCATGCCCTGGATTGCTTGCATGGAGCACAATATTTTTCATCCATCGACCTTCGCTCCGGCTACTGGCAAATTGCCGTCGACGACATGGACCGCAAGAAAACAGCATTTCTTCACTTTCTTTCTAAAGTTGTCAACGACATTCTGCACTCGTGCGCGACTAAACACAAACTTGCTACTGCTTACCATCCACAAACGAACGGTCTAACCGAGTGCCTTAACCGCATCCTTACTGACATGCTGTCCATGTATGTCTCCACTGACCATCGCGACTGGGACGTTGCGCTGCCGTTCTTTTTTACTTTCGCCTATAATTCGTCTCGCCATGATACTGCTGGCTTCTCTCCATTCTTCCTCTTGTTTGGCCGCGACCCTACGCTACCTTTCGACACCATTCTGCCTGCTGGCCTGAATTCCACGTCCGAGTATGCCCGTGAAGCCATACTCAAGGCTCAAGAAGCACGCCATATTGCCCGACGTCGACTTGTGGAGTCGCAGGACAATCAGCGGCGCTTATATGACGCCCGCCATCGCGACGTCCATTACACACCAAGCATCTTGGTTCTCCTTTGGTCGCCATCGCGACGCGTTGGCTTCTCGCAGAAGTTACTTTCACGCTACTCCGGCCCTTCCCGTGTCTTGCGTAAAGTAACGGACGTCACGTACGAAATTGCCCCTCTTGAACCAACCGTGGCTCAGCATCGCTCCAACGTGGTCCATGTCTCGCGTCTTAAGTTGTATCACTCGCCTGCTTCTGCCGTCGGAGGTCATGTGACATGCTGACGAAGATGTCAGCTTGGTCGGAAGAAGACGGCGCTCTTGACTTCGTGCGCTGTCTACCATCTTGTCAGCCGCCACGATTATTGTAAATATTCTGTAAGTATACGTCTGACTGTTTTTAACCCCGTAACAATATGATGGACTCTCTTCTGCGAGGCTACAAATGAACCGCCTGTTTCTGTAACCTTGACGACGTTATTGTTTTTTCTCCCACGTTTGGCAGCCACTTTACCCGACTCGCTGCCACTTTTGCGGTCTTCCGAAAAGCCAGCCTCCAACTTAACTCCTCAAAGTGTCAATTCGTGCGCCGTCAGATTACCGTGTTTGCACATCCGGTGTACAACCAAATCCGGAAAAAGATCGCGCCGTTCACAGTTTCCCTTTGCCACGTTCTGCTTCCAGGGTGTCTACCAACCGGGAAACCCGGGAATTCTCAGGGAATTTCAAGTGTCTGGAAATACTCAGGGAAAACTCAGGGAACTTGTGCTTCTATCAGGGAAAATTAGCTGTAATTTTATTGAAAGGGAACGAAAGTCGTGTTCACGCTGGCTCCAGTAACAGGAATCGCAACGAAGCGTCATTGACGCCGTGTCATCGGCACGAGGTATTTCCAGAGCAGGTAACGACCGATTTTCCAGACGCCCGATTTTTCGGACATGCCCGATAATTCGCACGGCTTCGCGGCACCACCACGTACTCCATATAGTCAATGCATATTGCCCTGACTGCAGTTCTGAAATGGCATTAATCAAAGCCACCACCGCCGCCTCGAACCGGCACTCTCGCACGCAGATCCGCTGGCATCCGTAGCCACCACCTCGGCAGCGTTAGGCCTAGCTGCTTCTACGTTCGCTGTTAAGCTTCTTGCCATGTGTTGCTGTGTTTTTTATTGAAATAATTTGCCGCTGTCAGCAATGGCACCGACTCTGCCTTTGTAATCCTCGCGATTGGCTTCGAAGCTCGCAAAGCACTGCGCGTTGCGTAATGCCAGTCTCCGAAAGTTAGCTTCGCCTCAGTACAGCTGTGTTACGCGGTGAAGCATTACAAGCGTAGGAAGGGGCAATTGTCACGGGACACAGTATGTATTCGTTAATTATACAAGCGTGCACCCCCGTCTCCTGTCACAGTACGAACATCGATATGCCTAATAAGTGTACTGGCAGGCCTTAAGAGCTTTTTCGGACGTGCCTGTGGCAATTTTAGCCCTTAAGGGCAGCTAAAGACATTCATTTCTTTTGGACTGCCCGATTTTTCGGATGTTTTTGTGGCCCCTAGGGAGTCCGGAAAATTGGACGTTGACTGTACAACTGACAAAGAGGATGCTTCAAATGATCCATGGGGTGAACGCGTGGCAGGAGGAGGATGAGAACGGAGAGGACCGACGCACTGAGGAAGTAACGGGAAAGGAAGTGTACCACCGCCTCTTTGAAGGAGCTTGAGCTCAAAAAAGAAAGTGTTGGCTGACGCCGAGATGCAGGTGTCCCTCATCCAAACCAAAATAAACTCTTTAAAGCAGCGAAAGCCAACACTGAAGTGTTGTGTATGGGCTGCGAGTATGTCAGGACAGTTGACGTTGACTTCCCAGCAGCTGAGAGAGAATCTTAGTTGTGACAAAGTTCAGTCCTCATACCGATGAGCTTGCTATCAGTTGATAGAAATAGCTCATATTCAAAAATATTTACTTCTGTATGCATCTCCTTTTCATTCGTATTTGAATATGTTTGACTCAATTTGGAATGGGTTTTGCCATTTTTTTTGCTGTGCATTTTACTAATACCTTCTTTCTGTTTTTTTTAAATAACATAGATATTACTCCTTACTATTCAAACGGGATTAACTCATTTTTTTTTGTTTCAATATGCCTACTAGAGAGGGACAGCATCGGGCAGCATAGTGTCAGCCTGCCTTGACATAAAACAAAGTTCTGGCTCATTCAGGGAATTTTGCAAAGGTGCTCAGGGAAAACCTGGAAAACTCAAGGAATTTGGAAATGTCAACTTGGTAGACACCCTGGCTTCTGACGTGCGCTGCTTCGTCGACCTTTGTTCTAACTTTCGCCGTTTCGTCAAAAACTTTACCGACGTTGCTCGGCCTTTGACAGATCTTCTAAAAGGAAACATGCCGTTCTCATGGGGCCCTGAACAAGCTCACACGTTCGCCACTCTCATCAGATTTCTTACCACTCCTCCAATACTTGCCCACTTTGATCCATCTGCACTGACTGAAGTCCACACTGATGCAAGCGGCCGTGGCATCGGCGCTGTTCTCGCCCAACAACAGAATGGTACCGAGTGCGTGATAGTTTACGCCAGCTGCCTGCTGTCACCTGCCGAGAGAAATTACTCTATCATCGAGCGGAAGTGCTTGGCTTTAGTTTGGGTTGTTGTCAAGTTCCGGTCATATTTGTATGGTCGCACGTATTCGGTCGTTACATACCACAACGCACTCTGCTGACTGTCTTCTCTCTGAGGCCTGACAGGACGGCTTGGCCACTGGGCTTTGCGGCTCTAGGAATTTCCGTTTGTTATCAACTATAGGTCTGGACGTCTGCACAAGGACGCTGACTGCCCTCTCTCGTCAACCCGTGGATTCCCCTGAGCCTGCTGCGCATGATCCGGTGACCTGCATGATGGCTTTTACTGACACGACCGACATGCGCACTGAACAACGGCACGACGAATCTTTACAGTTCATCTTTGCCAGAGTGCAATCTGGCAGCACTGGCACCATGTACCACATGTTCGTTCTGCACGACGGCATCCTCTACTGCTGCAATATCAACCCTGACGGCCTGAGGTGCACCTTGTCTTTCCTCGTTATCTGCGATCCGTTGTTCTCGAACAACTTCACGATGCACCGATGGCACGACACCTTGGTATTTTGCGTACAAACGACCGCGTACGATGCCGGTTCTTCTGACCAGGTCTCTACTGCTCCGCGCGTCGTTATATCGCAACTTGCAAATTGTGTCAGCACTGGAAGAAACCTCCCTTGCCACTTGTCGGACGACTCCGTCCAATTGAAGTTCTCTCTGAATCGCTCTTTCGCATAGACCTTGACCTGCTTGGCCCTTTTCCGACGACGACTAGAGGGAATAAGTGGATGTGACATGCTACGCAATAATAAAGGCGCTGCTGACTAGTTGCGCAATGGACGTCCCCAATTTTCTCCTCCACGACGTCATTCTCCAACACGGTGCACCTCGACAGTTACTTACAGATCGTGGCCACTCATTCTTGTCTTGAGTTGTCGACGACCTCCTCCACTCTTGTGCCACTGAGCACAAGCTGTCCACCGCCTACGACCCACAAACGAACAGTCTTACGGAACGTCTCAACCGAACAATCACAGAGATGCTGTAGATGTACGTTTCCAACGATCACCGCGACTGGGACTCCACGCTTGCCTATGTGACGTTCGCGTATAACTTGTCCTGACATGAAACCACAGGATATTCACCCTCTAAAGGTGTTTATTTGGCAGAGCTCGGGAGCAGCGCAACGTCGACGGGCAGGGCAGTCACAGCTTCCAAGCACGAGAGCCGTTGCTGAGCAGGAGCGCTCGACCCACTAGCGTTTAGAGCCAGTAGCGCTGAACCCACTAGCGTCTCTTCTACAATCTCTTCGCTACAACCACCCCCCGGCAGCGAGAAGGGAGCCGTCCGGCGACCTAAGAGCTCGTCACTATGAGCGGGTCGTAGTAAGGCTTTAAACGGTCGACATGGACAATGTCTCGTCCACGGCGGCGCATGTCTTCAGATGGTTCAACTGGTTCGATGACATAGTTTACAGGAGATGCGCGTTCGAGAACACGATAAGGGCCTTCATACTTAGGGACCAGTTTTGATGAGAGGCCAGGGGCAGTTAAAGGGACTGAGAGCCACACGAGCGCTCCCGGATTGAAGGTGACCGTGGCAGTGGCGTCACCGCGAGTGCTCCGCCGGCGCTCTTGATCATCGGAAGTAAAGGCCCGTGCGAGGTCGCGGCACTCTTCTGCATGTCGGACCGTGTCAGAAATAGGGACGTACTCGGATGCATCCGGCCGGTATGGAAGAATGGTGTCGATGGTGTGCGAAGGGTGTCGACCATACAGCAAGAAATAGGGGGAAAATCCAGTGGTGCTCTGCGTAGCGGTATTATACGCGTAGGTGACGAATGGCAGAATGGCGTCCCAGTTCGTGTGGTCGGAGGCAACGTACATGGAAAGCATGTCGCCGAGCGTACGGTTGAAGCGTTCTGTGAGGCCATTCGTTTGAGGGTGGTACGCCGTAGTCGTACGATGAACAACGTGGCACTCTTTGAGAATCGCTTCAACTACCTCCGACAGGAAGACGCGTCCGCGATCGCTGAGCAATTCTTGGGGTGGACCATGCCGCAGGATGAATCGGCGAAGCAGGAAGGATGCAACATCGCGCGCTGTAGCTGCTGGGAGAGCGGCGGTTTCAGCGTATCGGGTAAGGTGATCTACTGCCACAATGGCCCAGCGGTTACCAGCCGACGTCAGGGGAAGTGGTCCATACAAATCGATGCCAACGCGCCCGAACGGTTGGGTAGGGCAGGGTAGAGGCTGCAGGGCAGCTGGCGAGAGGTGGGGTGGAGATTTTCGGCGCTGGCAGTCGGGGCATGAACGAACAAACTTTTGAATGTAGTTGTACATTCCTCGCCAGTAGTAGCGTCGTCGGAGGCGCTGGTAGGTTTTGAAAAGTCCCGAATGCGCACACTGTGGATCAGAGTGGAACGATGCGCAGATTTCAGAACGCAGGGTTCGAGGTACAACTAATAACCACTGGCGGCCGTCAGAGGTGTAATTGCGTCGATGAAGCAGGTCGTCGCGAATGGCGAAATGGCGAGCTTGACGGCGCAGTGCACGAGTGGTTGGCTGCGATGACGGATCAGCAAGGCAGTCTATGATGGAGGCAATCCAGGGGTCCTTGCGCTGCTCAGAAGCGATGGTCCCAATGTCGACGGAAGAGACGTCAAGCTGGGATATTGCGCAGCAGGCATTGTCGTCTGGCAAGGGAGAACGTGAGAGGGCGTCAGCATCAGCATGCTGGCGTCCGTTGCGGTACAGTACGCGGATATCGTAATCCTGTAAGCGAAGCGCCCAGCGGGCGAGACGGCCTGAGGGATCCTTCAATGACGACAGCCAGCATAGTGCATGGTGGTCCGTGACGACATCAAATTGGCGACCATACAAATAGGGCCGGAACTTGGTAAGCGCCCAGATGATCGCCAGACATTCTTTTTCCGTGACGGTGTAATTGGTCTCGGCTTTAGTAAGCATACGGCTGGCATATGCCACAACATATTCAGGAAACCCTTCTTTGCGCTGTGCTAATACAGCGCCGAGGCCAACACCGCTGGCATCTGTGTGTACCTCAATAGGTGCCGTTGGATCGTAGTGGCGCAAAATGGGAGGAGACGTCAGCAAACGACGGAGCTTAGTGAACGCCTCGTCGCACTCGGACGACCACGAATGGAGAGGTCCGTTGCTGCCAAGGAGCTTCGTCAGGGGTGATATGACGGCGGCGAAATTGCGAATGAAGCGCCTGAAGTAGGAACACAAACCTACAAAACTGCGCAGTTCTTTGACGGACGTCGGTTTAGGAAATTCAGCTACGGCACGAAGTTTGGCTGGATCGGGGAGGATTCCATCCTTCGAGACGACATAACCTAGTATCATGAGCTGCCGCGCTGCAAATCGGCACTTCTTTAGGTTCAGTTGAAGGCCAGCGTTCGCTAAGCAAGTCAAAACATGCCGTAGGCGTTGAAGGTGCGTGGTGAAGTCAGAGGCAAAAACAACAACGTCGTCGAGATAACATAAGCACGTGTGCCACTTCAAACCGCGGAGGACTGTGTCCATCATGCGTTCAAAAGTTGCTGGCGCATTACAAAGTCCAAACGGCATGACGTTAAATTCGTATAATCCGTCGGGTGTGACAAAGGCTGTCTTCGGCCTATCTACGTCAGCCATGGGTACTTGCCAATAGCCGGAGCGTAAATCTAGAGATGAAAAGAATTCTGCTCCTTGTAGGCTATCGATGGCGTCATCAATTCGCGGCAGCGGGTATACATCTTTGCGAGTGATCTTGTTCAGGCGGCGATAGTCTACACAGAACCGTACCGAGCCGTCTTTTTTCGTAACAAGGACGACAGGGGATGCCCATGGACTGTTCGAGGGTCGGATCACTTCGCGGCGAAGCATATCGTCCACTTGCTCATTAATCACACGACGTTCCGTGGCCGAGACGCGATATGGTCGTTGCCGCAATGGCGGTTGGGAGCCAGTGTCAATATGGTGCGTGACAGCAGACGCCCGGCCCAAGGAAGGTTGCTCGACATCAAAAGAAGAACGAAATTCTTCTAAGATGCGCAGAAGCTGCGAACGCTGAAGTGGGGTGAGGCCATCGGCAATAGATGAATCGAACACACCTGTGGGCAAAGGGTCGGACGTCGCGAGAGAACCGAGCGTGTTGTAACAGGCGCAGCACGTGTCTTCGGGAACATCCGTAATTTGTACGGCGTCGATCACTTCCACGTGGCCAAGACATTCGCCTTGAAGCAGCATCACAGGGTATGAGAACGGGTTATAGACAAAAATAGCTGTGGAGCCCTGTTTGACGTTCACAGTCGCAAAAGGCAGCAGCAGACGTTTTCGAGTGTAAAAGCGGCCTGATGGAGAAAGTAGTGCGATGGCGTCAGAGAGGCTGCTGCAATGCATTGATACAATCACTGACGAGTTGGGAGGAACGTTGGTGTCGTGTCTGACGAGTAATTTGTTTGCAAAAGAAGCATTATCGGCAAGCGTCATATCTGAGATCGGCGACAGTTCTAGTTCGGCCCGTGCGCAATGAATGACGGCATCGTGGCGGGCGAGAAAGTCCCACCCCAGGATAACTTCGTGGGAGCACGAGGAAATCACAATAAATTCGACGGCGTATACAACGTCCTCGATGAGAACACGAGCGGTGCACGCCGCAATCGGGTGAATACGCTGTGCGCCTGCTGTGCGGAGGGCGAATCCAGCAATGGGCGTCGTAACCTTTCGAAGGAAGCGACAAAGCTTTGCGTCCATAACTGATACAGCGGCTCCGGTATCCACGAGGGCATATGTGCGCACACCGTCAACTAACACGTCTATCACATTGGTCGGGCTACGTTGAGGACTTCCGCGTTTCGACGGCGTCGCAGCCCTTGCCTCATGGACTGCGACAATTAGTTTTCCTCATCCCGAGCTTCGGGACGAGGCCGCATCGGTGATGGGGAGCGTCGGCGTGGAGAAGTTGAGCGGCGGATGTTGGCGGACCGGCGGAATGGTGGTGACGCAGCCCGAGGTTCGTCGTCGTAATAAGGGCGCGGAGAACCCGCCATAGAACTTGGCCCATAAGGTGTAGCGCTAGGTGACTGCACGCGACTACAGTAGCGTGCGACGTGGCCTGCATAGCCGCACGCAAAACATATTGGTCGATTGTCCGCTGTACGCCACCGAGTCGTTGCGGCAGGTCCCATCCATGTGGAAGGACGCGTTGGACGTGGCGCCTGGTGAAGTGATTGCATAGCAGGCTGTTGTCGGGGCATAGCGAGGGCTTCGGCGTACGTGAGAGGTCCCCGTTGAGGGAGTTGTTGAGGCTGGGTGACGACTTCCGCGTAGCTGAGTGGCACAGCCGTCGGGATCTGTTGGGGCCTGGCCATGACTTCGGCGTAGCTGTGAGGTGCAGCCGCAGGAACACGCTGGTGGTGCTCAGGCAAAACCTCGTGCAGTTCTTGCGCTATGACGCGGCGAAGCGGAGGCGCAAAACTTGGCGTAGGCGCGTGTACCGACTGCGGCTGTGCAAAATCCATCAACGAGAGTTGCCGGGCAACTTCCTCGCGGACGAACGCCTTCATTTCTGCGAGCAACGCTGCCTGGGTGGACATGGCAGCCAGACCAGCGAGGTGTTCGTCACGCGGTAGAGATCGACGGGTCAGTGACCGCTGCCTGCGGAGTTCTTCATAGCTCTGGCACAGTGTGACAATTTCAGCCACAGAGCGTGGACTTTTGGCCAGCAACATGTTAAAGGCGTCGTCTTCTATGCCCTTCAGTATGTTTCGGATTCGATCAGACTCCGCCATGGTCGAATCGACTTTCCTGCATAGATCCAGGACATCTTCGATATAACTGGTGAATGTTTCGCCTGGCTGTTGAGCTCGTTCTCGCAAACGTTGCTCGGCACGCAGCTTGCGAACAGCAGGGCGACCAAATACATCGGCGAGGGAAGTCTTAAATTCCGACCATGTCTGGAACTCTGCTTGATGGTTGTTATACCACAAGCTGGCCACTCCAGCGAGGTAGAACACAACATGGCTCAATTTGGCTGCTTCATCCCACTTGTTATGGTCGCCTACCCTGTCGTACGCCGTGAGCCATTCGTCCACGTCAGTGTCGTCCGCTCCAGTGTAGATAGGAGGGTCGCGATGACGAGGCACCCCGGGACACGCAGTGGGTGCAGGAGGAGGCGTTTGCTGGGAGGCGTCTTGGGGCATGGCAGATGGTAGGGTACGGGACCGGAGTTCCAGGATGATCGTCTGAGGTTACCCCGCACCTCCACCAATTCTAAAGGTGTTTATTTGGCAGAGCTCGGGAGCAGCGCAACGTCGACGGGCAGGGCAGTCACAGCTTCCAAGCACGAGAGCCGTTGCTGAGCAGGAGCGCTCGACCCACTAGCGTTTAGAGCCAGTAGCGCTGAACCCACTAGCGTCTCTTCTACAATCTCTTCGCTACAACCCTTTTATCTTTTGTATGGTCGCAACCCCAGATTGCCGTTTGACACCATCCTGCCTTCTGTTCCACGTGTTGCAACTGAGTATGGTCGTGAAGTCATCGACCACGCTCGCATGGCACATCATGTTGCCCGATCTTGTTTATTAGCCTCACATCATATACAAAAAGAGGGTTATGACCAGTGCCATCACAATGTTAAGTTCGCGCCAGGTGCTTGGGCGCTCCTTTGGTCACCATGTCGTCGGGTTGGCCCCTCTCAGAAGTGCCTCTCTCACTACACATGGCCTTATGAAGTCCTGCATCAGGTGAATGACGTAAATTACGAGATTGCGCCACTACAGTTTGATGCATCCTCAAGTTCGACACCTGTTGAGGTTGTCCACGTTTCGTGGCTGAAGTCATGCTTCACTCGCAATTCTTCGCCGACCATGCGCCGAGACAGCGCTTCACCACCCAGGGGTCCTGTTATGGAAGGATGAAAGAAGAGAAAAAGAAGATCGCGGGACGCTGGCTGCTGCATGTTGTTGGTGGTCAGCCATCTTAACTACTCTTACTCATTTTGTATATATATATATTGTAAATACATACAATGCAATCTTCTCTACTCCCCGTAACAATATCATTTATAAACAATACAAATTGAAGACAAGAATACTAACAAGAAAACAAGAGAAAAGAAACAGCAAGTTGATTTGAACCAACATGTTCAGATTAGCATAATGAAAAAAAAAGATCAACCAAATACATTGAAGAAGAGTATAGAACATTTTGTTAAATAGCCACTAAAACTGTGATCATACACACACATAAAAGAACACTGCATGCATATAGTGTACAAAGATTGTATATAAAGTGAAGACAGGCAGATATGGGTTAGCTATGTTTTTCATTTTGTAAATAGCCCAGGAGTGCAACGTGAAATGCTGAAGGATCTGATATCTCGGCCATGTTGGATGACAGGGAGTTCCATTCACTTATACACAATGCTAAAGGCGGATTACGGTACTTCTTCGTCCGGGTGAAAATGGGCGATACTTTGTGCGCATGATAGAGGTTGGTTGAAGTTCGAGGCGCTGGAAAATGTGCGATTGGATGAACGTTGTGTTGCTATGTTAAAGTGAGTAAAAAAACGTTAGCCGAGAATACCGTCCACGCATGATCGTAGCTAGGTTAACTTCCGATTTTAGTGATGAAACGCTTTTGAAATGTGAATAGGATGACGTGACAAACAGTGCGGCCTTGTTCTGTACCATTTTGAGCATGTTAGTAAGACCTGTCAGGTGAGAATGCCATATGATAGAAGCATATTCTAGAGAGGGCCAAATCAATGAATTCATTATGCAAAAAAGAAGTGAGGCGTGCAGACAGGACTCAAGAGTAGAGAAGTGGACAACACGAATGCTGACTGTCAACTGAAGGGAGCACTGAGGCGAAAAAAGAAGGAGACACAAAACTCATCTGCGCATGCTCAGGAATGGTAACACCACGTGTCAGTCGGGTACACGTGCCGGTCTACGTGAGAGATAACTGTTAAGACACTTAAATCTCTTCCTTATGTAAAGTAATCGAAGGCTGACTCACGCACGCACTTCCACCATTAAAGATATGCCGTGCCTCTACTATAAGACGCGTGTCTTCATTCTTATGCCTGTACAATATCGCGCATTCATCTAACTCTGGCGTGCAGTTGCAATCTCGGCAATGTAGCGAAAGATTAGAAGGCGACCCACCGGTTAACGACTTTTTATGTTCCATTAGCCTCTGATTGATACACCGTCCCGTTTGCTCTACGTAGAACTGGCCACAGCTAAGGGGAATTTAATACACCACACCCATACGACAGTCAGTAAAACTGTTGTTCTTATTGTGCTTCGCTGGACAAATATCTGTTCGTTTTTTGCCTTTTACCCGCTCCTTTTTATTCTGTACGGCAGCACATATCTTACCTAGCTTGTTGGGAGCAGTGAAAGCAACATTAACATCATATCTACTTGCAACTTTTTTAAGCCTGTGCAACACTGAATGAATATACGGAATAGCCACTACTCTTTTTTTTGCTACTACTGCTTTCTGTAATCATGTCCGTCCCTCTCGAAACCGACTTCTTAAGGCGCTCAGCCACAGTGGCCACCCCTACACTAGAATAACCTGCTTCTAATAGGCGCCGGACCTGCGCATTAAAACTGGCGCTCATTTTGTGGATGCAGGATCTGGTGAGGGAAGATTTAAGGCACGACATGGCAATTCCGTTCTTTACTAATTTAAAATGCTTGGATTGAAAGTTTAGCAACGGCTTCGAAGATCTTGGGGAGTACTGCCAACAAACATGGTTTTGTTCGAAGATCAAGGAAATGTCAAGAAACTGAATTACGCGTCGCTGAGGAAATTCCTTGGTAAACTTTAATCCTCCCCCATAAAGATTAAATTGATCACTTACTGAGGTAGCACCTGATGACGGGCGACAACGTTCCGCCGAGCGGCCAAAATCACGGCGGCATTGCAGATCGTGGACCATGGGTATTCGGCATGATCTGCGTGACCACCGGGCAGCTCCGACTATTCAAGGTCGACAGACGAGATGCGGCGACGCTAGGCCCCATTATTGCAGCCTACGTGGAATCGGGGACCACCATCTACAGTGAACACAACTGCATGCCGAACTTAGTGGATGCTAACGGAGCGAGCCTCAATCTGCAATGGGAAACTAAACCACAGCGTGAACTTTGTGGACCCAATCACGGGCGTTGACACGCAAAAAAATGGAATGTTATTGGCATGCAGAAACTGAAGCGCCACTACCTCTCAGCCGGCTGCAGGGTAACTGCACCGCTGCAGGAGTCGCACCTCGCATGGCTGTGGGGTGGGAGTCAATTAATGGCCACACGCGCTGCAAAGACTTATTTCTGCGTTTGTTGCGATCGCTCGGCGCTACGCAGTGTGAAGGTACATGACAAAGTAATGGAAAACAAAGCGCAGTTTCCTGGCCCTTTGCTTTTGCATGAACGTTTCCCGGCATTGCTGTGCGCTTACATACAAGGTACGCCCGCGGCGCAGCACTTCCTCGCTAAGTGACGCTCACTTTGCTCACTTCGTAATTATATATAAGTGCGAGCAGCGAGCGATGTGTTCAAAGACCAGTGCAAGAAGCAGGCGCGCACCAAGTCTGTGCGCCTTGCACCAAGCAGCGCCGAATGGAAAGCAGCGACAAGCGATCGTATAAAAGCCTAGTGCAAAAACCAGACGCACACCGATCTGCGCTCGAAAAAGCAACTGTACAAAAGCCTAGTGCAGAAACAAGGCGCACAGCAATCTGCGCTTGGAAAAGCGCGCGCAAGCACGTAGCGAGCCGCGCCAGTCCAATCCAGAAGCCAAAGGAGGGTGGGGGGGGAGTAATGTGTGACACTAAGCTCAGTGTTACCGAATGATCGATTCCCTGCAGGACTTCATTTTTGCAAAAAACCTTTCGCTCAGACATGTTCAACATTTGGATGCCCTCCAGAAAGACATCGGCAAGATTGCCGCGAAGCAGTCGAAACTCGCCGATTATGGGTTTGTTTCAGCAAAGAAGTGAGAAGTGCAAGCTATTTTGCCCTCATTAAATGCTCTTAGGTATTCATGCTTTCTTTGTCTTTTTTTGGTGGGGGGGGGGGGGCGTTAAGGGATTTACAAGCTGAGAGGCAGCCGCGGCAACCTTCACATATTTTTTACACGGCCCCTTTTGGGACCACCAAAACGATGCCTCGGAGGAGCTGGCATGTCACTTGCCGTCTGTGACCCCTCTGTGCAGTTGTTATGCTTTTTTTTCGTGCAACCCGTTTATAACAATTATCAGTTATAACAATGAAATTTTCATGGCACTTGAACATTGTTATAAGTGGACTCGGCTGTAGTAGCAAAAAAAGAGTAGTGGCTATTCCGTATATTCATTCAATGTCGCACAGGCTTAAAAAAGTTGCAAGTAGATATGATGTTAATGTTGCTTTCACTGCTCCCAATAAGCTAGGTAAGATTTGTGCTGCCGTACAGAATAAAAAGGAGCGGGTAAAAGGCAAAAAACAAACAGATATTTGTCCAGTGAAGCACAATAAGAACAACAGTTTTACTGACTGTCGTATGGGTGTGGTGTATTAAATTCCCCTTAGCTGTGGCCAATTCTACGTAGGGCAAACGGGACGGCGTATCAATCGGAGGCTTATGGTGGAAATCAGAGGCTAGACAGGGCAGTGGAAAGAGCGTCTCACTTGGCAGTGGTCCTCGACTCCTGAAATCATAGGTTTGCGGCGCTGAAATATTTCGTATCTTGGCTATCAATGAAGCCATTGAAAAATTCTTGCAGCAGAACGTTCCCTACAGGGCATGTAACAACTTCCATTGTATAACCGAAATTTGCTGTGTAGCCTGGTCAGGGGCCTTTTAAGGACAGTAAAAGACATGCATTCATTTTTTCGAACTTGCTGTTTTTTCGTATGTTTTCGCGGCCACTAGGCAGTCCGAAAAATCAGATATTGACTGTACAACTAACTAAGAGGATGCTTCAAATGGTCTGTGGTGCGGATGCGCTGCAGGCTGGCTTCAGAAAAGGATACTTGGATCACATCCATGTCATTAATCAGGTTGAGAAATCTGCAGAGTATAATAAGCCTCTCCATATGGTGTTCATAGATTACGACAAGGCATTTGATTCAGTAGAGATACCAACAGTTATAGCGGCATTACGGAATCAAGGAGTACAGAACGCTTACATAAATACATAGGAAAATATCTACAGAGGTTCTACAGCTACCTTAATTCTACACAAGAAAAGCAGGAAGATACCTATAAAGAAATGGGTCAGACAGGGAGACACAATCTCTCCAATGCTATTCACTGCATGCTTGGAAGAAGTATTCAAGCTATTAAACTGGGAAGGCTTATGAGTAAGGATCGACGGTGAATATCTCAGCAACCTTTGGCTTGCCGATGACATTGTTCTATTCAGCAACAATGCAGACGAGTTACAAAATATGATTGAGGACCTTAAGAGAGAAAGTGTAAGAGTGGGGTTGAAGATTAATATGCAGAAGACAAAGATAATGATAAATAGCTGGGCAAAGGAACAAGAGTTCAGGATCGCCAGTCGGCCTCTAGAGTCTGTGAAGGAGTACGTTTACCTAGGTCAAATAATCACAGGGAACCCTGATCATGAGAAGGAAATTGACAGAATAGAAATGGGTTGGATCACATATGGCAAACATTGCCAGCTCCTGACTGGAAGCTTACCATCATCATAGAAAAGGAAGGTGTGTAATCAGTACATTTTACCAGTGATAACATATGAGGCAGAGACTTGTAGACTGACAAAGAAGCCTGAGAACAAGTTAAGGACCGCCAAATAGAGATGGAATGAAGATTGCTAGGCATAATGCTAAGAGACAGAAAGAGAGCTGCTTGGATCAGACAGCAAACCGGTATAGACGATAATCTAATTGACATCAAGAGAAAAAAAATGGAGCTAGGCAGGTCATGTAATGCACAGATTTGATAACCATTGGACCATTAGGGTTACAGAATGGGTACCAAGAGAAGGGTAACGCAATCGAGGACGACAGACTACTAGGTGGAGCGACAAAATTAGGAAATTTGCGGGCGCTAGTTGGAATCGATTGGTGCAGGACAGGGGTAATTGGAGATCGCAGGGAGAGGCTTTCGTCCTGCAGTGGACATAGAACAGGCTGATGATGATTATCTAATCATGCAGCGAGAAAAAGGAGGCGCTTATTGCAAGTATCTGGCTAGCCGGTGATCACACCAGACCAAAAAGTGGGTCATTGTGTCATGCGATCCCATACTGCTTTGCCAATTAAGCGACAGCAAAACAAAGCCCTGTGTCATCCAGTCATGGGCTAAGTGATGATACAGACGTCACGCACATGCTGTTTAATTGGGGAGACTGTACCGTACCATAGAAAATGCACTGGCGCTTGTCCCCACGAGTCTTCTTGCATTGTAGACCCTATTCCAAGACTAGGTGCATCTATAATGTCACCATTTGCAGAGACAGCACATTTGTTGAACTTACAAGTGCGAACAATGCAGGATTGTGTATTTGGTTTATGATTCGTATTGATCCCGATGTCGGTCCCATATGTGTATCATCATAGATTGTGGTGAGTTTTGCAACGCAGGTGATGTTTTCGTACTCTCAAAAAAGAAGGCTTTGACACACAAGCAGGTCAGGTTAATAATGGAGGTACTTTTATGAAAAATTTTCTATTTCTTTACCTCGCAGGGTGCTGTAACAGACACATGAAGTCATAAATGTAGTTTCTCATGCTAGTCAGAGGGGTATTACATGGTTTTATAAGAAGCTTTTACCAGAGTTTTGGGAGCCTATGGTCACATGTTTGGTATGGTAATTATGACAAATAATAGTGCTACAGAACGGTCACATTATTATTGCTGTAGCTGCATTGTAGTAAAAGTTAGTTGTCTAAAACTTCAAATTAACTTTTCTTAACTCTATGTTTTTGTACATCACAGTCAGCCTTACGTTGTTGTTGAGTGGCATTGACAAATTTGGTATTACTCTGTTCATATTGAAATGATTTAGCAAGTTATGCTATTTCGATAATGCTAACATCATTTTACAAATTACAATAAAAACAGTACCAAGAGAACATTAAGAAAAAAATTCACTACAAATGTTGGTTTGTTTGTGTGCCTACAGAATGCCTTCGAACGAATAAAAACAGCATCACAGCCTTTAGCAAGTCTTTGGCATTGGGTTCGTGCGCTTACTTTTTGTGTTGCCAGAGAATTGCGAAGAAGCTCTGTAAGAAATACCCATTAAATTTGTTTTCAAACATCTATACTTTTTTAGCCATTTTAGCTGTCAAAAAACTAATTATAGATTAGAAATCACATGATAAACTGATCAAGGTTCTAAAGCTTCATTCAGAATGAAAATTTTTTCAAAAACGTGTGAGGACCCATATCCCCCCTTTTAACTCTTCACCTTCAGGGTCATTTCTGAAAAAGCTTTTTCAAAATATTCGATCCTTTAATGGCACAATCAAATAGGAATAACAAGGCAAGTCCAGAAATCTATTTGACCCTTTCACAGGCAGAGACGCAAAGCTATTTTATTCCCATGACAGGAATGTCTCGCCATCATACAGTAATTGTCAGATAAATAAAGAATAATAAATGTAGTGGTGCATTCTGTTGCCACAAGAAATGAATCTACAGCAATGGTGTATGCATTATCATTTCGTGCAGCTTCAGAAGGTGCATAAAAGCTTTGAAACAATTCTCTTAGCAACAAAAAGGCTGCATTTGTTCCTATGTTTTCTAGTGAATATATGCTGGCACTACAGCATAATTTAGCAGAGAGGCGTTTCAGAGCTGTGCTGTGCCATTTTGTGCAGCCAGCAATCACAGAAAGCGAAATATGTTTTAAAAGAATATTTTGCCTTCGGAGCCTTTGGAATTCAAAGTGTTCTGTTTAATACTGATACGAGTATTTTATCTTCAGTGTACCTATATGCACCGCCCAAATATTCTTGAGATTTGCTTGAAAAATTCAGAAATTCTGAAATCAGGTTGTCTAGTGAACCAGAAAACACTGAATGAGACAGGGAAATGCTGAGAAAAGTTGGAGAATAGTCGGGGAAAAAAATAAAGTAAACTGTCCAAGTTGCAAACTCATGTAGGCCAGTTATCCCGCAAAGCTTTCGTGCTATATGCGGCACTCCAGGTCAGGCTTCCTTGCACAATGATTCTGTCCTCAATAGCCATATTAAAGGAATTGATATGTATATTATATGCAACACTGGTGAGTATAGGTCGAGGAAATAACTGAAGCTCGCTTCCAAAATATATTTTTTGCCTAGATCTCAGTTGGACCCGGACTTGCCAGTATTCTGCTTGCACTCGCCCGCACTTTCTCACCCATATTCACAAGTGAGTCTTCCTCATTCACAGCCTGTGACCATAGGCAGAGAAAATGACATGGATCGCTAGACAAAGCTGATTTATTGCATGCAGCGCACATGCCTTCGAGGTGTTTTATCTTCGTCGTTGGTGCAGCAGCACCACCACAGGGCATTGCTTCTCCTTCGAATAGGGAGTCTTCCCAGTGAACATGCTCGGAGGTAGGGGGTGAGGACGGGTGCTGTCATGCTAACTGATGCCATAGTATGAAATTTAAAAAATCCAACACAGGAGCGGCCACATGATCCTCGAGAAAGGCAAATGTCACGAACATTGACGCACTGAGTAAAGGTCTTATTTCCCCTTGCAACAAGATGCAGGCCAGTGTACGGTGTCTTGAGAATTCGGCTGGTGTAGTCCAAATGGTGAAATGCATGTGTGCTGTCCCATAGGTGACAGATGAACAGTGGCTTGTGCGGTTAGGCTCATGTAGGAGGGGCACATAGGTGGGTGAAAAAGTGCACTAGCATTGCTCAAAAGCTTGTGGTCTATGAAAATGATGAATGTGTGTTCTTCCAAGGAGTGACAGAAATACTTGACCATAAGGTATGCCAGGAGGAAGCGGTCTGTCAAAAGTGCTGGGCCCTGGCTTCATTGATGTTAGTTTCTTAGAACAGAAACCCAGAAGTTTGCAGTGGCCATCAATAAGCTGCAGAACCTGAAGTGTCAACCATGATACTCGTTGGGACATCATGTTTCGTGTGGACTGAGAAGGCAGCAGCAGAAAGATGTTCCTTAATGGCCTTAACTCTTTCCATACCGCGCCCTTTCGGCATCGTTAGCTCGCTAACCATGGTTTGAAATGCCAGTTTCAAGACTTTCCGCACTGTTCACGGACACACTGCACTATCGGATTTGAAGAAGGAGAACTATTCTTTTGTTTTCTAAGCAGTTTGCTTTTTTCCTCCAGGCAGTGATTTTTGAATGCGCTCCGAAGTTTGGCGATCGTCAAAGCAGAACGCAAAAATGGCCGCCTCCGGGAGCGGCATGCGTGCTTCGAATGATTGCAGATCTTGCAATTCCACTGCATTTGCGGCTGACTGTGTCCATGGATCGAGCAGCAGCGAGTGTAAAAATGTTACCTCTTCATGGGACTTTGAATCTGAGACCGACGATGAAGCAAGCCACCTGAAACATTGATGGCTGCAGCCCGGCATGGCAAACTGTAGTGCTTGCACTTCAATTTTTGTAGTGGAATACCATTTCAATGAAAAATATTGATTTTTTCAGAGGTAGTGCCAATTAGATGGCAACACATCTTGTATATCTCATAATTTTGCTTACATATTTTTATTAGTAGATACAAGTGTGTATTTACAAACTTTGTTCAATTTTATCCCACAATCTTAATTTTGGCAAGTTATATCCATCTGATTAATACGTACATCTCATTACTCATAGTATACATCTCATTAATAAAACCTTTATGCATGAAAAGTGCATTCATTTTGCTTATTGTTTATCTAATACATAAAATGTGGCGACGTTGAGTCAAACCCTGGCCCAACGGATAGGGAAATGTTGTCGCAACTTTTATCTGGCCAAAGTAGCATGACTGCTTCTATCAATGATGTACTGGCTAAACAGAGTAAAATTGAAACAGATATCACTGATTTAAAAGAACGCATGCTCAGCTTGGAAGCTCAACTGAGTACTTTACGTTTATTACAAACAGATGTTATTAATGTCAAAAAAACAGTAACTGATTTGGAAAAGAATGTCTCCAGCTTGCTATGTAAAGTCGATGAATTAGAAAACAAAGGTAGAAGAAACAATTTAATCGTGTATGGCCTAAATGATCAAGACGGGGAGACGAACGATAGTCTCTTGAATGTGATCAAAAAAGATGTTTTCAAGGAAAGGCTTGGACTTACTATTGATAATCTAGAAAGATGTCACAGGCTAGGAAAGAAAAAGGAAAAAGCACGCCCTGTGATTCTAAGATTCTTGGACTATCGCGATAAAAGTTCAGTGCTGAAAGAGTGCAAAAAGCTTAAAGAGACCACGCTTTCTATAACAGAGGACTTTTCTTTGAAAGTTCGGGAGATAAGAAAAAAAATTATGGCAAAGCTCGAAAGAAGAACGGGATCAGGGCTCCAAATTAAACTAGTTTTTGATAAATGCAGCATTGATGGTGAAATGTTTGTGTGGGATGTGGAAAAGAACAAGCGCTGTAAGCTAAAAAGAAGGAGCAAATGACGCACTAACACTTGCCAATCACCATTCACCATCTTAAACCTTAACTGCCGCAGCATTGTCAACAAAGTAGAACAGCTTGAAGGCATCCTTTGCTCGCTTGACCCCGATATTGCCCTATTGACGGAAACGTGGTTAAATGAAGATATATGTGATAGCGAATTTGTCCCGATAAACTACAGAATAATGCGAAAAGATCGCTATAGAAGAGGAGGGGGCGTAGCTATCCTTTTTAAAGATTCCTTTAAAATCTTAAGAATGCCGGACACCTCTGGAGTAGAGAGTGTTTTCTGCACATTTTGTATTAACAACGTGAAATACATTCTTGGTGCCGTATACAGGCCCCTTAATTCGCCTGTCGCAAACTTGAAATGCTTAGGAGAATATGTGTACACCCATATAGGACAAGCAGATAAACTAATCCTAACCGGCGATTTTAACTTGCCAAATGTCGACTGGAGCACATTCACGTCGCGCTCCACCACAAATATTGATAGTGAGATGATCGATATTGCTTTTAATTTTGACTTATTACAGGTAGTTAAGGATTTCACTAGAACCCACAAAGATTCAAATGCAGTTCTCGATCTATTTTTTGTGAGTGGAAATATACAACATAATGTCTCATGTATGATCACAGACGGCATTTCAGATCAAGCTGTGGTATTGTCGTTGCAATGTGCCCCTCGTAGTAAAAACCAATCGTAGTAAAAACCAAATCATTTCAGTAGTGTATTCACAACGGATGACGGTTATCTGCCCTCTTTTTACATGGATTTGCCTCCCATTCCCGATATTGTTATTTCTGAGAATGGTATACGTCACTTATTGTTAAAAATTGATGAAAAAAAATCCCCCGGTCCAGATGGCATACCAAACACTTTCTTAAAACGTTATGCCGAGTGGTGTGCGAAATACTTGGAAATTTTATTTAGTAAATCGCTTCAGGATGGCATCCTTCCGGATGACTGGAAGACTGCAATAATCAAACCCTTACACAAATCGGGAAACAAGAATTGCATAAAAAACTATCGACCAATTTCCCTGACTTCAACAACATGCAAAATTTTTGAACACATAGTCTATAAGCATGTAATCGGTTTCCTTGATGAGCATTGCGTATTGACAAACACTCAGCATGGATTTCGGCAGGGCTTTTCCACAACCATTCAGTTAGTAGAAATAATTCACGATTTTGCCAACACAATAAATAATAGAAAACAAACCGACGCTATATTCATGGATTTCAGTAAAGCATTCGACAAAGTAGCCCACAGCAAATTACTTCACAAATTAAGTTTTATAATTAGAAATGATAAGTTATTCAAGTGGACACAGGCGTACCTAACCAACCGTTTCCAATATGTTAAAATAAACCAGACTTCCTCCAACACATTACCTGTTGCCTCTGGCGTTCCGCAGGGATCCGTGCTAGGTCCTCTTTTATTTTTGCTTTATATAAATGACATTGGCAATAATCTATCTGTAAAAATTAAACTTTGCGCGGATGACTGTGTACTATATTATGAAATTGACTCACCCCAAGATCAAATCAGGTTAAATAGTGACTTTGGCAAAATGGTTGCATGGTGCCATCAATGGCAAATGACTATTAACTATGAAAAAACCGTCTTTATGAGAATTACACTAAGAAAAAAGCCTCTTCTCTTCCACTATTTTGCCCAGAACACTTATATCTCCGAAGTATCTCACTATAAATATCTCGGTGTGCACATATCCCACAATCTTTCCTGGTCAAAACATACTGACACTGTAATGGCTAATTGTCTTCGCAAATTGTTCACCCTCAGACGGTCGCTTAAATTCTCCACACCAACTGTCCGCCTCCTGGCATATAATACAATAGTTCGTCCTACTTTAGAATATGCAATAATCATTTGGGACCCCTACACAAAAACAAATATAGAGAAATGAGAAAGAATTCAAAAGAAAGCTGTCCGATTCATCTACAATTCTTACGGTTGAACATCTATAACAGATCTCCTTAAGCGTAGTGGCTTCTCTTCGATTCCAGAACAAAATCGTGTCTCCCAATTAAAATTCTTTTTTCAACTAATGAATGGCCACTACCATATTGATACCTCACACATCTTAACACCTTTAACTGGTTATGCTACTCGTCATAAACACTCCCTAGCAGTAACCCCGTTAACACCGCACAACAACTGCTTCAAATACTGTTATTTTACAAGAACAATAGTTGATTGGAATAAACTTCCTGATAAAGTCGTTACAGAAAATTCTTTATCCCGTTTTCAGACGCATCTGCACTCATGAATCAACAGCACATACTTTATTTGCTCCTTTTTCCATGCATTTTGTCCTTTTGCCATAGGTTTCAATGAAACCATAGGTTTCATCAGTCCAGGCAAGGGCACATGTTGAACAGAGAAAGTTTTCCAGAGGCTTCACGGCAGCAGCACAACCTGCTAGGAGCCTGCAGTAGTAGCTCAACAAACCAAGAAAATGGCGCAGCTGATGTAATGGTTCTGGGTGAGGAAAGTGTAATTGCTTTCACTTTTCCAGGAACAAGATGAATGCAAGTGTTGTCGACCAGGTGCTCCATGAACTCCAGAAAAGCCATGCCAAGTTTATAATTCTCAGCGTTCACAATGAGCTCATGTTTGGCGAAACGCTCAAAAACAAGGCATAGATGATGAAGGCGCTCAGTTTGTGATGAGCTAGCGACAAGGATGTCGTCCACATAAGTAAAAGCACAAGGGAGGCTGCAAAGGCCCACATCAATGAAGCAGTGAAAGCTTCGTGCTGCATAATGTCGGCCAGAAAAGATACAAAGAAACTGAAATAGCCCACAGAATGTGACAGTAGCAGTCTTCTGGATGTCCTCCAGAGGGACAGAAAGAGTTTTGAAATGATGGAGCAGCTCCATGGATGAACGAATTGCACCGCCTGTCTGTGGGCCATCTCTTCAAACAATTTTTTCCCCTCTCGTTTTGTTTTGCCCTTTGCGATCATGTTTTTTTCGCTGCTGCAGCACAGGGCAGTGGGTAGATGGTAAGAATATATGCGGCACTGCCGGTATTGTGCATCACACATTGCAAGCAAATTTGCTACATTTTTTACTGGTCTCACTGCAAATAACTACTTGAGACACGTCGCACAAAACACTAAAAAGGTCATCGCAAAGCAGTCGGTTGGTTTGCAGCTGTTGCAGTAAGTCGGCAATCTTGTTACACTCAGATGTGTTAGTATACTGTGGCACTAACAATCAATGTCGACTAGGGCATCATCTAAATTGCACTCTTGTCTAGGTGGCAATGCCCCTTCATCAGAAGCGAACTTTGGTGGGGTCCAATAATGGGGGCTGTAGCAGGCCAGTAGGTTCTGTGACGTGATGGAACACCGTACTGTGAAGCAATACTATGGACAAGGACTGAAAGAATTAAGACATGCATGAAGCGTAGACTGTTCAGTGACAACGATAGTGGTAAGAAAGATGCACAGTCACATGGAATTTCCTATCTGCAGCAAGTTGAATGCATGTGAATTTCCTTTTTCAGAAGTTTGATATTTTTGGCACCTTGTGCCAAAAATATCGTGCAGTGCAGTGGGTGCACAAACACTTGTCCTATTTGATTGCAATGCAATGTGGAATGCTTCTATTATTTCTCGGTGCATTTCTTTGTTCTGCATGGTGGGGATGGTAGTTCTTTGATGTTGCTGCTGGCCAGCACACCTCAAGCAGTGAGGTTTCTATATGCCAGTGATGTTTTGCAGACATGATTGTGTTGTCATATTTCAGACACCAACTTTTCTGCCCGACATACATCTACCCACAAGACAGACGAACACTGTAGACCACATGTCTCGTGCAGTCTGTATACTTGCATTTGTGTGTTACATGACACGTTGACTTTCCTAAATCTTTTTTTGTTTATTCTGGCACACATTTTCTTCAGCTTGATGTGTGCTGATAGCACCAAATTGGTCTTTGGTGACAATCTTTTTTATTTTGTGCGAGATTCCACAAATGTATGGCATCACAACAAGCACATGTTCTTTGCCCGCTTCAGGGCATTGGTCACCAAACAGTTAATAGTGTGTGCTTCATGCGTGTCTTAATTCTTCACGTCCTATTCCATAGCATTGCTTCACAGTGCAATGTCCCACCATGTTTGGTGGGGCCTGCAGATGATTCAGAAGGGGTTTCCTGACTTATTAGTGTTAATGTGGAGAAAGTCAAAGAGGACCATGCTGCTGTGAAAGAACAGGTAGTAGCTCATTGAAACAAATCGACCATTTAGTGCCTTGGGAAGTGACAAGCAACAAGGATAGATAGTTGGGTTCTTCTCATTGCGAGAAATATAGCTCGGGACGCCACCGTTTTCCTCATTGAAAATAATACGAGCCGGATTTCTCTCTAGCTCTCTCTTTTCTCTTCTTTTTTAAGCGCCTTTTATGGACAAAGGCACAACTAGGTGCACAAACATGTTGACCTGTCCCTTAGTGTCAGCAGCTGGCACTTTTTAGCATGGATGAGCTGATGTCGTCTTCGGAAACAGAAATGTGAACCAAGTAAAGTTAAAACAGGTACTGTGCTTGCTGTCCTCCAGTGACTGGGTAATTTTCCCAATAAAACAAAAGCCTAATGTATAATTGTAAGAAACTTGTCATTCGATAGGGTGTTCTACCAAAGAAGCATTTTAGTGTAGAAATTGGTGCATAGTAAACATGGGAAAAAGTGTAGCAGTATCTGCATTTACTTCTTTCTGAAGTGTTTCTATGGTTAATATTAATATTTCCATTGTAATTTGTTACTCCTGCTGGAAAAGCACAATTCTTATGTTATTGTCTTTAATATATGTTTAAACCATGCTGTGCAGGCTGTGTGGATTCCCACCATTCTACAGCAACCATGGCCTGGCCATTTCTCCTGGCATGAAGAAGCGCATTCGAGCTGGGCAGTACGACTTCCCCAACCCGGAGTGGAAGAATGTCTCGCAAGATGGTGAGTGTATTAAAGCCGGGCCTAGCTGGGGTCTTGGCAGAGGTGAATTTGTTTCTTTAAATGGGGCATAGCATAAACAAAGAAGCATAGCATGTCTGCTTCCACTTCCCAGCACACTGCAGCCATAGCATTTAGTGAGCTCGCTGGCACAACTGCTCCAACTACGTCAACACGTGTGTGTGGCACTGCAGCAAAACTTTCTTGATCTGCATTTCACAAAACTGACAAGATCGGCTGTATTTACAAACATCAGATGGACAAAAGACAGTAACCATGTGTGTGCATTCAATCACATGTGGGTCGTCCTTGCAAAATGTCCCATACCCTAAAAGTGACGATCGCCGATTTTTTTAGTAAAAATCGGGGTAGTTGGTGATTATTCCACTATATTGCTATGGGATAGTATTTCCAATGACGAAAAGCCGAGCAGTAAGAAGACCACGACGACGATTTGAAGCTAGCGCGGGCTGTTGCCTCTTGGCCAAGCGCAGCGTACTTTCTTGTAAATATACTTGTACATAGCTTTTCGTCTGCGTCTTCCTCCGTAACATATCTGGTGGAGCTGGACGTTCCCTGTACCTCGTCATGGAGCTTCGCAGTGGACGGTACGTCGAGCCTTCCTTCATGGCTCCCGGCGACAACAACCCGACTCCGCCGGCTCCGACACCTGCTGCCACCTTGACGACCTACATCACTCTCCCCGCTCCCCGTGATCCTGGCGTATTCTCGGGCAAAGATGGGGAAGATGTCGATGACTGGATCAGCCTGTATGAACATGTCAGCCGCAATAACCGTTGGGACCCTACTATTATGCTCGCCAATGTAGTCTTTTACCTCGGCGGCACACCTAGAGTTTGGTATCGCACGCACGAAGATGAGCTCACCAGTTGGGATTCACTTGAGGCACAGCTTCGAGACTTGTTCGGCAACCCCTACGGTCACCAAGTTGCCGTGCAGAAGGCGCTTTCCGGCCGTGTGCAGACGTCAACAGAGCCCTATGTCACATACATTCAGGACGTCTTGGCTCTGTGCCGCAAAGTTGACACCCACATGACTGAGTCTGACAAGGTTGTCCACATCCTCAAAGGCATTGCCGATGACGCCTTCAACTTGCTCGTTTGGAACAACGTAGCGACGTTGGATGCTGTTATAAAAGAGTGCCGCCGCCTGGAACTCGCTAAAAGCCGACGTATCGACCAGCAGTTTGCCCGTCTGCCCAACACCCCAGCGACATCTTCCTGTGCCGACACTCCTCGTCCCAACAACACTGCCGATGTTACCAGGATCGTCCGGCATGAGATCGAGGCCGCCTATCTGGCTGCCTTCGACTCCAGTCCCACCAACACATCTGCAGTCACGGTCTCACTGATCCAGGCAGTTGTCCGCCAAGAGTTCGAAAATATGGGTCTTCACACCATCTGCTCGGCCCATCGTCCTGATACTCGCCCGGCTTCTTCGATTCCACCCCGTCCCGCATCTTCTTACCCACCACGTTTCCGCAACCCATCTGAATGGCGCACTGCTGACGACAAGCCCATTTGTTTCCACTGCCATCAAATCGGGCACATTTCTCGGCACTGTCGCAGTCGCTGGAGTTCCCCGATTCCCCGACCCGGCCTACTTATACTGCCTACTCTCGCCCCCCAGGTGGCCCTTCTCGTCCCTATGCCACACGCTCCGATAACCAACGTTACTAGATCCTTTCAGTTGTCAAACTCCCCTTGCGGCGGCTGTCGACGCACGGCCCCTTTTCGTTTCCACTCAACAGGTGGCGCGGCGGCCGCTGTTAGCCCGGCCGTGCTTGGCGCCCTACGCTGCGAAGCGCTGGTGATTGCTTAGCGAGTGGCGTCATTTTTATTGAAATGGCCAAATATGCACAGCGCATCATTAATCTATTTGCAGCTTATTTCGTACCCATTCCGAAGTTAAAAAAATGCCACGACTTAGCCAACTGAACAAGGAAAGCACTTGCGCCCAAAGCTGTGACGGACCACCCTTCACTGCGGCCGTCGTTTGCGTCTGCTAGAGCACGGCCGCTTTTTATCCAGCGGCCGTGGCTAGTTACTAGCAACTAAATGAGAAAGAAATAAGACAAGATTTTTGTTTTTCTCAACGAGTTCAAAAGCTTTTATTACAGGAGCCGCATACGGCTTATGAATTTACCGCGTGGCTTTACAAAAGACGAGCTTTTTTGTTTGCGATGGCTACGTTCTCTCGTGTTTCTAGGCAGCGGTTCGCATCTCTCGCATAGAAATGCATTCGCATGGCAATGAAAAAGTTCAGTATCTGGCACGTGAACGCGCACATGTGCTCATCGCAACCCAGCCGAGCAAGACTGCACTTTTTATTTATTTTTTATTTATTTATCACAGTACCCACAGCGCCAGTTTGGCATTACAGTGGAGGGGAGAAGTACATATATCATTGACAAACAGCAGTTAATATAGAATACATAAAAAAAGAAAGATACAGATCAGGGCAAATCGCTGTCACAACAAAAAGAAGAAACAAAGAAGCAGAGCATAACCGTACATGTGCGAAGTGAAACAAAGCGGTTCTGTTGACGCAAGCACAACGTACAGGGAAAAAAAATTGCAGGTCACACGGCTGAAGCAAAGGCATCATTTGAAGATAGCGATACAACATCGCTGGGCAACCTGTTCCACTCACTGACGGTCTTGGGAAAAAATGACATCTTAAAAAGCTCCGTTCTACATCTATACTCTTTAACTTTAAGTGGTTGATCGCGCCTGCCAGAAGTGTACTCCGGTGGCCTAATGTAGCTATCACGATTGAGGCCGGTTTTAGAATGATATATATTGTGCAAAAATTTTAATCTGAATGTTTTTCTACGATTTTGAAGTGTATTCCAGCCTAATGTCTCCTTTGTTTGGGATGCTCTAAAATACCGAGTATAATTTTGAACCACGAAACGGGCTGCTAAGCTTTGTACTCTTTCTAGTTTCTTTATGCCTGTCGCAGTCCACGGGTCCCAGATAGTACAAGCATATTCCAGTATTGGTCTTATGTTAGTCTTGTAAAGCGGGACATCATCCAGCCGTCGAAAAGCCCGTGGGCATCCCCTGTTGTCTTGGTGAAGAAAAAGGACGGCACCTTACGTTTCTGCGTCGATTATCGTCGACTGAACAAAATCACAAAGAAGGATGTATACCCCCTACCACGGATAGACGACGCATTAGATCGGCTCTGCAACGCCAAATACTTCTCGTCGATGGATTTCAAGTCTGGCTACTGGAAAATAGAAGTCGACGAGAGAGATCACGAAAAGACCGCCAGACGGCCTCTACGAGTTCAAGGTCATGCCATTCGGACTCTGCTCGGCGCCTGCAATGTTCCAGCGCGTCATGGACACGGTGTTAGCAGGATTGAAGTGGCAGACCTGTCTTGTTTAGTTGGATGACTTCGTCTTCGCCGAAAATTTCTACGATCACCTTAGGCGGCTTGCGACAGTACTAGAGGCCATCAAGTCATCAGGGCTCACTCTGAAGCCAGAAAAGTGCCGCTTCGCTTACGATGAGCTTCTGTTCCTAGGCCACGTGATCAGGAAGTCTGGAGTCCGCCCCAACCCGCAGAATACAGCTGCCATCGCAATGTTCCCGCAGCTCATCGACAAGAAGGCAGTGCGTGGATTTCTTGGCATGTGTGCCTACTACAGGCGATTTGTCAAGGACTTTTCGCGTATCGCTGAGCCGCTGACACAGCTAACTAAATGTGACGTCGAGTTCAAGTGGGAAACGCCGCAGGTCGACACATTTCTAGAACTCAAACGACACATGCAGTCGCCGCCCGTACTTGCGCACTTCGACGAGCACGCCGATACCGAAATCCACACTGACGCCAGTAGCCTAGGCCTCGGTGCAGTGCTAGTCCAGAGAAAAGGTGGTCATGAACACATGATAGCTTACACTAGCCGGTCATTGTCAAAAGCGGAAGGCAATTATTCTACAACTGAAAAGGAATGCCTCGCCATCGTTTGGGCTACGGCGAAATTTCGTCCTTACCTATATGGCAGGCCATTCAAAGTAGTCAGCGACCATCACGCGTTCTGTTGGCTAGCCAACTTAAAGGACCCTTCAGGACGACTGGCACGGTGGAGCCTCAGACTACAAGAATACGACATCACTGTAACATATAAGTCCGGACGAGAACACTCGGATGCCGATTGCCTATCACGCGCCCCCATGGACCCGCCGCCGCAAGATGACGAGGATGACGACGCCTTCCTTGGAATAATAAGCGCGGAATACTTCGCCGAACAGCAACGAGGAGACTCGGAGTTGAAAAACCTCATCGAGTATTTGGAAGGGCACACCGACGTTGTCCCTAGGGCATTTAAGCGAGGATTATCTTCGTTCTCGCTTCAAAACAACCTACCCTTAAAGAAGAACTTCTCACCAGTGCGCGCTAACTACCTTCTTGTTGTCCCATCAGGACTGCGTCCAGAAGTATTGCACGCCCTACATGACGATCCGACCGCTGGACACCTCGGATTTTCCCAGACGCTATCGAAAATACAGGAAAAGTATTATTGGCCGCGCCTGACCGCCGACGTCGCCCATTATGTCAGAACATGCCGAGACTGTCGGCGACGCATGACACCACCGACAAGGCCAGCTGGATTACTACAGCCAATCGAGCCTCCTTGCCGAACATTCCAGCAGATCGGGATGGACTTGTTGGGACCCTTCCCGACGTCAACAACCGGAAATAAGTGGATCGTCGTGGCGACGGACTACCTCACCAGCTTCGCTGAAACTAAAGCATTGCCGAAAGGTAGCGCCGCCAAAGTGGTGAAATTCTTTGTCGAAAACATCCTGCTGCGACATGGCGCCCCAGAAGTCCTCATCACCGACAGAGGAACGGCCCTTACAGCGGAGCTCACCCAGGCCATTCTGCAATACAGTCAGACAAGGCACAGGAGGACAACTGCCTACCACCCGCAGACGAATGGTCTTACGGAGCGGCTGAATAAGACCCTCGCCGATATGCTAGCAATGTACGTCGACGTCGAACACAAGACCTGGGATGCCGTCCTGCCCTACGTAACATTCGCTTACAACACGGCGGTGCAAGAAAAAACACAGATCACGCTGTTTAAGCTGGTTTATGGCAGGAACCCGACGACGACGCTCGACGCCATGCTGCCCCACGTCACTGACGAAGAGAATGTTGACGTCGCTAGCTATCTCCAGCGCGCCGAAGAAGCCCGACAGCTCGCCCGCCTGCGAATCAAGAGCCAGCAGAGGACCGACAGCCGACACTACAACCTCCGACGACGCTTCGTCGAGTACCAGCTCGGCGACCATGTTTGGGTTTGGACACCGATACGCCGACGAGGACTCAGTGAGAAACTACTCCGATGCTATTTCGGACCCTACAAGGTCATTCGACATATTGGTGCTCTGGACTATGAGGTCGTGCCAGACGGAATTTCGCATTCACCGCGGCGTTGCACACGTTCTGAAGTGGTCCACATTTTGCGTCTGAAACCCTTTTACAGACGCTGACGAACTTCCTTATTTTTTGTTTTCTTTGCTACAGGTGTTTTTCTTTATTACTTTCATTTGTATGCAGCATCGGGTCGATGCTTTTTAAGAGGGGGGTATTGACACGTGTACTTGTCTTTATCGCGCGACACGTTTTGCCGCCTAACAAATGTTATCGCACAGCGCGGGACGTACCTGCATGTATCCGAAGTTTCTGGAAAGTTATCGATGCTTCTATCCGCTGTCTGTTGCCGCCGAACCTTGTATTATCTGATTTCATCGCTTGACGCGAATGGTGTAGAACTTTGTAGAAGGCATGCGGGTCCCAATGATTAGTCTGGAACATTCAATGACTGCTGTATAAAAGCCGACGCGCTTGACCCGCTGATCAGATTTTCGAAGATCGCCGAGCGTGTTCACCGCTATCGTTGTGCTATAAGTGTAGCCTGTTTTGTGGGCACAGGTTTGCCCAATAAAAGTTAGTTTTGTCATACACAGTATTGCTACTGTGTTATTCAACGTCACCACCACATGACAATATCTTTACGATGCCTTCATCCTCGAAAACAGATTCAAATAGCTTATTTCCTAGACAACAATACAGTTCTCAAAGGCAACGCTGCAGTGCCAGCTGACGGAGCTCACACCAGCCCATTGTGGGCTTTTCATGCAGGGATCTACACTTTGCAGTGATAGAGCGTGTGAATAATAAAAGCATAAATGCAAAAACATAGTGTATAAGAATCCACTTAGGATGTCAAATTTGCTGTAGTATATGTGTGTCACAAACACAAACTATACACAACATCTACCTTGATTTTAGGCCGCTAAAACATGTTTGCTCACGACAAGTAGTTTAGGATATATAATATGAAATTTTTTATTTCTCCACAGAAATGCTCGGCAGTAACACGATGACTTATCTAATGCTG